>NW_027507685.1:86388190-86778190 GCF_037356315.1 Lithobates pipiens
TCTCCCTCTCCGCCTCGCCCTCTCTCTCTCTCTCCGCCTCTCTCCCTCCTCTGCCTCTCCTCTCCCTCTCTCTGCCTCTCTCCCTGTTCTCTTTCTCTCTCCCCTATTCTCTCTCTTTCTCTCTCTCACCCCCTGTTCTCTGTCTCTCTCCCCCCTGTTCTCTCTCTCTCTCCGTCTCTCTCCCCCCCTGTTCTCTCTCTCTCTCCCTCTGTTCTCTCTCTCTCTCTCCCTCTGTTCTCTCTCTCTCTCTCTCCCTCTGTTCTCTCTCTCTCTCTCTCTCTCTATCTTCGTTTTCTCTCTCTCTCTCTCTCTCTCTCTCTCTCTCTCCCTCTGTTCTCTTTCTCTCTCTCCATCTCTCTCTCTTTGTTCTCTCTCTTGTTCTCTCTCTCTTGTTCTCTCTCTCTTGTGCTCTCTCTCTCTCCCTCTGTTCTCTCTCTCTCTCTCTCTCTCTCTTTCTTCCCCTATCTTCGTTTTCTCTCTCTATCTCTCTCTCTCTCTCTCTCTCTCCCTCTGTTCTCTCTCTCTCTCTCTCTCTCTCTCTCCCTCTGTTCTCTCTCTCTTTCTCTCTCTCACTCTCTCTCTCCCTCTGTTCTCTCTCCCCTCTCTTTCTCTCTCTCTCTCCCCTCTCTTTCTCTCTCTCTCTCTCCCTCTCTTTCTCTCTCTCTCTCTCTCTCTCTCCCCTCTCTCTCGTTCTCTCTCTCTCCCTCTGTTCTCTCTCCCTCTGTTCTCTCTCCCTCTGTTCTCTCTCCCTCTGTTCTCTCTCCCTCTGCTCTCTCTCTCTCCTCCCCCCTCTCTCCCACCCCCTGTTCTTTCTCTCTACCACCGGTCTCTGCCTCTCCCATACCCCCCACCCCGCCACTCTCTCTCCCTCTCCACCGCCCTCTGCCTCTCTCTCTCTCTCTCTCCTCTCCTTTGCCTCTCTCTCTCTCCTTTGCCTCTCTCTCTCTCTCTCTCCTTTGCCCTCTCTCTCTCTCTCTCCTTTGCCTCTCTCTCTCTCTCTCTCTCTCCTTTGCCTCTCTCTGTCTCTGTCCACCTTTCTCATTATCCTTTTATGATTCATAATTATTTTTTTATTATATGTATTTTTAGTTTGATCTGTTTTATAATTTTTTTCTACTGTATTGTATTTTTTTTTGGGTGATCTGACGTGCATAAATACACTGTCTTGTCAAGTGTACAAATACATTTTATTTTAATTATGTTTTATAAAATATTGGAATAGATTATATTACATTGTGGAGCTTTGTTTCTTCAATAAAGTTTATTTTTTTATAAAAAGAAGTAGTTTGTTATTTTATTTAATTGTAAAAAATCCAGTGTAAACTTTGGCGTCATAGATAATGAGTTTATAACTAGATACTGATCTTAATTTTCAATTCTAGCATTATTTAAAGTAAAAAATCATCGTTAACACCATATGTTGTTAACTAAGGATTAATTTGATAATCCAAATTATTTTAAATTATATAATAGAAAAATTTAATAATTTGTATTGGGTGATAGCTTATATAGTAAATTTTCCCCTAAACAAAATTTTTTTATTTACCAATAGAAAATTAGAACCAAAAAATACTATGTTTGAATTTTGTTTTTTGTACTAATTATTATGTCATCCATAGACATGCCAAATTGTTTTGGCCAAAAATTGCTGCAACAACAATGCTGGCAGAAAAAAAGCAACGGGCAGCCTTCGATTTTTCACCTTCCCATACGAAGCAAACCAAATTAGATATGGCTGGAAAATGCCGGTATGGAGACCAACATGATTGATGAATTTATCCCACTGATCCAAAAAGACTTGCGTGGAAACCAGTACAGGATGTGTTCTGAACATTTCAGTACAGATTCTTTCACCGGTGAAGGCAATCGTCGAAAACTTAAAATTTACGCTGTGCCGACAATTTTTAGTTTGGAGGACACAGCATCATCAACACCTAACAGATGGCAAACAAAACTGGACAGAATCAAACAAAAATCGTTTTGCATCCAAGACCAAGACCCTTCAACTTCAACAACTGAGACGCGAAGAATCTGCAAATGCCACCTTCCCAAAGTGCAAAAGAATGATGCAGGCACACAGACTGACACTGTTGACTTAATTTTTCACAATCTGAAGAAAGTTACATCAAACTAGCCAGTGAAAGAGTGTCAAGTTTGGATCATTCCTATTGCATGTCGTGTTTTGGGAAGAGGCTTTGCCCATACCTTTAGAGGGTTCAACACCCATACATGATGTACGTCCATTTAGAACCAGATAATTCTATTGTATTTTCTCCCTCTACTAGTGTCACACCTTTTGTAGACTCCACTAACAAGAGGTCTCGTTTAATTTCTGACGATGAGAGTCCTCAAAACAGACCAAAACGTAGATTAAACTATTACGATGACCCTAGTTTTCACTTATCCGATTGTGACACACCACTAAAAGCTGACCTGAGTTTATGTGACAGTCTAGACGAAATCGAGCCCGATAACACTCTTCCTTATCCGTTAAATTTGGTCAAAGAGAAAAAATTCATTATATTTGAAAGCAAACTGGATCTGTTATTGTATAAAATGAGGTGTCCAAATCATGATTGTTTATCGCGCATTGTAAAAATTGAAAAAACTACAATTGGAACAATGTTGTTGGTCTTTTCCACATGTTCTGCTAGCCATAGATTAAAGCTGTGGGAAAGCCAACCGAAAATAAAAAGTTATCCTGCTGGGAATATTTTGCTAGCAGGATCTATTTGTTTAAGCGGTGGAAGTTACACAAAAATCCGAGAAATATTTGATTTTTGTGGTATCAAAAATCTTTGGCAAATCCTCATATAATTTGGCACAATCTAATTATATTTTCAAAACGATTGATTACTGTTGGCAAGAGACCATGCAAATGTAATGAATGAATTGGCAAAAAAACCATTGTGTCTTGTGGGTGATGGTCAGTGCGATAGTCCTTTTTTCCGCAAAATACTCTACATACACTTTCATGGATCTCTTTAGCAAAAAAATTGTGGATTATGAGTTGGTGCAGGTATCTCAAACAACTTCATCAGTTGCTATGGAAAAATTTGGTTTTACTAAATGTTTAGATCGGCTAATAGAACAAAAATTAGATATTCAATTCGTTGGAACAGATCGACACACCGGTATACGAAAATTATTAACAACGGAAAAGTACCAAAATATTAATCATCAATTCGACATCTGGCATTATGTGAAAAATTTAAAACGTAAACTTATGCAAATTTCCAAAAAAAAAATGTATCGACCAATTCAGCTGTGGATTCGAGCCATATTGACACATTTCTATTGGTGTAGTCGAGATTGTAATGGAAGCGAGGAACGTTTTAAACTTCTGTGGGAATCTCTACTACATCATGTAGTAAATGTACATGTATGGAAAATTGGAGATACAGAGCACAAATGCCAACATGATGAGATCGATGTGCATTCTCCGACTGTTCCTTGGCTAACCATACACACCCCTGCATTTCACGCATTATCCTCAATTGTTTTGGACCCTCAGTTGGCAAAGGACATGAAACATCTCACTTTTTTTTGTCAGACTGGGGTCATCGAAACGTATCACAGCATGATTCTAAAGTATAGGCCCAAAAGAATCCATTTTAAAATGGATTCAATGGATGCAAGAACTAAATTGGCGGCATTATGCCACAATCACAATGTGATACGTAAACCGGCTCTGACAAAAAAAAAAGGATGCAAGTGGTGATGAGATTTTGGTGGAAAGGAAAAACCTGGAATTTCCACGTGGTCGTAAAAAATGGATTGTTCGCAATGTATTTCAAAAGATGAACACTGACCACACTTTTGAAATGCTTGCAAACATGATTTCGATCATCGAGGGCACAATACATAGTTCTTGGACATCAAAAAATCTTCTGATGCCCAAAAACATAGCGCCTGTTGAGAGGCCGGAAACAAGTGCGGCGGTGCTTGAGCATATGACACGCTTTCCAACAGGTGTAAAATGAACTTGATAAGTGTGTCATATCTAAATGATTGAATTGACATTGCTATATACGGCACTTTCCAAGGCACTACAAAACTTTAAAATTGCAAATGTTTTTGATTGTTTCATGTTGACTTGTTATGGTCTGTTGTCCTATCTTTTTTTCACCAAATTGTATTAAATTTTTTTATATATTGCTAAGTTTGTTGCATCTGTTGTTTTAGGTAGTGCATACTCTTATCGTACACATCGAATTAATTAATAACTTTGATCCTCTTAGAAATAATACAAATAACTCATTCTCATAAATTTAATTTTTTTTTTTATAATTTTTATTAAAAACATTCCAAAATCAAATAAACTGCTAACATTAATAATATATAGAATTAAAAAATGCAAAAAAGGTCAACTGTAAAAACTAAAAAAAGTAATTTAGTGAAACGCCATTTCCGATGCGTCGTAGTCCTCGGAGTAAAGAAATCCAACATAACTCCCATTTGGATCTGGAAAGGTCTGACGCACTACTTTTACTGCACACGATGGGATGACCCTACGATTCCCCTTCCCTAAAAAACCGTAGATCCATGCAATAAAAGCACGATACGCTGTTTTGCGTAATCTCCTGAAATAAAAAATTTTTTTGATTTAAAACAAACAGATAACTTTAAGAGAACTTTTAATTTAAAATGATGGGTAGTCTCATGTAATAATATTAACAAATTCACTGACCTATTGTTGTCGGCATCGACAACAGGACGTTCCTCTAAATACAACATGGTAAACATGAGTCTGACGTGTTCCTCTGTTGCGATTTGAGACGTGAAAATATCTGCCTCTGTTATGCATTTCCTTCCCTCTGGTATGCATCCGTCTACCTCGGCTGTTTCCCGGCAACAAACTGATTCCACCTGGGTAGCCATTGGTATACAGCATTGACACTGACACCAGTCTATGTTGCCTATTCTGTCATCGTTCGTTTCTAGATTTTCTGATGTGGATGAGGCAACACTCAACGAAGTAACCGTTGGATTCACTGGGAAGGCACGGTCAATGTCTCATGCGGGGTACCTTGCTAACAGCTGCTGGACTATTATCTTGCGCTAAAATCAAAACATTGAATAGATAATTTTAAAATTTTATTTAAATCATATATTATTTTTGTTTAATTGGCAATAAATAAAACAAAAATTTGAGATCTCTTGTACAAATGATTTTGGTTTTAAAAAAATTTGATGTATTCTTCAGTCAATATATATGGATATAGAATTACATATTTTCTTGGCATAAGGTTGGCATAAGATTGGCATAAGGTGTTGATCTTGATCGCACACCGGTCAGCTAACTTTTTTTGGGGATAATTCATAAGCTGTAGTACCTAAAGCCGAAGAATTGAAAGCGTGAGTCTTGCGGTTTTTTGGTTATTTTTTTTTAAGCCAGCAGCTACAAATAATGCAGCTGCTGAGTTTTAGAATAATGACACTTAACCGCCCAGCGCGCACACGATTGTGGCACCCAAAACCAAACTATCTATTGTCTCTCGGGTGCTGCCGCCTCCATCTTGGCTATGTGAATCAGGAAGTGGAGCCTTGCGGCTTCATTTCCCGTTTCCCTAATGCGCATGCGCGAGTCGCGCTCTGCATTAAGGATGGTCCCCGCTATCTCTGGGATCTGTGTGCTTCACAGCAGACAGTGGGGGACCTTTGCAAAAGGGCGTAGATATCTGCGGAAAGGGGTGTTTATTCTGCAGATATCTATCCCTGAAGTGGGTGCAGATACCTGTACTCCACCCAGAAAGGTCAAGATGGTGGCGCCGGAGGGGGGCAGTGTTCCTATGAGCGGAAGCTCCACTTTAGGGTGGACCTCCACTTTAAAAAAAATAAAATAAAAATAAAAATAAAGAACAAATGATTTAAAGCGGGAGTCCACCGGGACTCCGCGTTTTTCTTTTTTTTTTTTAAAGCCAGCAGCTACAAATACTGCAGCTGCTGACTTTTAAAATGGTGACACTTACCTGTCCAGCGCGCCCGCGATGTCGGCACCCGAAGCCGATCTCTAGATCGACACTCGGGTGCTGCCGCCGCCATCTTGGGTATGGCAATCAGGAAATGGAGCCTTTCGGCTTCATTTCCCGGTTCCCTACTGCGCATGCGCGAGCCGCGCGCGGCGCAATCCGGACGGTCCCCGCTGCCTCTGGGAACTGTGTGTTTCCCAGCAGGCAGCGGGGCACTTGCTGAAGGGGGCGGGCTCTCTGCGGAAAGGGGCGTAACGTACGCCCCTTTACGCAGAGAGCTAGCCCGGAAGTGGGTGCAGTTACCTGGATTATCCAGGTAACTGCACCCCCTCCCCCCTGAAAGGTGCCTATTGTGGCGCCGGAGGGGGGGGGATTCCGATGAGCGGAGGTCCATTTTAGGGTGGACCTCCGCTTTAACAAATGATTTTTAAAAACATAGATGGAAAACTTACTCTTTCCTCTTGACTAAATTAAGAATAGTATTCAACGATGTCTGCCGCTGTTCCAGAATTATTAGCCTTCAAATGAAAAGGAAATTATGAATGGTCATTATATCTTCAAAACAAAATAAAAATAAAAATTTGATAAATAATAATTTTTACTTACCATGTTGATATCGAGAATAAATTTGGACCAATTTTTTTCTTTTCTGCAATGTTCAAAAATTAGGCAGTGATTAATGACTTTAGATATGAATATAATGACGTAACGTTTAATGTAGGCAAAATAAAATAAAAATTGTAAGACCACAGTTTATATATTTATGTTGCTATCTCTAAATATATATATATATATATATATATATATTCTAATGAGTGTGTGTGTGTGTGTGTGTGTGTGTATATATATATATCTCTAATAACATACACACTCTACCTACGGATATATTTTTAGGACCATGCAAACAAATGGTCTGAAATTGTCACTTCTAAAGAATTTACAACTAGTTAGATTAGATAAGAAAGGAATTGATATAAGGGGTGGGGTAGGGTAGGGGTGTATTTACAGATAAGGAGAAAAGCTAAGTAAGGTTTTTATTTTGATTATTTTTAAACTAAACACACATTTGTTTGCGAATATATACACACATAATATATGAAAATTACCACAATAAAAAAAAAAAAATGTAAAATAATTATAATAATAAATGAAGGTGTATACATTTAATTTAATTATTTATTAAAAATATATTTATAAAGATAGATATATATTTTATATATATATATATATATATATATATATATATATATATATATATATATATCTATAGATGTATATATATATATATATATATATATATATATATATATATATATATATATTTTTTTTTTTTAACATATAAATATAGATTAACTTAAAAATAATTCTAAAATTTAGAAATGACCATATATATATATATTTTTACTTTACGTATATATATATATATATATATATATATATATATATATATATATATTTTTTTTTTTTAAATCAATATCTTTAGCACTTTCAAAGATGTTCTGCTGGCCTTGTGTTTAAATGGCAATTACAATCTAATCTAGCCAGGCTTTTTGTTGCCATTTTTCTTTTAACAAAAGTAACATTATATTTTTTAAATGAAATTTGTAGATATTCCTTTTTTTTTGTGTTGGCTATATATATATATATATATATATATATATATATATATATATATATATATATATATATATATATACGTATAACATATGTACAGATATATATATTTTGTGGGAGATATTACAAATATATAGAGAGAGAGAGAGAGAGAGAGTTATGTATTGTGCATATATATTGCAAGAGATCGTTTTCTATATATAGTGATATAGTATATATATTTGGTGGTAGATATTGCATATTTTTATATATATATATATATATATATATATATATATATATATATATATATGCAATATCTACCACCAAATACACACACACACTACCTAGATCTCTCTCTCTCTCTCTCTCTCTATAATTAAATCTGCACATTTTCAATTTGAAAGTATTCTCTTTTTCCCCTGAGCATTATGCTTTAGATCGAAATGGTGCAATGTAAAATAAATTTTTCTACTAACCTTTCCTCTCAATCCAGCGCCGCTCTCTCGTCTATGCTCGTCCCATCTGTTCTCTTTGTCTCATTGTTTATCTCCGTTGCCATCACAACGGGGCGGGACTTCCGACGAGAACACCCGTTGTCATGGCAACCGGAGCTGTAGACGGCGCTCGATATTGCGCTGACTGCGCATGCGCGAGATCTTTTATAGAACGGGCGGTGCATGCTGGTCATTTAGCAGCACACTGTCCCGGAAGAGGATGCCTGTGGGCTTCACATGCCCACAGGCAAAATGGAAACCGTCAGGAGACGGTTTTATAAACTCATTTCAGAGGAGACAAAGGCATGCTCCTGAGGCCAGAAACACCAAAAGTAAGTGTTAGCCTTATTAATAGTATTGATTGTCACTATGCCGAAAAAAAAAAAACGTTATAAACGGTGGAATCCCGCTTTAAATAGGAGCTGCTTGACACAGTAAGGTCCACCAGAAGATCCTTAAAAGCTACACATCATGCCGAGACCCAAAGAAATTCAGGAACAATTGAGAAAGAAAGTAATTGAGATCTATCAGTCTGGAAAGGGTTATAAAGCCATTTCCAAAGCTTTGGGAATCCAGCGAACCACAGTGAGAGCCATTATCCACAAATGGCGAAGACATGGAACAGTGGTGAACCTTCCCAGGAGTGGCTGGCCGCCCAAAATTACCCCAAGAGCGCAGCGACGACTCATCCAAGAGGTCACAAAAGACCCCACAACAACGTCCAAGGAACTGCAGGCCTCACTTGCCTCAGTTAAGGTCAGCGTTCATGCCTCCACCATCAGGAAAAGACTGGGCAAAAATGGCCTGCATGGCAGAGTTCCAAGGAGAAAACCACTGCTGAGCAAAAAGAACATCAAAGCTCGTCTCAATTTCTCCACAACACATCTTGATGATCCCCAAGACTTTTGGGACAACATTCTGTGGACCGATGAGACAAAAGTGGAACTCTTTGGAAGGTGTGTGTCCAAGTATATCTGGCGTAGAAGGAACACTGCATTTCATAAAAAGAACATTATACCAACAGTAAAATATGGTGGTGGTAGTGTGATGGTCTGGGGCTGTTTTGCTGCTTCAGGACCTGGAAGACTTGCCGTGATAAAAGGAACTATGAATTCTGCTGTCTACCAAGAGATCCTGAAGGAGAATGTCCGACCATCTGTTCGTGTACTCAAGCTGAAACGAACTTGGGTTCTGCAGCAGGACAATGATCCTAAACACACCAGCAAGTCCACCACCGAATGGCTGAAGAAAAACAAAATGAAGACTTTGGAGTGGCCTAGCCAAAGTCCTGACCTGAATCCTATTGAGATGTTGTGGTATGACCTTAAAAAGGCCATTCATGCTCGAAAACCCTCTAATGTAACTGAATTAGGACAATTCTGCAAAGATGAGTGGGCCAAAATTCCTCCAGGACGCTGTAAAAGCCTCATTGCACGTTATCGCAAACGCTTGGTTGCAGTTGTTGCTGCAAAGGGTGGCCCAACCAGTTATTAGGTTTAGGGGGCAATCACTTTTTCACACAGGGCCATGATGGTTTGGATTTTTTTCACCTTTAATAATAAACACCTTCATTTACAAATTGCATTTTGTGTTTACTTGTGTTGTCCTTGACTATTGTTTAAATTGGTTTGATGTTCCGAAACACTTAAGTGTGACAAACATGCAAAGGAACAGGAAATGAGGAAGGGGGCAAACACTTTTTCACACCACTGTACATACAGAATATGAACAGATACTGAGAATTATACCCAGCATACAGGACCGGAGAAGTGGTACTGTGCAGAGTCCATACATACATAATAAGAACAGATACAGAGAATTACACCTGGCAAACAGGACAAGAGAAGTAGTACTGTGCAGAGTCCATACAAACAGACTAAAAACTGACACTGAGAATTACACCCGGCATACAGGACAAGAAAACTGCAGACTCCATAAATACAGAACAAGAACCGATACTGAGAATTACACCCAGAATACAGGACAGGAGAAGTAGTACTAGGCACAGTCAATACATACAGCATAAGAAACGATACCGAGAATTACACCCATCATACAGGACAAGAGAAGTGATACTGTGCAGAGTCCATACATACAGAATATGAACAGATACCTGAGAATTACACCCAGCTTACAGGACAGGAGAAGTGGCACTGTGCAGAGTCCATACATACAGAATGAGAACAGATACCGAGAATTACACCCGGCATACAGGACAAGAGAAGTAGTACTGTGCAGAGTCCATACATACAGAATAACTACAGATACTGAGAATTACACCTGGCATACAGGACAAGAGAAGTAGTACTGTGCCGAGTCCTTACATACAGAATATGAATAGACACCAAGAATTACACCCAGCCTACAGGACAAGAGAAGTGGTACTGTGCAGAGTCCATACATACAAAGAACAGATACTGAGAATTAAACCCGGCATACAGGCATGGGCGTCCGCAGCAGGGGGCAAGGGGGGTCAAGTGCCCCCCCCCTGGAATCCCCAAGGTGTTGCAGCCGCCGCCATGCTGCATTTTTTTACTGAGTCCGCCGGCGGCTGCATCCTCCGCTCTCTCCTCTGGATCACAGAGCGGGCTGCCTCTGTGTTCGGGGGCAGCTCTGTAACATGCCCCCCCCCAGACCTGCTTGTGTGATAGTAGAGAGAATCAACGTTCCGCCTATCACACAAGTCGGTCTGGGGGGGCGGGGCCATGTTACAGAACGGCCGCCGTACACAGCCAGCCAGCGCTTTTATCCATAGGAGGAGATGCTGCAGGTAAAGCCTGCCCTGTGTGCCACAGTGCCTGGATAGTAGGATCGGGGGGGCTGCAGGGGGCCCCCCTGCCAATTCTCCTATCCAACCTATTTTACTGTCCCCAGTTCACCTTGTGCTCCCTGCTCCCTGCTCCCCCCCCCCCCCAGTTAATAGTGGTAAGTGATCAACCATCAAAGGGGGACCCCAGGAACTCAGAACATGGGGGGGACCACCTTCTGCAGAAAGAATACTCGAAGGTAAGGGGGGTGGGTTACTAATATAAGGAGGAAACCCCTTATATCAGTGCCCCTTACATTATCGTATTCACCCCCCCTTACATCAGTGACCCCCCACCGACTGGCCTGTGCGGTGCTTTCACAAATCTCCTCTCAGGTGCACTGTGCAGGGCTCAGTCAGTTGGCTCCAGCTTGGTGGCTCTGGTTTTATCCTATAGTCTCCTGTCCACAGTCCACACAAGTCTGACTTCTCCCATGACCCCCATCCTGGCTGTGCTCCCACTCTTGACTCCTCTCCAGACTCTCTACAGGAGATGGTCAGAGACTGCAAACTTGATGCAAGAGCTCAATGCAGCCTCACCAGTGCCCATCAAATGCAGCTTCACCCGTGCCCATCAAATGCAGCCTCACTGTGCCCATCAAATGCAGCCTCACTGTGCCCATCAAATGCAGCCTCACTGTGTCCATCAAATGCAGCCTCACTGTGTCCATAAAATTCAGCCTCACTGTGTCCATCAAATGCAGCCTCACTGTGCCGTGAATGCAGCCTCACTGTGTCCATCATTGCAGCTCCTCCTGTGCCCCATGTCCCAGTCTGCAGTCCCTGTCTGTGGGAAGGTGTGTTGTTGATGCTTGGTACGGTACCTTGCATGCCAGCAGGATATCCATGATGGCCAGCAGCAGGCAGGGTCTGTTCTCATTTTGGATGGGGACGGTGCTCCTTCCAGAGGATCTGTCTGCTGTGAGATGGCGTGGTCCCTGGCCACCTGGACCTTCAGCTGTCCTCATTTTCCAGCCCCAGTCAGCCTGTCCTCTGGTTTTGGGGAAGTGGAGAGCACTGGGTGGGAGTTGTAGAGAAGGGGGAGCAAAGAGTACTGGCGGGGTTGGACAACACATGGGTGGGGGCAAAGAGCGAGGGGGAGTGGAGATCACAGGGGTGGGGAGCGGAGAGCGCTGGGGGGGAACTTGAGAGCACTGGGGGGCCAATAAGAACAGGGGTAGAGAGCACGGTAGGCTGAGAGCACTGGGGGGCTAAGAGTGTAGGGTGGTGAAGAGCACTGGGGGGGCAGAAAAACAGGGGTGGAGAGCACGGGGGCTGGAGAGGACTGGGGGGATACAAAGAGCAGGGGGGAGTGGACAGCAATGGGGGGGGAGCTTGAGAGCACCAGTGGGGGCCAGAAAGAACAGGGGTGGAAAGCACGGGGGACTGGAGAGTACTATGGGGGGTGGAGAGCATTGGTAGGGTTGGAGAGCACATGGGTGGGGGCAAAATGCAGGGGGAGTGGAGAGTACAGGGGTGGGGAGTGGAGAGTGCTGGGGGGAGCCAAAAAGAACAGGGGTGGAGAGTACGAAGGGTAGAGAGCACTGGGGGGCTGGAGAACACCAGGGGGGCAGAAAGAACAGGGGTGGGGAGAATGGGGGGCTGGGGAGCACTGGGGTGGGGGCTGGAGAGTGATGGGGAGAGCTGAAGAACAGGGGGGAGAGCACTGGGGGGAGTGGAGAGCACTGGGTGGAGAGCACTGGGGGGGGGGGAAGAACAGGGGGAGAGCACTGGAGGGTAGAGGAGAGCACTGGGGGGGGAGAGCAGTGGGGGAAGTGGAGGGTACTGGGGGGGGAACAGGGGGGAGAGCACTGGAGGGGGGGAGAGCACTGGAGGGAGTGGAGAGCACTGGGGGGGAAAGAACAGGGGGGAGAGCAGGGGGAGAGCACGGAGGGGCGATGACTGGGGGGAGAGGAGAGCACTGTGGGGGGGGGATGGGGGGAGCACTGGGCAGAGTGGAGAGCACTGGGGGGAACAGCGCAGGGGAGCACTGGGGGGGGACAGGAGGGGAGAGCACTGGGATGGTGGCTAGAGAAGGATGGGGAGAGCTGGAGAGCGGGGGGGGGGCAGCAAGAACAGGGGAGGAGAAAAGTGTGGGGGGGCAGGAGAGTGTGGTGGAGGAGAGCACTGGGGGGGCAAGGGGGAGAGCACTGGGGGGAGTGGAGAGTACTGTGGGGGGGAGGAGAGTGTGGTGGTGGAAGGGTGCACTGGGGGGGGCAGGAGAGTGTGGTGGTGGAGGAGAGCACTGGGGGGGCAGGAGAGTGTTGTGGTGGAGGAGAGCACTGGGGGGGGGGGGAGGGCAGGCGAGTGTGGTGGTGGAGGAGAGCACTGAGGGGAGGGCAGGAGAGTGTGGTGGTGGAGGAGAGCACTGAGGGGAGGGCAGGAGAGTGTGGTGGTGGAGGAGGGCACTGGGCGGGCAGGAGAGTGTGGTGGTGGAGGAGAGCATGGGGGGGGGCAGGAGAGTGTGGTGGTGGAGGAGAGCACTGGGGGGGGGGCAGGAGAGTGTGGTGGTGGAGGAGAGCATGGGGGGGGGCAGGAGAGTGTGGTGGTAGAGGAGAGCACTAAGGGGAGGGCAGGAGAGTGTGGTGGTGGAGGAGAGCACTGGGGGGGCAGGAGAGTGTGGTGGTGGAGATGAGCACTGGGGGGGGGGCAGGAGAGTGTGGTGGTGGAGGAGAGCACTGGGGGGGCAGGAGAGTGTGGTGGTGGAGATGAGCACTGGGGGGGGGGTCAGGAGAGTGTGGTGGTGGAGGAGAGCACTGGGGGGGGCAGGAGAGTGTGGTGGTGGAGGAGAGCACGGGGGGGCAGGAGAGTGCGGTGGTGGTGGAGGAGGGCACTGGGGGGACAGGAGAGTGTGGTGGTGGAGGAGGGCACTGGGGGGGCAGGAGAGTGTGGTGGTGGAGGAGAGCACTGGGGGGGGCAGGAGAGTGTGGTGGTGGAGGAGAGAGCACTGAGGGGGGCAGGAGAGTGTGGTGGTGGAGGAGAGCACTGGGGGGGAGGCAGGAGAGTATGGTGGAGGAGAGCACTGGGGGGGGGGAGCAGGGAGCACAAGGTGAACTGGGGATAGTAAAATAAGTTGGATAGGAGAATTGGCAGGGGGGCCCCCTGCAGCCCCCCCCCCGATCCTCCTATCCAGGCACTGTGGCACACAGGGCAGGCTTTACCTGCAGCATCTCCTCCTATGGATAAAAGCGCTGGCTGGCTGTGTACGGCGGCCGTTCTGTAACATGGCCCCGCCCCCCCCGACCGATTGTGTGATAGGCGGAACGTTGATTCTCTCTACTATCACACAAGCAGGTCTGGGGGGGGGCATGTTACAGAGCTGCCCCCGAACACAGAGGCAGCCCGCTCTGTGATCCAGAGGAGAGAGCGGAGGATGCAGCCGCCGGCGGACTCAGTAAAAAAAATGCAGCATGGCGGCGGCGGCAACACCTTGGGGATTCCAGGGGGGGCACTTGACCCCCCTTGCCCCCTGCTGCGGACGCCCATGGTATAGGGTGCTACAGTACATAGGGTTTAGTGAGGTACAGTCTGCTACTCTATAAGGACTGTTATCGGTCCACAATACATAGGGTTGAGGTGTACTACTGCTGACTGCTGCCCTATACTGCAGCAGTCCTTCATTGGTATAGGGACTGACGTAACTTGGTCTAGGGTGCTACAGTACATAGGGTTGAGTGAGGTACAGTCTGCTATTCTATAAGGACTGTTATCGGTCCACAATACATAGGGTTGAGGTGTACTACTGCTGACTGCTGCCCTATACTGCAGCAGTCCTTCATTGGTATAGGGACTGACGTAAAGTCTGCTAATCAGTCACACATACCCTGCTTGGTCCACAAAAGTTCTTATAAGGACTGGTAACCTGGTATAGGGTGCTACAATACATAGGGTTGAGTGAGGTACAGTCTGCTATTCTATAAGGACTGTTATCGGTCCACAATACATAGGGTTGAGGTGCACTACTGCTGACCGCTGCCCTATACTGCAGCAGTCCTTCATTGGTATAGGGACTGACGTACAGTCTGCTAATCAGTCACACACAACCTGCTTGGTCCACAAAAGTTCTTATAAGGACTGGTAACTTGGTCTAGGGTGCTACAGTACATAGGGTTTAGTGAGGTACAGTCTGCTATTCTATAAGGACTGTTATCGGTCCACAATACATAGGGTTGAGGTGCACTACTGCTGACCGCTGCCCTATACTGCAGCAGTCCTTCATTGCTATAGGGACTGACGTACAGTCTGCTAATCACTAACACACAACCTGCTTGGTCCACAAAAGTTCTTATAAGGACTGGTAACTTGGTCTAGGGTGCTACAGTACATAGGGTTGAGTGAGGTACAGTCTGCTATTCTATAAGGACTGTTATCGGTCCACAATACATAGGGTTGAGGTGCACTACTGCTGACTTCTGCCCTATACTGCAGCAGTCCTTCATTGGTATAGGGACTGACGTACAGTCTGCTAATCACTAACACACAACCTGCTTGGTCCACAAAAGTTCTTATAAGGACTGGTAACTTGGTCTAGGGTGCTACAGTACATAGGGTTGAGTGAGGTACAGTCTGCTATTTTATAAGGACTGTTATCGGTCCACAATACATAGGGTTGAGGTGCACTACTGCTGACCGCTGCCCTATACTGCAGCAGTCCTTCATTGGTATAGGGACTGACGTAAAGTCTGCTAATCAGTCACACACACCCTGCTTGGTCCACAAAAGTTCTTATAAGGACTGGTAACCTGGTATAGGGTGCTACAATACATAGGGTTGAGTGAGGTACAGTCTGCTATTCTATAAGGACTGTTATCGGTCCACAATACATAGGGTTGAGGTGCACTACTGCTGACCGCTGCCCTATACTGTAGCAGTCCTTCATTGGTATAGGGACTGACGTACAGTCTGCTATTCAGTCACACACAACCTGCTTGGTCCACAAAAGTTCTTATAAGGACTGGTAACTTGGTCTAGGGTGCTACAGTACATAGGGTTGAGTGAGCTACAGTCTGCTATTCTATAAGGACTGTTATCGGTCCACAATACATAGGGTTGAGGTGCACTACTGCTGACTGCTGCCCTATACTGCAGCAGTCCTTCATTGGTATAGGGACTGACGTAAAGTCTGCTAATCAGTCACACACAACCTGCTTGGTCCACAAAAGTTCATATAAGGACTGGTAACCTGGTATAGGGTGCTACAGTACATAGGGTTTAGTCAGGTACGGTCTGCTATTCTATAAGGACTGTTATCGGTCCACAATACATAGGGTTGAGGTGCACTACTGCTGACCGCTGCCCTATACTGCAGCAGTCCTTCATTGGTATAGGGACTGACATACAGTCTGCTAATCACTAACACACAACCTGCTTGGTCCACAAAAGTTCTTATAAGGACTGGTAACTTAGTCTAGGGTGCTACAGTACATAGGGTTGAGTGAGGTACAGTCTGCTATTCTATAAGGACTGTTATCGGTCCACAATACATAGGGTTGAGGTGCACTACTGCTGACTGCTGCCCTATACTGCAGCAGTCCTTCATTGGTATAGGGACTGATGTAAAGTCTGCTAATCAGTCACACACAACCTGCTTGGTCCACAAAAGTTCTTATAAGGACTGGTAACCTGGTATAGGGTGCTACAGTACATAGGGTTTAGTCAGGTACAGTCTTCTATTCTATAAGGACTGTTATTGGTCCACAATACATAGGGTTGAGGTGCACTACTGCTGACCGCTGCCCTATACTGCAGCAGTCCTTCATTGCTATAGGGACTGACGTACAGTCTGCTAATCACTAACACACAACCTGCTTGGTCCACAAAAGTTCTTATAAGGACTGGTAACTTGGTCTAGGGTGCTACAGTACATAGGGTTGAGTGAGGTACAGTCTGCTACTCTATAAGGACTGTTATCGGTCCACAATACATAGGGTTGAGGTGCACTACTGCTGACCGCTGCCCTATACTGCAGCAGTCCTTCATTGGTATAGGGACTAACGTACAGTCTGCTAATCACTAACACACAACCTTCTTGGTCCACAAAAGTTCTTATAAGGACTGGTAACTTGGTCTAGGGTGCTACAGTACATAGGGTTGAGTGAGGTACAGTCTGCTATTCTATAAGGACTGTTATCGGTCCACAATACATAGGGTTGAGGTGCACTACTGCTGACTGCTGCCCTATACTGCAGCAGTCCTTCATTGGTATAGGGACTGACGTAAAGTCTGCTAATCAGTCACACACAACCTGCTTGGTCCACAAAAGTTCTTATAAGGACTGGTAACCTGGTATAGGGTGCTACAGTACATAGGGTTTAGTCAGGTACAGTCTGCTATTCTATAAGGACTGTAATCGGTCCACAATACATAGGGTTGAGGTGCACTACTGCTGACCGCTGCCCTATACTGCAGCAGTCCTTCATTGGTATAGGGACTGACGTACAGTCTGCTAATCACTAACACACAACCTGCTTGGTCCACAAAAGTTCTTATAAGGACTGGTAACCTGGTATAGGGTGCTACAATACATAGGGTTGAGTGAGGTACAGTCTGCTATTCTATAAGGACTGTTATCGGTCCACAATACATAGGGTTGAGGTGCACTACTGCTGACCGCTGCCCTATACTGCAGCAGTCCTTCATTGGTATAGGGACTGACGTAAAGTCTGCTAATCAGTCACACACAACCTGCTTGGTCCACAAAAGTTCTTATAAGGACTGGTAACCTGGTATAGGGTGCTACAGTACATAGGGTTTAGTGAGGTACAGTCTGCTACTCTATAAGGACTGTTATCGGTCCACAATACATAGGGTTGAGGTGCACTACTGCTGACCGCTGCCCTATACTGCAGCAGTCCTTCATTGGTATAGGGACTGACGTACAGTCTGCTAATCAGTCACACACAACCTGCTTGGTCCACAAAAGTTCTTATAAGGACTGGTAACTTGGTCTAGGGTGCTACAGTACATAGGGTTGAGTGAGGTACAGTCTGCTATTCTATAAGGACTATTATCAGTCCACAATACATAGGGTTGAGGTGCACTACTGCTGACCGCTGCCCTATACTGCAGCAGTCCTTCATCGGTATAGGGACTGACGTAAAGTCTGCTAATCAGTCACACACAACCTGCTTGGTCCACAAAAGTTCTTATAAGGACTGGTAACTTGGTCTAGGGTGCTACAGTACATAGGGTTGAGTGAGGTACAGTCTGCTATTCTATAAGGACTGTTATCGGTCCACAATACATAGGGTTGAGGTGCACTACTGCTGACTGCTGCCCTATACTGCAGCAGTCCTTCATCGGTATAGGGACTGACGTAAAGTCTGCTAATCAGTCACACACAACCTGCTTGGTCCACAAAAGTTCTTATAAGGACTGGTAACTTGGTCTAGGGTGCTACAGTACATAGGGTTGAGTGAGGTACAGTCTGCTATTCTGTAAGGACTGTTATCGGTCCACAATACATAGGGTTGAGGTGCACTACTGCTGACCGCTGCCCTATACTGCAGCAGTCCTTCATTGGTATAGGGACTGAGAGCTTTGTCACAGGGTCATTTAAAAAATGACAGGCAGAGGAAGAGGCAGGCCCTTCCGCAGGGGTGGTAGGGGTAGGGCAGGAGCAACAGGCTTGAGCCAAAGTGGGAAGTTGCAGAAGGTGCGTTCAATTACTTTAAAGGACGCGCCAGACTTGGTTGAATGGCTCGCTCAGCCTTACTCTTCTGCACCCTCTTCATCCTCTCGATCTGCACCCTCTTCTTCACTCTCTGCTATGTGCACACCCAAAGACACTACCATCAACAACACCACCACCACCACCACCACATACCTTCCGCTTGAGTCACAGGAATTATTTTCCGATCCATATCAAGAGGACATTTCTGATGCGCAGCCACTCTTGGTATTGGATCAGGAAGAGGAGGTAGCAACAACCGCTACTCAGCAGTCTGACGACAGTACCCAGATCAGCCCAAGGAGGAGGTTGGTCCCCGGTGTTGCTGCCTACTCTGAGATCTCTACTTATAGCGGTGGGGAAGGTGACGTTGATGATGACGTGTCTAGTGATGTCACGTGGGTGCCCACAAGAGAGGAAGAGGAGGGGAGTTCAGAGGGAGATATGGACCAGCAGATAGGGAGGAGAAGCAGGAATAACTTACATTGCACAGGAGGGACAAAGCAGACTGCAAATGTATCAGGAGCGAGTCATCGACCATGTACGGTCACATCTGGCGCTCCCAGGACACCGGCACATGGCTCCGCAGTGTGGGCTTTTTTTAACGTGTCCGCTGCTGACAATAGCGTTGCCATCTGCAATCTTTGCAGTCAACGCATTAGTCGCGGTAAGCCCCAACACTCACCTAGGGACGACCGCCTTAAGAAGGCACATGGGCAGCCATCACCGAGCCCAGTGGGAGCAACGGAACACACAAAGCCACACTCCAGGCTCTCACCGTCCAGCCTCGTCTTCTACTTCTCCTTCTCCTCTCTCCTCACAATTGTCCTCCACTCCACCTTCCATCACGCCAAGCTCACGATTTTCTGCAAAAAGGCAGGCTTCCGTGGGCCTAATGTTTGAGCGTAAAAAAATTATGACGCCGGATAACCCTTTTGCCCAATGGTTGACGGCTGGCTTGTCAGAACTTATAGCCCGCCAACTACTGCCATATAAACTGGTGGACTCGGAGGCCTTTCGCAAATTTGTGGCCATTGGAACACCACAATGGAAGGTCCCAGGAAGGAAGTATTTCTCAGAGAAGGGCATCCCAGAGCTGTATGGCCATGTTCAGCGGCAAGTGAATGTATCTCTGGCACACAGTGTCGGTGCCAAGATACATGTGACCACAGACACGTGGTCTAGCAAACACGAGCAGGGAAGGTATATCACTTTTACTGCCCACTGGGTGAACCTTCTGACGGCCGTCAAGCATGTAACCCGTGGCACCCGTGTAGATTTGGTTTTACCGCCACGGATTGCATGCAGGCCTGACTCTTCTTCTCCTCCTCCTCCTACTCCATCCTCCTCCCTCTCCTCCTCAGCTGACTCCTCCTTTTCCGCATGCTAGCATCTCTTCCGCTGCGCCGCCCAAGCTCCCCAGAACCTATTCCACATGCCAGGTGAGACGTTGCCATGCCGCGCTGCGTCTGTTGTGCCTGGAAGCCAAGAGCCACACTGGCCCGGCACTCCTTTCAGCTTTGCGTTCACAGGCAGATCAGTGGCTAACACTGCTCAATTTGACAGTTGGAAAAGTGGTGTGTGACAACGGTGCCAATCTGCTTAGCGCATTGAAACAGGGCAAAATCACGCACGTGCCATGCATGGCACACGTCTTAAACTTGGTCGTGCAGCGATTCCTTGTCAAATACCCTGGGGTCCAGGACATCTTGCGGCAGGCAAGGAAAATCTCGGCCCATTTCAGAAGATCTTACACGGCCATGGCTCGCCTTGCTGACATTCAGCAGCGACACAATCTGCCGATCAGACGTCTTATTTGCGATTGCCCGACGCGATGGAACTCAACCTTCTATATGCTTGATAGGCTGCTCCAGCAGAAACGTGCAGTTAACGTCTACCTGTATGAACTCTGCGGCAGAACCGGTTCTGGGGAGCTGGGTTTTTTTTCACTGCACCAGTGGCTGCTCATGCGCGACACATGCAGGCTTCTGCCGCCATCTGAGGAGATCACCAAACTGGTCAGTCGCAGCCATGGCGCCATCAGTGACATGGTACCTTATGCCTTCTTTATGGAGCGTGCATTGCGTTGTGTCATTGATCAAGCTGTGGAGGAGCAGGAGCGGGAAGATGAGGAAGTCGCAATGCTGGAGGAATTCCCAGGGGGGCTACTCTATCTGAGACAAGTGAACAACAGGAGTCTGAAGAGGAGTCAGAGGAGGATGGTGCCGGGGCGGATGAGGAGGAGCAAGAAGAGCATGCTTTAAACCTTTCTGGGATCCCTGTTGTGCATGGATGGGGAGAGGAGAATGAAGAGGACGACATTATCCTAGATGATGAGCAGGAGCCAGGCCACCACACCGCTTCCACTTTAGTGCAAATGGGGGCCTTCATGCTCCAGTGTTTTAATAGGGACCCCCGTATAAAAAGCATAAGGGTCAAGGACCAGTACTGGGTGGCAACGTACTTAGAACCCCGGTACAAACACAAAATGGCGGAAATGTTACCGCCGTCGCAGAGGGCTGTCAGAATGCAGCACTTCCAGGCCTTGCTTCGAGATGTCTTTGCTGTATGTCACGCTGCTGATGTCAGTGCTCTGTATCACGGTGCTGCTGTCAGATGACTCTATCACGGTGCAGATGTCATTGCTGTATGTCACGCTGCTAGTGATCATCTCCAGCACCCTCTTCTTTGCCTACCCTGGTCCCTGACCTTCCCTCTCCTCCATTGCCTTCATGCGCTCCACAGTCCTGAATTGTCAGAACAATTTCCCATATAAAAAAAGAATGCTTGTAGTTGTCGATCCCAGATTCCCCTCATACATGTGTTATGTCATTGGCCATGTGGTGGGACTATGTTTGCACAGCTAATAATTATTTTGTGGCTGCAAATTTGACCTATAGGTTTGCGAAGTTCGCCTCCCATTGAAGTCAATGGGGCCCGCCGCGAACGTTACGGTTCGCAAACTATTGGCCGCGTTCGCGTTCGCGAAACGTCCCGTCGGAAGTTCGTCCATCACTATCAGTCAACTCCGGTCATGTTGATTAGAAGATAGATTTATTACAGATGTATAGTACAAATGGACGAGGGACCCTTCCAGCAGAAGGTCCACAGCAAAATCACACATAAACCTGTAAGCAACTACTTTATAGTAATATTTGGCAACCTGCCATTGGCTAAGGCACACTGGTGACTCATGGTGCATTGTCAGCTTTATTGCCAAATCCAGAGGGTCTTTAAAAGGTTTCCTATTATGTAACATCTGCTAGTTTCTTAAGTATTGCCCCAGGCCTTGGTCAGGACTTAAGAAAGTTGCATAAACATTAAGCCAGCGCCCTTTTTAGCTACACAAAGTACATATAAGGAACAAGGCAAATATCGATATCACCTGTAATTCTTTGCATATTTCTTATCATTCCCTCCTCTGATATCTATATTTATTATTTCAGTGCAGGTCCGTTCCATAACTGGGTTTTCAGACCTTACTTCATTCAGAGGAGTATTCTCATCATCATAGATATCTTCTCCTTGGGGAACTGTGTGGTACATTGTCCTGGTCATGGCTGTCTCAATTAATCTTTGAGAGAGTCCTCGAATACAGGGAATACAACAACATCCACAAATGACTAAGATGGGTAAAACCACGGCGATAGAGATCAAACATGAGGTGACAAGTCCAGTCCATTTCCCAAACCAACCTTTAAAATTTGTGAATGGATCATTAATACCCGAGTTTTCTGCGAATTCATTCGATAAAGCTGTCAATCCTTCGAGGGCTCTAGTCACGGTTCCTCCAGGAGCTGTATTGTTAGGAATAAAGGTGCAACACATACCGCCAAACATTTTACAGACCCCTCCTCTTTCTGCTAGGATTATATCTAATGCCATCTTATTCTGCCATGCCATCAGAGAGGTAGGGGCTAATTGCTCTGCTAATCCCTTAACTGCATCCCTGGTGTAGTTTACAAACCTTTGTTGGTTATAGTGTATATATAGTTAATCCAGTCAACATTCTTGTTTACTGTATCCCACCAAAGAAGAGACTCAAATCCAGCTGCCACTTGATTCCTAGCCTTAAACTCGCTTAGCACTCCACGTGGAACCCCAATCTCATCCATGTTGATCTGGGGGTCAAAAGACCCTGCAGGAGAGGTGTCCCTTCCGCTCCTCTGGTGACCTTTCTTCCAAGGGGACTCTGACAGTAAGCGCAGAGGCATTGCCAGCTGTTCCAGGGCACAATCCCCTCGGGAATTGGCTGGGATTCTCGCTCTGGGCCTCTTATCTCCGCATAAGCACCAGACGTCCGCCCTCTGGGTGTCGTGCTCAACCCAGTCGTCACCCTCTCCCTTTACAATTTTGTTAATCCTCTCCATGCAGTAGTCATCCGGTAAAGACCCCAAATCTGTGCCACTCTCATTCCCTGGAAGTGCAAAACAAGTAAAGTTGCCAGGGTATGCCATGACAGCTGGGGGTATCTGAGGTCTCTGAACCTGGGGAAACAACAAACTTAACGTGTGACAGGAAGTGTTGGTGTCAGGTTTGTATGTTTTTTGATACAGCTTTAGCATACACCCTAAGCAATCTGGATCTGTATTATTATTTAAGGGAAAAGCCACTGTAGCTAGCTGGGGTCTGGCCCCTGCACAGACCAAGCAGTTCTCTTTTTTAAGACCCCTTTCACACCAGGGCGTTTTGCAGGCGCTATAGCGTTAGAAATAGCGCCTGCAAAACGCCCTAAAGAAGCTGCACCATTGTGTGTAGTGTGAAAGCCCCGAGGGCTTTCACACTACAGCGGTGCGCTGGCAGGACGTCAGAAAAAAGTCCTGCCAGCAGCTTCTTTGGAGCGGTGAAGGAGCGGTGTGTTTACCGCTCCTCCACTGCTGCTGCCCATTGAAATCAATGTGACAGCGCTGTAATGCCGCCGGCAAAACGCCACTATTGCGGCGTATTGCCGGCGGTTTTAACCCTTTTGCGGCCGCTAGCGGGGGTAAAAGCGCCCCGCTAGCGGCCGAAATCCGCCGCAAATCCGGCGGTAAAACGCCGCTAAAAATAGCAGCGTTTTACCGCCGACGCAAGGTGCGGTGTGGTGTGAAAGGGGTCTAAGGGTATTAGCAGTATATATTAACCATTCAATCCATCCATTCTTATCCTGGTATCCTGTTTCTAATGTTATAGTTTCTTCCACTGTGAGATTGGTGAATCTCACTGTGGGTCCTAATACCTCTACTGTAAGTTGGTCCTCATTAGCTAATTCTTTCTTCTTGTTTGTCTCATTCTTTGGTTTGACTTCAAGAAAGAATTTTCCCAAAGGGTCAGTTCCTGATATCCAAGCTCCTATACGGTATAACCTCTGATCTTCTAGTTTGGGGTCCTTCAGGGAAATCAATAATATATTGCAATTCTTTGGTTCTGTACAGGGAGAGTGGGCTGCTTTAGTTATGGTCAGGGGAGGGCTGGGCCAGGGGGCAGGGATGCAATTGCCCCCCTGGCTGCTCTGATATGCGGTGGCAAAGGCTGCTGTGTCGTCAGCTCAAAACCCGCAACATGCACAGCTCTTGAGCTGGCCGAGTCCAGTACTGTGAGCCAGCGATGTCTTCATGTCAGGGCTGACAGTCTGTGTTACACAGCACAGCCCTGCCCAGCCCCTCCCTTCTACACACCATTGGCTGGCAGAGGCTGGACTTGCTCTCTGCTCAATCTGAGCAGTTGGCTGGAATCCAGTGAGGCTCCTGGGAGGCTGGGACCATCCAAGTAAGTGAGCTCCTCCTCTCTGCAGCCAAAGAGTTTTTTCTAGCAGCCTGTGCCAGTACCTTGCCCTCCTAGGGCTAGGTGGTATGATGTGGGCTCTCACTGACATGCTGAAGTTTGGCTGCAGTGCTGGTGTACTGGCAGTCATCCTGCATGTTGCCCCTGGGACACAGAGGATGCACATTTTTACTGCATGTTCTGAAAGTGCACAAAACGTCCTGCATGCTGCATGTTTGGTGCACTTTCAGATCATGCAGCAACAATGAGTAACCTAAAAGAAGTCTGAGGGGGTGTGACACCCGCCAGTACACCCGCACTGCAGCCAAACCGCAGCACACCAGTGTGAGCCTAAATGCTTGTATTCACTTGCAGCAGCCACTGCCACTCCTCTGAAAAGTGATCCATGCTCAGGTCACTTTTCAGAGGCATTTGACAGGCAGTGAATAGTTGATATCACATTTCATCCCTGCCTGCTTTAACCCCCCTAAATGCCAATCCCTGCAGGTAATGACACAGTTCACTTTGAACTCCACCTTATTTCCATTACTCTCTGTAGGTATTAGATGTGGTCTCACCTTTTTGTTTGCACATCTAATACCAAAGGGTACTTTCACACATGGGCAATGTGGGCGGTAGTGGTACAGCGCTGCTCCTTTTAGTGGGGCTTTATCATTGTTTTAGTGGCGCTAGCAGGGCACTTTTAACCCCCACTAGTGGCCAAAGAAAGTGTTAAAAAGGGCCGTGTTGCATTCATTTCAATGGGCTGAGCACCTCTCCCAAACCACCCCAATAATGTTGCTTGCTGGACTTTTCAGACTGTCCTTCAAGCTCACCGCCCCAGTGGGAAACCTGGGGTGGCATAAGAAGCGCTTTACAGGTGCTATTTTTTAGCACTAAAATGCCTGTACAGCGCCTTCAGTGTTAAAGGACCCTAAAGAGAGTTCTGGAAATAAGGTGGAGTTCAAAGTGAATTTCTACACCTAAGTGGAGCCCCCCTTTCAGAAGATTTGAGGATATTATTAAACCCAGAGACTGGTGGACTTAGGCCACAATAGACAGATTGAAATTCTGCCGGTTCAGCAGACATTTCAATCTATCTCTGTGCAGACTGGTTGTACAGAATTTGACTCCATCAACTGACAGTACAACCAGCGTGTCTTTATGTTTTTTAGCGATCAGTGCTGGCTGCTATATCTGCCAGCAGTGATCACTGTATTCTGATGGCTTGGAAACTTTCACCTCAGAGCACACACCAACACATGGCTCTTATGGAAGCTTGTTAATTCAAGTTCTAGGCTTCCCTAACATTACAGCCCTGTGGGGCTGTGACCAAGTCTGGGCAAGAGCTGGGATATGACATTATTTACCTCATATCCCTGCCACTCCTAAACCTGCTCCACTGCAGCACCAGGCCCACAATGCCCTTAATCTGGCCTGTGCTCCGGCATGCGCCTGCATGTGCATTTCTTACTATCCGCAATTGAGACAGGAGGAACCTGCACCCTGGTGAATCTGGTGTTCATGCCGGGGAGACAGCAGGACTTGCGTGTTTAGCCTACTGCGCTCACTGTGACTCTCAGCTACTCTGCTTGCTTGGCTTGCCCAGTGGTGTAGTGCTCACTCACCAGAGAAGCTCCGGACTCCACAGGTAGTGCTCAGTGTGGTGGCAGTGACAGCACAGTCTTTAGTCTTCATCTTCCTGCAGTCTCATTGGTCTGTGTACTGGGTGTGGGGAAGGGGCAAGCTCTTTTTCTCAGTCTCTCTGGGGGCAATCATGCAGTCTCTTTCTAAGAGACTGCTCCATTCTCTGAGAGACTGCTCCACTTCACACTGCCTGTACAGAGACTGACTGCTTCACAGTGCCTGCACAGAAAGTGACTGCTCTCTCTGTGCAGGCAGTGTGAAGCGGGGTCTGTGCAGGCAGTGTGAAGCGGTCTCTCTCTGTGGAGGCAGTGTGAAGCGGGGTCTCTCTCTGTGGAGGCAGTGTGAAGCGGGGTCTCTCTCTGTGGAGGCAGTGTGAAGCGGGGTCTCTCTGTGGAGGCAGTGTGAAGCGGGGTCTCTCTCTGTGGAGGCAGTGTGAAGCGGGGTCTCTCTCTGTGGAGGCAGTGTGAAGCGGGGTCTCTCTCTGTGGAGGCAGTGTGAAGCGGGGTCTCTCTCTGTGGAGGCAGTGTGAAGCGGGGTCTCTCTATGTGGAGGCAGTGTGAAGCGGGGTCTCTCTCTGTGGAGGCAGTGTGAAGCGAGGTCTCACTATGTGGAGGCAGTGTGAAGCGAGGTCTCACTATGTGGAGGCAGTGTGAAGCGGGGTCTCTCCATGTGGAGGCAGTGTGAAGCGGGGTCTCTCTATGTGGAGGCAGTGTGAAGCGGGTCTCTCTATGTGCAGGCAGTGTGAAGCGGGGTCTCTCTCTGTGCAGGCAGTGTGAAGCGGGGTCTCTCTCTGTGGAGGCAGTGTGAAGCGGGGTCTCTCTCTGTGGAGGCAGTGTGAAGCGGGGTCTCTCTATGTGGAGGCAGTGTGAAGCGGGGTCTCTCTATGTGGAGGCAGTGTAAAGCGGGGTCTCTCTATGTGGAGGCAGTGTGAAGCGGGGTCTCTCTCTGTGCAGGCATTGTGAAGCGGTGTCTCTCTCTGTGGAGGCAGTGTGAAGCGGTGTCTCTCTCTGTGGAGGCAGTGTGAAGCGGCGTCTCTCTCTGTGCAGGCAGTGTGAAGCGGCCTCTCTCTGTGGAGGCAGTGTGAAGCGGGGTCTCTCTCTGTGGAGGCAGTGTGAAGCGGGGTCTCTCTCTCTGTGGAGGCAGTGTGAAGCAGGGTCTCTCTATGTGGAGGCAGTGTGAAGCGGAGTCTCTCTATATGGAGGCAGTGTGAAGCAGAGTCTCTCTATGTGGAGGCAGTGTGAAGCGGGGTCTCTCTATGTGGAGTCAGTGTGAAGCGGGGTCTCTCTATATGGAGGCTGTGTGAAGCGGGTCTCTCTCTGTGCAGGCAGTGTGAAGTGGGGTCTCTCTATGTGGAGGCAGTGTGAAGCGGGGTCTCTCTATGTGGAGGCAGTGTGAAGCGGGGTCTCTCTCTGTGGAGGCAGTGTGAAGCAGGGTCTCTCTATGTGGAGGCAGTGTGAAGCGGAGTCTCTCTATGTGGAGGCAGTGTGAAGCAGAGTCTCTCTATGTGGAGGCAGTGTGAAGCGGGGTCTCTCTATGTGGAGTCAGTGTGAAGCGGGGTCTCTCTATGTGAAGGCAGTGTGAAGCGGGGTCTCTCTATATGGAGGCTGTGTGAAGCGGGGTCTCTCTCTGTGCAGGCAGTGTGAAGCGGGGTCTCTCTGTGGAGGCAGTGTGAAGCGGGGTCTCTCTATGTGGAGGCAGTGTGAAGCGGGGTCTCTCTATGTGGAGGCAGTGTGAAGTGGGGTCTCTCTATGTGGAGGCAGTGTGAAGCGGGGTCTTTCTCTGTGAAGGCAGTGTGAAGCGGGGTCTCTCTATGTGGAGGCAGTGTGAAGCGGGGTCTCTCTCTGTGCAGGCAGTGTGAAGCAGTCTCTCTCTCTTTGGGGCAATGTGGAGCAGTCTCCCTCTCTCTCTGTACGGGGAATGTGGTGTAGATGGGTGGTGAGCTGATTCAGTGGTTCAATGGGCCACTTGACTGGACTTGCCCCCCAGGCCTAAGGCTGCCAGCCCTCCCCTGGTTATGGTTAATCTATTCTTTAAATCTCCTGCTGCTGGGATCTCATATCCCCAATCCTGGGCTGCAGTTGTCCACATGACTGAATCCCAAGTAGTACACCCGGTAGTTCCAGCCAAGTAGCACACATATTTGTCTGCCCAGGTCAGCTTACCCGCTACCTTATCTCCACAATCTGTCATCTGGCATAAATCCACCTGTATAGTACTGGTGGTTCCCTCAACAATGGTGAGGTTCAATGCTCTTCCTGTCTCTTTCCAATTGATTGGTTCCATTATCCTCCCATGTCTCCTACCTCCCCGTATAGAGACCTCTCCTAGAGTCACCAATGCTGCCACGAGGAACAAAATCCCTACCATCCTATCTGAAGTGAGGGGGGCCTAAATAGGGCCTTTTCTTCACCAAGGTTGAGACAAGCAGACCTTTTATCTGCCTCCCTTTGTAGTTGGACTTTCCCCCTCCTTCAGTCTTTCTGTCCCTACTCTGCCTATGTTTACCTTTTTACAGTGGGATTGGTGAATCCAGGTAGTCCTTTCAGCAATTCTTACTGCGGTGGGAGTAGTAAGGAGTACTTGATATGGACTATCCCACTTAGGGGAGTGCCAGTGCTTCTTTTTGATCACCTTGATGAGGACCCAGTCTCCAATTTCATTCCTATGGGCTCTCCTTCTGGAATGGAACACACTTGGTTAATTTATTTTGTATTTTAATGATCTTAGTATGTATTCTGCTGAGGTTCTCTCCGCTTCCACTGTGTGGGTTTGATTTGGTAATAAAGGTATTTTATAAGGTCTACAATACATCATTTCAAATGGCTTGGTGGGGGTGATGTGCATACTTAAAATAGCTAGTGGGAGACAGTACATCCAATTTTTCCCTGTCTCTGCCATAGCCTTTTTTACCTTGCTCTTTAGGCTAGGTTCACACTATAGCGATGCGGGAACGCCGCGAATCCGCGGCGTTTTCCCGCATCGCATACCTCCCGCCGGCAGTTCACACTGCCCTATGCGGATGGCCGGGAGTGTCAATGATATGTTACTGACACCCCCAGATCCGTCCGCATATCGCAGTGCGATCTGCACACTCGCACAGGAATCGGATCGCATGGTGTGAACACCCATGCGATCCGATTCTGCTGCGGACCAAAAAAAGGGTCCCGTGCGAGTTTGCTGCGGGAGCGATGCGATTTCAGCCATACTATCTGTATGGCTGAACTCGCATCGCTACGGAGATCGGATGTGATTTGCACTGCAGTGCGGTGCGAATCACATCCGGATCTCCCCCTGCAGCAGTGTGAACCCAGCCTTAATATCGCAGTATGTCTTTCTACGAGCCCTGCTGACTGAGGGTGATATGCACAGTGATTCTTTACTTCTATACCCATCACTAGCGATGAGCCGAACACCCCCCGGTTCGGTTCGCACCAGAACTTTCGATCGGACCCCAAATTCTTACGAACTTTAGAACCCCATTGAAGTCAATGGGACTCGAACGTTCGAAATTAAAAGTGCTTTTTCTAATGGCTAATATGCAAGATACTGTCTTAAAAAGGGTTTGGGGACCTGGCTCCTGCCCCAGGGGACATGGGTCAACGCCTAAAATGTTTTTAAAAATGGCAGTTTTGGTCGGGAGCACTGATTTTAATGACGATTAAAGTGAAAAAAAGTGAAATATTCCTTTAAATATCGTGCCTGGGGGTGTCTGTAGTATGCCTGTCAAGTGCCACGTGTTTCCCGTGTTTAGAACAGTCCCTGCACAAAATGACATTAAACGGAAATAACATCATTTAAAACTGCTTGCGGTTTTAATGTTATATCTGGTTCCTGCAATATGGTTGAAAATCATTGAGAAAAATGGCATGGATAGGCCTCCCTGCCCATTACCAGCCCCTTTGGGTCTTGTACGCATATTAATGGGAACCCCGTACCCATATTAAAAAAAGGAAATGCGTGTGGCCCCCAGGCACTATACAGTGGTGTGAAAAAGTGTTTGCCCCCTTCCTCATTTCCTGTTCCTTTGCATGTTTGTCACACTTAAGTGTTTCGGAACATCAAACCAATTTAAACAATAGTCAAGGACAACACAAGTAAACACAAAATGCAATTTGTAAATGAAGGTGTTTATTATTAAAGGTGAAAAAAAATCCAAACCATCATGGCCCTGTGTGAAAATGTGATTGCCCCCCTTGTTAAAACATACTATAACTGTGGTTGTCCACACCTGAGTTCAATTTCTCTAGCCACACCCAGGCCTGATTATTGCCACACCTGTTCACAATCAAGGCATCACTTAAATAGGAGCTGCTTGACACAGTAAGGTCCACCAGAAGATCCTTAAAAGCTACACATCATGCTGAGACCCAAAGAAATTCAGGAACAATTGAGAAAGAAAGTAATTGAGATCTATCAGTCTGGAAAGGGTTATAAAGCCATTTCCAAAGCTTTGGGAATCCAGCGAACCACAGTGAGAGCCATTATCCACAAATGGCGAAGACATGGAACAGTGGTGAACCTTCCCAGGAGTGGCCGGCCGCCCAAAATTACCCCAAGAGCGCAGCGACGACTCATCCAAGAGGTCACAAAAGACCCCACAACAACGTCCAAGGAACTGCAGGCCTCACTTGCCTCAGTTAAGGTCAGCGTTCATGCCTCCACCATCAGGAAAAGACTGGGCAAAAATGGCCTGCATGGCAGAGTTCCAAGGAGAAAACCACTGCTGAGCAAAAAGAACATCAAAGCTCGTCTCAATTTCTCCACAACACATCTTGATGATCCTCAAGACTTTTGGGACAACATTCTGTGGACCGATGAGACAAAAGTGGAACTCTTTGGAAGGTGTGTGTCCAAGTATATCTGGCGTAGAAGGAACACTGCATTTCATAAAAAGAACATTATACCAACAGTAAAATATGGTGGTGGTAGTGTGATGGTCTGGGGCTGTTTTTCTGCTTCAGGACCTGGAAGACTTGCCGTGATAAAAGGAACTAAGAATTCTGCTGTCTACCAAGAGATCCTGAAGGAGAATGTCCGACCATCTGTTCGTGTACTCAAGCTGAAACGAACTTGGGTTCTGCAGCAGGACAATGATCCTAAACACACCAGCAAGTCCACCACCGAATGGCTGAAGAAAAACAAAATGAAGACTTTGGAGGGGCCTAGCCAAAGTCCTGACCTGAATCCTATTGAGATGTTGTGGTATGACCTTAAAAAGGCCGTTCATGCTCGAAAACCCTCTAATGTAACTGAATTAGGACAATTCTGCAAAGATGAGTGGGCCAAAATTCCTCCAGGACGCTGTAAAAGCCTCATTGCACGTTATTGCAAACGCTTGGTTGTAGTTGTTGCTGCTAAGGGTGGCCCAACCAGTTATTAGGTTTAGGGGGCAATCACTTTTTCACACAGGGCCATGATGGTTTGGATTTTTTTTCACCTTTTAATAATAAACACCTTCATTTACAAATTGCATTTTGTGTTTACTTGTGTTGTCCTTGACTATTGTTTAAATTGGTTTGATGTTCCGAAACACTTAAGTGTGACAAACATGCAAAGGAACAGGAAATGAGGAAGGGGGCAAACACTTTTTCACACCACTGTATACTCAGAACAGCAGTATACAGGCGATGCAAACAAGACAGGGACTGTGTAGGTTTGTTGTGTTAAGTTGAATCTGTTTGTAATTTTCAACTGGTACATTTTTAAAGTGTAGCTCCAGTCAAAAAAACTATTTTTAAGCTTTTTGGAAAACATAGGGAAGGGTTATCACCCCTGTATAATTTGTTTTGTCGTACATCTTTTTTCATTTCACTTGCTGTTGTCTCCTTCCGTTTGCAAGTAGGAGATGTTTGTAAATTGGATGTTTGAAAGTAGGGGCCTGCCCTATATGCTCTGCAGAAATGGCGGAACAAGGTGTTGGTTTTGCCACAACATTGTAAGCCCTCAAAGTGACTCTTGGTGGGCGCTGGAGCGCCCTGCTGTGAACGATTATATCAAGAATTGTAATTACATGCCATTGTTGAACAGTGGTAGAAAAATTGACCTTTGGTGGTTGTGGTGCTGGTGCCACAACACTATAAGTCCTCACAGTTACTCTGGGTGGGCACAGGAACGGGCCCTCCTGTGAAATATTATATCAAAAATTGTAATTAAATGCCCCTGTTAAACAGGGGCAGAAAAATTGGGCCTTAGGCACTGGTGCTGGTGCCACAACACTGCAACCTCTCCCATATACTCTAGTTTTATTGCAGGAATTAGCCCTGCTGCAAAGCATTGCATCAAAAATTGTAATTAAATGCCCCTGTTAAACAGGGACAGAAAAATTGGGCCTTAGGCACTGGTGCTGGTGCCACAACACTGCAACCTCTCCCATATACTCTAGTTTTATTGCAGGAATTAGCCCTGCTGCAAAGCATTGCATCAAAAATTCCCCCCTGCAGAGCTGACAAAACATCCGCCCCAGTGTGGCTCCTGTCCCCCAAACAAACCAGCGCAAGCACGGCATGGCATCGTTTTGCCTGCGTACTTGCATAGCCCCTGGAACGCCTACGGAGCACCGCTGGTTCTGAGGACAGAGCACTGGAAGAGGCCATGGAGGAAGAAGAAGAGGAAGGGGTGGAGGAGAGAGGTGTGTCACAACCAATAGTAGCATTTTGGAGGCGTGGTGGCGGAACAACCTCCAACACTACTGCACCTTGTCCTGCATCCTTCCCAGCTGCCAGAAGAGTGACCCAATGGGCCGTGAAAGACAGGTAACGTCCCTGTCCATGCCTGCTGGACCATGAGTCAGCGGTAATATGCACCTTACCGCTGACCGCCCTGTCCAGCGAGGCAAGGACATTGCCTTCCACATGCCGGTAGAGAGCCGTAATCGCCTTCCATGAGAAAAAGTGGCGTTTGGGGACCTGCCACTGAGGAACCGCACATTGTACAAACTCACAGAAGGGGGCCGAGTCTACCAACTGAAAAGGCAGCAGTTAAAGTGCTAGCAATTTAGCCAAGCTAGCATTCAACCGCTGGGCATGTGGATGGCTGGGAGTGAACTTCTTTCGCCGGTCCAGCAGCTTGGGCAGGGTCATTTGCCTGCTATAATCGGACGTGGGTGTACTGCTAGCAGAGTGCCCGGAAGCACTTGGCTGTGACACACCTAATTCTACACCTTCATTCCTCTCAGTGCAGGTTTCAGAGAGGACTGAAGGTCTAGTGGGGTTGGAGATGCCAGCTGATGAGGAGCAAGGAGAGGTCCACTTTGTTCTTTGGTGTGGGTCTCTGAGGTACGCTTGCCAACGAGCTGCATGGCAGGTCAACATATGTCTGGTCAAGCATGTGGTGCCCAAGCGGCTGATGTTTTGGCCACGCGAGATACGCTTGAGACATATGTTGCAAATAGCAGCGGTGCGATCTGATGCACTCGTCTCAAAAAAGGCCCACACCAAAGAACTTTTAGAATAACGCGCAGAGGCAGCGCCCTGCACAAGCGGAGCTCTGCGGTGTGATTCAGTCGGTGTGCTGCCCCTAAGCTGGCCCCGGAGGGCATCCTGCCTCATTGGATATGTGCCTCCTCCTCCTCTCTCCTACCAGGCACCCACATGGAGTCAGTGCCCTCATCATCCCCTCCCTCTTCATCGCTGTAGCAAACCTGGCAGTATGCTGCAGCTTGTGGAACATGACTGCCAGATTGCTGTCCTTCTTGAGCATCCCCTCTCTCTGCATTCACGCTACTGCCTTCCTCTAGCTGAGTGTCATCATCAGAGCCTACAAAACACTGGGCATCCTCCTGGAGCATGTACCCAACACTGTGCTCAAAGAGTTCAGGAGACTCCTCAGGAGGACGTGGTGGGTCTAGGGAAGGAGTCACTGATGATGACTTTGAGACGAGGGAAGACGATGCGTTGGCAGCTGCTTTGCTAGTACCCTGAGACTGGGTGAGAGAGGATGAGGAGGATGAAGAGGGCTTGGTCATCCACTCTACCAAGTCGTTGGCATGTTGCGGCTCAACATGTCCAGGTGCCGAAAAGAAGGACAAGTGTGTCCCATGGCCACGTGCTGATGACGATGCACCGCGTCCACAACCAGCACTGTTGTCTCTAGACACAGAGCCTGCTTGCCCTCTTTTATCGGCTTGCGCCTGTCTGCCTCTCCTTGCTGGCCTTCCAGACATGGTAATGGCCTGAAGGGAGTTGGGTAAAACAGCAATTGGGTAGTGTATATTGTGCTGGAGGCACACAACACCCACTAACTCCTGCAGATGCCTTTATTATAGAACACCAGCAATAAAGGGTAGATAAAGGGGTATACTGTACTGGAGGCACACAACACCCACTAAGCCCTGCAGATGGTTCTATTAGAGAACAGCAATAAAGGGTAGATACAGGTGTATATTGTGCTGGAGGCACACAACACCCACTAACTCCTGCAGATGCCTTTATTATAGAACACCAGCAATAAAGAGTAGATAAAGGGGTATACTGTACTGGAGGCACACAACACCCACTAAGCCCTGCAAATGGCTCTATTAGAGAACAGCAATAAAGGGTAGATACAGGTGTATATTGTGCTGGAGGCACACAACACCCACTAACTCCTGCAGATGCCTTTATTATAGAACACCAGCAATAAAGGGTAGATAAAGGGGTATACTGTACTGGAGGCACACAACACCCACTAAGCCCTGCAGATGGCTCTATTAGAGAACAGCAATAAAGGGTAGATACAGGTGTATATTGTGCTGGAGGCACACAACACCCACTAACTCCTGCAGATGCCTTTATTATAGAACACCAGCAATAAAGGGTAAATACAGATGTATACTGTGCTGTGCTGGAGGGACACACAACTTCCAATAACTTCTGCAGATGGCAGATGGCTCAAATAGAGAAGAGCTATGTAGGTGGATATAGCGGTGTGTACTGGGTACAGAGCACGCAGACGCATCCTGCCTGTGGCCAATCATGGTTCTCCTCGCTGCCGGCGCTGTGATTGGCCAAGCATGCGGGGTCACAGTGCATGCTTGGCCAATCATGAGCCAGCAATGCACTGCGCCATCGCTGTGCATTGTGGGCCGTGAGCGCCACATGAATTTGGCGCGAACGGCCCATAACGTTCGGAATTCGCCGAACGGGCGAACAGCCGATGTTTGAGTCGAACGTATGTTCGACTCGAACACGAAGCTCATCCCTACCCATCACTTCTGTCAAGTGGTTTATGGTCTGATTTACAAAATGTGGACCATTATCACTATAAATCTTCTCTGGTATCCCAAATCGTGGAATGATATCTTTTAGTAAGGCTTTAGCTACTGTTAAGGTATCAGCACTTCCTGTGGGGAATATCTCTACCCATTTGGTCAATGCATCAATGATTACCAAACAATATTTCTTCCTTTCACATTTGTCTAATTCAATAAAATGCCTTTCCGTGGTCTTATGCCTCTCTGAGCATTGTGTCTTGCAGGTATAATGCATTGAGAACAAAACGTTTTTGAGTAGTTTGTAATGCCATAGGCTGCTACCACTTTATTTAGTATCTCACTCATCCCCCTGTTTGACACATGTGTTACTCCATGGGTCAAGAATGCTGCATACTTAACCACTTGAGATCCGCGCTATAGTCAAATGACGGCTACACAGGGGGGCCGTCTTTAATATTGATTGGGCCCTGGGCAAAAATTTTCTTAGGGCCCCCCTCCCCCCATGAAATTTCGCTCTCCACCTTCTCTGAGACATACATTAAATAGCAGCTAGACTGTATCAGATCAGGCAGCGATTGCGATTGGTTGCCAGAGGTTACAGCATATCATTACTGCTTACTGACTGGTTGCTAGAGGTTATAGCACTCCTTAAGGTTCACTGATTAGTTGCTAAAGGTTACAGCACATGATTTCTGCTTGTTGATTGGCTGCTAGAGATTACTGTACAGTAATACTGCTCGCTGGTTGCTGTAGGTTACAGCACATCATCTCCTCACTGCAGGGGGCATGATATACATATGAATGCTGCCTTTTTTACATATCAATGACGTTGGCCTCAGCTATTTACATATGCATGTCACTGCTATTTACATATGAATGCTGGTTATTCACATGTAAACACAGGGTCTAAAGGTGAGTTGTCTGTACACATCAATAGGTAGAGCTGGGCAGCGTTAGTAGCAGCACTTTACACTGAGATATCAGGACACAGCACAGGACTAAAACCTCCAGGGACAAGGGAATGTAAACTTGGATAGTTGGCAAGTATGAGGCAGCTGCTTTGGGCCCCACAACAATGGCAGGGCCCAGGGCAGCTGCCCCTTTTGCCCTGCCTTAAAGACGGCCCTGCGGCTACAGCGCGGATCTCGATTGTCGGGACTACGTCTATTACCGTTGTCCCCTTTAATGGCTCCCGGGAGTGCGCATCGGGGAAAATCTGTGTTCGCTGTGTCCCCTGGACACAGCCAATCACAGATCGCTGTAAACGGCCAATCACAGCGGCCGTTTACAGCGCGATCGCCGCCTCCAATGGGTGATGATCTCAAATGTAAACAAATGAGATCATTTCCCATTGCCAAATCTGTTTCCTCACACAGAGACAGCGTGTGAGGAGAGAGATTCTGTGAGTTGAAATAACAAGTGTTATTAGTGCCATCTGTGCCCGCCAGTGCCCACCTGTACCCCGCCAGTGCCCATCTGTACCCCACCAGTGCCCATCTCTACCTTGCCAGTGCCCATCTGTACCCCGCCAGTGCCCACCTGTACCCACCTGTGCCCACCTGTGCCACCTGTGCACCATCTGTGCAACGTCAGTGCCCATCTGTGCACCGCCATTGCCCGCCAGTGCCCATCTGTGCACCGCCAGTGCCCACCAGTGCCAATTGGTGCCCATCTGTACCAATCGGTGCCCATCTGTACCATCTGTGCCACCTCAGCAGTGCCCATCTGTGCCGCCTCAGCAGTGCCCATCTGTGCTGCCTCAGTGCCCATCTGTGCCGCCTCAGCAGTGCCCATCTGTGCCCATCTGCTGCCTCATCAGTGCACATCTGTGCAATAAATCTGCACATCTGTGCAATAAATCAGTGCACATCTGTGCCGACCCATCAGTGCCCATCTGTGTCACCTCAGCAGTGCCCATCTGTGCCGACTCAGCAGTGCCCATCTGTGCCGCCTCAGCAGTGCCCATCTGTGCCCATCTGCCGCCTCATCAGTGCACATCTGTGCAATAAATCTGCACATCTGTGCAATAAATCAGTGCACATCTGTGCCGACCCATCAGTGCCCATTTGTGCCGCCTCAACAGCGCCCATCCGTGCCACCTCAAAAGCGCCCATCTGTGCCACCTCAAAAGCGCCCATCTGTGCCACCTAAACAGTGCACATCTGTACAATCAGTGCACATCTGTGCCGACTCATCAGTGCACATATGTGCCGACTCATCAGTGCACATCTGTGCCGACTCATCAGTGCCCATCTGTGCCACCTCATCAGTGCCCATCTATGCCACCTCTGTGCTGCTTCAACAGTACACATCTGTGAAAGTGGTCAGCCTTCGCGCCGCTAAGTGGTAATGAGTGACTAAAGTGGAACAAAATCCAAAATCAGAATTAATGAAACACAGATGCTGTGAAAAAGAACCTGAGTGATATAAAGTGCAAATGCTAACTAAAAAATGCAGCAGGACAAAATAGTGAACACAAACGATCAAATAATGGATATAGAGGGGTGGGTCCTGCGCAAATCGTGCCACTCAAATAAAATACACAAATTCAAACTAATATAAATATGTGCATACATATAATGCCGTGAAAAATATAGTCCATAAAACAGCACGGATAAAAATATAAAAAATGGAGAAGGGATCAATGATAGAATAATGATAGAATGTCCGCTACTCAAGGCTCCCAGAACTCTCACCTTCAAACGAAGTGAATAAGCAAATCAAACAAACTCCAGGATTCTCTTATTTCATTCATAAATAATAGCCATCAGGAAATCCAAAGGAGGGATGTAGTGATACAATTCCGCCACTAGAGGGCCAGTCCCAGCTTATAGAATAGGTAATATGGATCTTCACTTCTATTCCACACTGTATGGCTCAAAATAAGAGAGAGGAGGGGGAGAGAGAAAAACAGGAGACTTCCATAGTGTAGTAGTTTAAAAAACGGCAGGTAGATTTATTAAGAAGCAGTAAAGACTCTCACATTTTGATTGCAAAAAACAAACACAATCAGGAAGAGGGTGTAATGGCGACTTCCGCCCGTCTTACTCTACTTCCGGTTCGTCCTCTGGCCACTCCCTACGCGTTACGTCATGTGACTTCTTCATGGTCCCCATGATCCCCATGAAGAAGTCACATGACGTAACGCGTAGGGAGTGGCCAGAGGACGAACCGGAAGTAGAGTAAGACGGGCGGAAGTCGCCATTACACCCTCTTCGTGATTGTGTTTGTTTTTTGCAATCAAAATGTGAGAGTCTTTACTGCTTCTTAATAAATCTACCTGCCGTTTTTGTAAACTACTACACTATGGAAGTCTCCTGTTTTTCTCTCTCCCCCTCCTCTCTCTTATTTTGAGCCATACAGTGTGGAATAGAAGTGAAGATCCATATTACCTATTCTATAAGCTGGGACTGGCCCTCTAGTGGCGGAATTGTATCACTACATCCCTCCTTTGGATTTCCTGATGGCTATTATTTATGAATGAAATAAGAGAATCCTGGAGTTTGTTTGATTTGCTTATTCACTTCGTTTGAAGGTGAGAGTTCTGGGAGCCTTGAGTAGCGGACATTCTATCATTATTCTATCATTGATCCCTTCTCCATTTCTTATATTTTTATCCGTGCTGTTTTATGGACTATATTTTTCACGGCATTATATGTATGCACATATTTATATTAGTTTGAATTTGTGTATTTTATTTGAGTGGCACGATTTGCGCAGGACCCACCCCTCTATATCCAGTACACATCTGTGCCACCTCATCAGTGCACATCTGTGCCATCAATCAGTGCACATCAGTGCCACCTCATCAGTGCCCATCAGTGCAGGCTTAACACCAGCAACCATGTCTAAACGAGTCTTTTCCGCCGAGGAGGCGTACAAAATTCTTTCCACGGCCGACGAGAGCAACGGGGAGCTCTCCTCTTCAGATTCTCTTTCAGATTCGGATTCTGAAGCCGACATAAATTATGAGCCAGTCCTCAGCAGTGAAACACTGACTGAATCCGAGGAGGAAGATATCTGGCCCATCAAACAAAGGCGTTCTAGTGAGGCAGTGCCGTCCACCAGCACCGAAGTGCCATCCACCAGCACCGCAGTGCCCCGGCAAGAAAGGCCAAGTACCAGTGGGCTGTCATCTCAGCCCCAAAGGGTTAGGAGCCATGCCGGCCTTCCCTATGCCCTTCAGAACCCCTTATGGCTTCCTCCTAATTCGGGAGAGGCCAATGTTCCCCCTTTCACTGCCCAGCCAGGAGTCCAGGTAGACACGGAGAATTTTACCCCAATAGATTTTTTTCATTTCATTTTTACGGAGGATATGTTGTCGTCAATTGTGGCCCAGTGCAACCTGTATGCACAACAATTTATTTTGAAAAATCCGACATCTTATTATGCCCGTCCCTACGAATGGAGAGACCTAACGGTGGAGGAGTTTTTCTAGGCCTCACATTTAACATGGGACTCAACAAAAAAAATCAATTGCGTATCTATTGGTCAACCCACCCCCTCCACCACACACCGCTCTTCTCCGCGGTAATGCCCAGAACCAGGTATCTGATGATCATGAGGTTCTTACATTTCAGCGACAATACCCAGTGCCTTCCACGAAATGACCCAAATTACGACAGGCTTTACAAAATTCGACCAATACTTCATAATTTTTCACAAACATTCCCCAAATTGTTTACCCCGGACCAACACATATGTGTGGATGAGTCCCTTATTAAATTTAGTGGTAGGCTTAAAATGAAGCAATTTATGCCCAGCAAAAGGGCCCGCTATGGAGTGAAGATCTACAAATTATGCGACCGAGCCACAGGGTACACATATTCATTCATAGTGTACGAAGGGAAGGACACCCAGCTGCAGCCCCCTAATTGTCCAGACTACTTGGGATCCAGCGGGAAAGTTGTTTGGGACCTCATATACCCCCTATTGGATAAAGGCTTCCACCTGTATGTAGACAACTTCTACACATTTCTGCCCCTGTTCCACAACCTTCACCGGAAGAAGACGCCAGCATGTGGCACCGTAAAAAGGAATCGGAAGGGCTTTCCTCAAAGTCTTGTGAATAAGAAGCTGCGAAAAGGAGAAACCGCAAGTCTGAGAAACAAGGAGGTTCTGGCAGTGAAGTGGAGGGACAGAAGGGATGTATATATGTTGTCTTCTATCCACAATGATACGTTCGTGGAAATCCCCAGAAGGAATGGCCCCGTAAAAAAAACAAAATGCATTTATGAATACAATTTGTTCATGGGGGGAGTCGACTTCAACGACCAAATGATGGAACCATATCTTGCCACAAGACGGACATACCATTGGTACAAAAAAGTAGCAATTTTTTTTTTAATTGGCCATTTACAATTCCTATGTCATCTACCGCAACTCCACCCAAAACCCCAAACGTTTCTTTGGCTACCAGGAGGAAGTTTTCACTGCCCTTATTTTCCCAAACGGCCCACCAGAAAATATCCGATCAGATGTTGTTAGTCGACTCTCCGAGCGCCACTTTCCCGATAAAATCCCTCCCAAACCAACAGGCCAAAGACGTCAAAAAAGATGTAAGGTGTGTACCAGAGCAGGAGTCAGAAGAGACACATCTTATTATTGTGCACAATGTCCTTCCCAACCAGGCCTCTGCATAGGCGACTGTTTTCGGCGTTACCATACTTCAATACATTTTTAGTGAAGTATGGTAAACATAATCCTCAGTTTCTGCCTTCATACACCTTCACACCCCTTATGCCACTGCCTGCTCTGTAACTGACCCTGGCTTGTTATTTGGCCACTCTTATGCCTGCCGATTCTGTACATACCGTTGCCTGATCTGGAACTGACCCTGGACTGTTATTCGACCATGCTTCTGCCTAACGATTCTGTACATACCTCTGCCTGATCTGGAACTGACACTGGACTGTTATTCGACCATGTTTCTGCCTAACGATTCTGTACATACCTCTGCCTGATCTGGAACTGACCTTGGACTGTTTGACCACGATATTTGCCTGCCTCTTGGACTGATCTTGTATTCTGCAACTGGACTAGTGGGATTCAACACGGGGTCTCACATATGTGAGGGGCTCCAGTATAGTTTTTCTGGATGAAGAAAACATTTTTCTTTGTTTTCTTATTTCTAGATTAGGGTCTGGAGACTCGGAGGCTTCAAAGAGATTTGGGAGGGAGAAGCCTCTACCCCTATCCCCATTCTGTCCTGAACGAGGCTCTACTTCTGTCTGCTTCCTGTAGGACTTACTGCCGTCATGCCGCACTGACCACACCACATGGACCTGCCTACTACCAGGACCAATATTTTTGGCACTGCTGACAATATCTCTGCACTGACCCTGGACTGTATATGGACAGTATCCCTGCCTGCTGCCTGAAAAATTGTGTTCGCTGTTGCTGACCAAGTCCCTGCCTGCTGCCTGGACCAGTGATATCCTCCTGTGGACAACTGCGCTTCTAAAACCACAGGTAATCTTTTCTTTACCCTTTGCTCAGCATAATGTATTTGGGGGTGTAATTCTTGGTATGTGCAGGCTATGTGTCCCTGGAACGCCGACTGTGTTCCTTGCATGTTGCGCCTCTGTATGTGGCCAGGCTGTGTAAACGTCTCACACATGTGGTATTGCCATACTCAGGAGGAGTAGTAGAATGTATTTTGGGGTGTTATTTTTGCTATGTAAATGCTATGCGTTGGAAATATCTTATAAACGGACAACTTTGTGTTAAAAAAAAATGCGTTTTCATTTTTTTCCACATTTTCCAAAAACTTCGGGAAAAAAATGAACCATTGAAAAGACTCATTATGCCTCATAGATTATACGTTGGGGTGTTAGCTTTCCAAAATGGGGTCGTTTTCTGGACGTTTCCATTGCCCTGGTGTTTCAGGGCCTTCAAAACTGTAAGGCCGCGTACACACGGGCGGACTGTTCGCCCAACTTTGTCCGCTGAACAGTGTTTCGGCAGACAGTCCGCTCGTGTGTGGGCTTCAGCGGACAGTTTCAGCGGACAGTCTGACGAACAAAGTTTTTCGGAATTTCTGTAAAACTGTCCGCTGAAACTTGGTTTGAGCGGACAGTCCGCCCGTGTGTAGGCTTGTTCGTCAAACTAAGTTCCGTGCATGCTCAGAAAGGATTTACACGGCGAAGGTTGCATTGCAGTGTATTGGACGTCGTATTTTTCGTCCCGTCGTACGTGCCGTTCACGTCATCGCGCAAGTTTCAGCGGACTGTTCGTTCGTCGTGTGTGGTCAAGTCCGTCCATGCTAATTTTGAGCGGACTGTCCGCTCAAACTGTTTGACGAACAAAGTTGGGCGAACAGTCCGCCCGTGTGTACGCGGCCTAATAGGTGGTTGAGAAATGAAATGTGCAATTTATGCTCCTAGAATGTCTGAAGGTGCTACTTCAAAATTAGGCCTCTGTATGTGGTCAGGCTGTGTAAAAGTCTCACACATGTGGTATCGTTATACTCAGGAGGAGTAGGAGAATGTATTTTGGGGTGCCATTTTTGTTATGTAAATACTATGTGTTGGAAATACCTTTTAAATGGACAACTTTGTGTAAAAAAAAAAAAAGCGTTTTCATTTTTTTCCACATTTTCCAAAAACTTCTGGAAAAAAATTAACCATTGAAAAGACTCATTATGCCTCATAGATTATACGTTGGGGTGCTAGCTTTCCAAAATGGGGTCATTTTCTGGACGTTTCCATTGCCCTGGTGTTCCAGGGCCTTCAAAACTGTAATAGGTGGTTGAGAAATGAAATGTGTAATTTATGCTCCTAGAATGCCTGAAGGTGCTACTTCAAAATTAGGCCTCTGTATGTGGTCAGGCTGTGTAAAAGTCTCACCCATGTGGTATCATTATACTCAGGAGTAGGAGTATGTATTTTGGGGTGTTATTTGTGGTATGCACATTCCATGTGGGAGAAATAAGCTATTACAATGAAAATTTTGTGAAAAAAAAAAAATCTTAATTTTGCAAAGAATTGTGGTAAAAAATGACAACTTAAAATAACTCACCATGCCTCTTACTAAATACATTGGAATGTCTACTTTCCAAAAAGGGGTAATTTGGGGGGCATTTGTACTTTCCTGGCTTGTTAGGGTCTCAAGAATGGAGATAGGCCTTAGTACATCAGATGTGATCTTTTTTTGCAAATCTTTATGATTTGCACCATAGCTTGTAGACTCTATAAATTTCACACAGATCATATAATATGCAATAATTTGGGTTATTTTTACCAAAGATGTGTAGTAGTATAAATTGTGGCCAAAATTTATGAAGAAAAATTGCTAATTTGCAAAATGTTATCACAGAAACGAAGAAAAATTCATTTTTTTTCAAAATTTTCGGTCTTTTTTCATTTATAGCGCAGAAAAGAAAAAACCGAGAGGTGATCAAATACCACCAAAAGAAAGCTCTATTGGTATGACGAAAAGGACAAAAAATCATTTGGTTACAGTGTTGCATGAATTGTCATTCAAAGTGTGAGAGCACTGAAAGCTGAAAATTGGTCTGGGCATGAGGGGGGTTTAAGTGCCCAGTAAGCAAGTGGTTAAATAAAGTCTTTGGCGGGACTGGTTTGTTCTCTGGAGAGATAAATATGACCTCCTGGAGGGTGTTATTTGTTTTAGAAGATTATTTACTCTCGCATTTGAATCTGCGTGATTTGGAGCAAGAGGGAGTCCCCTATTCCCTTGGTGGTCTACTGCACATGGTTCCCAGTCTCCTTTTACTAAGGCCCAATCTGGCCCCAATACACGTCTGATTGCCCGCTCTACCTCCACCCCATTTAAGTTATAGCTATCTCGTAGCCCTAGAATATTTTCCACAAATTCTGCTGGACCTAATTTGGGGTGCTTAATATGTTAGGTGGCTTTTTGCACATCACTTTCAGTCCAGGGCCGATATATGGTCATAGTAAGAGGCTGGACTTGTCCATTTATGTTTTGGCCTGCCATTGGATTAGGGACCTCAATCAGAGGGCACATATTCTCCTCCTCGTCCTCCCCAGGGTATCTTGTGGGAGCTCTTCGATTTCGGGCTTCCCCCGCCTGTGCCCACCCCTTAGCAATGGCTTCCATTAATGTCCATTAATGTCTCTATCATGGATCTGTTTAACCTAGGGCTGTCATGGGCTGCTTGTGCAATAGGGGAGACACCCAAGCCTTCCTATGGGGGCTGGTTGGGTCCCTTCTGAGGGGTGGAGGCTTGAAGGGGAAGAGGGTGTGACTGCAGGATGAAGGGGTTAGTTCCAGCCCCCTGCGGCAGGGTGGGATATGTTGGTTGTGGAGGGGGCGGGGCATGATAGGGCGGTGGTTGCTGCACTATACACATAGTATCATCTTCTTCATCAACCAAAGGCAACTGCATTTGGGATTTATTCCTTTGGTTTGATTTAGCTTTACTTTCTGCTCTTCTCTGCGCTTGTTGCAACCATTCCTCTGTTACCGTATATACTCGAGTATAAGCCGAGATTTTCAGCCCCTTTTTTTAGGCTGAAAGTGCCCCCCTCGGCTTATACTCAAGTCACCGCCGTCTGTCTACCCGATCAGCGTGTCGTGCAGACAGACGGCGGCCATTCCACTATTCAAAAGCCGCGCCTCCCTGTTTGTGATAGGCGGAACACTCAATTTCCCAGCAGTCAGTGGTCCGCCTATCACGGACATCCGCTCATCCTCATACTACGGACGAGGATGAGAGGATGTCCGTGATAGGCGGAACACTGACTGCTGGGAAATTGAGTGTTCCGCCTATCACAGACGGAGGCGCAGCTTTTGAACAGTGGAATGGCCGCCGTCTTTCACAGACGAGGAGAAGAGGTGCGGCGATCCTGGCATGTTTTTACATGCAGATCGCTGCAGAAGGACACAGGCTGCAGAAGGACAAAGAGGCACAGGACACAGGTAGGCTGGACACAGGGATGGACACACAGGGATGGACACACAGGGATGGACACACGGATGGACAGGCATGTCTCACCCTCGGCTTATACACGAGTCAATACGTTTTCCCATTTTTTTTGTGGTAAATTAGGGGCCTCGGCTTATATTCGGATCGACCTATACTCGAGTATATACGGTACTTGAAGTCCATATCGCTTCTGATCCTTTGGTCCAAACATTTTAATTCTATCTACTAAAGCTTGACAACCCCTCACTGTTAGTTTCCCATTAAACCCACAGTCCTTTTCCCACTTACGGCAATATTTAACATTCTTTGGACTTTTACCATGCATACATTTCTTATCACCTTCTAATGGTACATTTGGTACACAGCAACAACACAAACCAGCACAAGAAATACCTTTGCAGAGTCTATTCCCCATGTCTCTCTCTCTCTCACACACACACACACACACACACACACACACCAAAAAACAAAAAAAGGGAAGTGCACTAGAAGTCCGTGGGGGGGGGGAGGGTGAGTCCATTTTTTTTTAACCACAAATCTGCAGGGACACAGATATATATATATATCTCTGCCTTAGCAAACAAATTCCCTACCCTTAGCATTTAAGCGGCCCTTTTATCAATTTGTAAACCACCAGACTAGCAACCCTTGGATCATGAACAATAAGAATACAAGAAAAGCAAAAATATCAAGACACTCCACACTCAGTAGAGAATTAAAAAAAAAAATCGCTGCAGTAAGGTTAAACATGAGGAAGAAAGACCAAGAGAGTTAGTCTCATGTGTTAACAAATGCAGCAAAAGGAACAGTGCTGGAAATATTGCTCTCGAGAGAAAAAGAGAAAAAGAATCGATCTATGGGGGGGAAGTGTTGCTGAGAAAGTTAGCCTACTCGCACATTCACTTCCTCTTTTGTCTCAACCATCAAAAACCTGAAATGGCCACCGTGACTCTCTGTAATCTATCCAGAATACTTGTAGTCACTATTCACAACAATTATCAATCATCTTCCGGTACCTTATATTTTTTGTAATCTGTCTCGGACAGCGGGCTACGTCTATTTACCAGAGGCAACGTCTCCAAGTGCCTCTGTCTTCGGCCCCTGTGTCACCTAGCCACAGTGCCGGTGTCTTGTCACATAACGTCCTCCATCCGATAGTGTCCGCTGCGTACTGCGCGTGCGCAGTACACAGCAACACAGATTCCGAAAATTGCCGAGGATGAACAGCGCCTGCGCCGTGAGTCCAGGTTCTATCCCCACTATCCAAGTGGACATAGAGTAGGAATAAAAAAGAGCCGAGTGCAGCGAGGCCGAGCCCGAAGCGTGGCGAGCGAAACTCGCCTGCGAGGGGCCCTCTAATATTCACAACCCTATGTCCGCTTGGATGGTGGGGCTACCACCTCTGCCGCTCAGCTTCGGAGATTTTCCGAAGCTTCGTCTGCTCCGTACTGCGCATGCGCAGTACGGCCCGGACACTATTTGATGGCCAGACATTATACGGCAGAACACCGGCATACTCAATAAATAAAAAAAAATAAAAAAATGACCTTGAGTAGAAGAGAAAAGAAAAGATCTGTCTTACCTTTCACAGACGGAGGACTGGATTGAATAAATCCAGTAGCAGAGCTTAGGTGTGGTCCCGGAACCGACCAGCATCTTTTTACCACTTAACTTGAATGGGAGGACCTAGGTCTCGGCGAGAGGGAGTCTGATACTGACCCATATTTTGGACGGAACCGTTCGATCCACCACCTAATCCTTGCTTCCGGCTCGAAAGGACCATGATGTCAGTAAAATTCCATTCTCTTACTGATCAGTCAATTCCGGTCATGTTGATTAGAAGACAGATTTATTACAGATGTACAGTACAAACGGATGAGGGACCCTTTCAGCAGAAGGTCCACAGAAAAATCACACATATAAACCTGTAAGCAACTACTTTATAGTAATATTTGGCAACCTGCCATTGGCTAAGGCACACTGGTGACTCATGGTGCATTGTCAGCTTTATTGCAAAATCCAGAGTGTCTTTACAAGGTTTTCTATTATGTAACATCTGCTAGTTTCTTAAGTATTGCCCCAGGCCTTGGTCAGGACTTAAGAAAGTTGCATAAACATTAAGCCAGCGCCCTTTTTAGCTACACAAATTACATATAAGGAACAAGGCAAATATCGATATCACCTGCAATTCTTTGCATATTTCTTATCATAAGCGTACATTGATTGGTTTGCGCAAAATTTATAGCGCCTACAAAATAGGGGATAGATTTATGGCATTTTTAAAATTATTTTCTTTTACTAGTAATGGCGGTGATTTTTATCGTGACAGGCGACATTGCAGCGAACACATCGGACACTTTTGACACTATTTTCAGACCATTGGCATTTATACAGCAATCAGTGCTATAAAAATGCACTGATTACTGTATAAATGTCGCTGGCAGGGAAGGGGTTAACACTAGAGGGGGTGATCAAGGGGTTAACTGTGTTCCCTAGGGAGTGATTCTAACTGTAGGAGGAGGGGACTGACTAGAGGAGGAGCCCAATCGGTGTTCATACTTAGTATGAACACACAATCGGTCTCCTCTCCCCTGACAGGATGTGGATCTGACACAGATCCATGGTCCTGCTCTATAACGAGCGATTACAAGTGCCCGGCGGGCATCGCGGCCACCAGGCACGCGCATCCACTCCTCGGTAACGTGGTGCGTGTGCACCCCCTATACTGCCAGGAAACTGAGGACATCATATCATGCCCGTCCAGGATGTGAGATCCCATCTGCGGACGTCATATGACTATGGGCGGGTAAGTAAGTGGTTAAGTATGAAAAATTAATGGTGCATCCAGTTTTTGTTTGTTTTTTGGTTATTTTTTGCGCTTTTTTCAGCCACTCCAATTAAAGGGGTTAACTGTGTTACCTAGGGAGTGATTTTAATTGTGGGGGGGGAGGGGACTGACTAGGGGAGGAGACCGATCGGTATTCATACTTAGTATGAACACTTGATCTGTCTCCTCTCCCCTGACAGGGTGTGGATCTGACACAGATCCACGGTCCTGCTCTGTAACGAGCAATTGCGGATACTGGGCACTCGCATCGGCTCCTCGTGACGCAATGCACGTGCGCCCCCTATATCACCAGGAAACCGAGGATGTCATATGACGCCCGTAGGGTTGCCACCTGTCCGGTTTTCACCCGGACAGTCTGGATCTTGACACATGTGCCCGGGTTTCCGCCTGCTGGAAACCCGGGCACACATTCCACGGACCTATGGCCGCCAGATCTCTGTCCCCGGCCGCAACATCTAGAGGGGCTGTGCGCATGATTCCGTGCCCGCTATCACTATGACACAGGTGCACTGCGCTCTGAGCCAGCAGGAGCCCTGCGATTGGCCGAACGGGCCATGGGCGGGGCAGGCCGGGCGGCAGACATGGGGGTCTGTGAATGGCCCTGCGGAGCTGGTGCTGGTCAGGTGTGGAGGCGGGGGTGGGGCTGCACTGTGGATTTGATCATCGTGCCTGCTTCCTCCCGGAGTCCTGCCTCACGATATGTTTCCTGAGGTCTCATCTGCTCTGTCAGCTCCTCTGTGTGCCCCCCATCTCCTCTGTGTGACCCCCTCCTCCTCTGTGTGACCCCCCATCTCCTCTGTGTGACCCCCCTCCTCCTCTGTATGACCCCCCATATCCTCTGTGTGCACCCCATCTCCTCTGTGTGACCCCCCATCTCCTCTGTGTGACGCCCTCCTCCTCTGTGTCCCCTCTCCTCCTCTGTGTCCCCCCTCCTTCTCTGTGTCCCCCCTTCCTCCTCTATGTGACCCCCCTCCTCTGTGTGACCCCCCTTCTCCTCTGTGTGACCCCCTCCTTCCTCTGTGTGACCCCCACTCCTTCCTCTGTGTGACCCCCACTCCTTCCACTATGTGACCCCCCTCCTTCCTCGGTGTGACTCCTCCCTCCTCTGTGTCACCCCCTCCCGTGTCACTCCCCCTCCTCTGTCACCCCCTCCTTTGTCACCCCCTCCTCCTCTGTGTCAGCTCCCCCTCCTCTGTGAAAGCTCCACCTCCTCTGTGTCAGCTCCCCTTCCTCGCTCACCCCCTCTCGCTCACCCCCCATCTCTCTCTCTCACTCACCCCTATCTCTCTCTCTCTTGCTCACCCCCATCTCTCTCTCTCACTCACCCCCTCTCTCTCTCGCTCACCCCCTCTCTCTCGCTCACCCCCTCTCTCTCGCCCACCCCCTCTCTCTCTCGCCCACCCCCCTCTCTTTCTCTCTCTCGTCCACCCCCTCTCTCTCTCTCGCCCACCCCCCTCTCTCTCTCGCCCACCCCCTCTCTCTCACCCACCTCCCTCTCTCTCTCTCTCGCCCACCCCTCTCTCTCTCTCGCCCACTCCCTCTCTCTCTCTCGCTCACCCCCCTCTCTCTCTCTCGCTCAACACCCTCTCTCTCTCTCTCAACAAACTCTCTCTCTCTCGCTCAACACCCTCTCTCTCTCTCTCTCGCTCAACACCCTCTCTCTCTCGCTCACCCCCCTTCTCTCTCCCTCTCTCTCGCTCACCCCCTCTCTCTCTGCCTCTCGCTCACCCCATCTCTCGCACCCACCATTTTTTTCTCTAATCCCCCCTCTTGCACCTCCACCTTCTCATCCCCATCCTCTCACCCCCACCCCCTCTCTCTTATCCCCATCCCTCTCACCCCCACTCTCACGCCCTTTCACTAACCCCCCCTCCCCTCTCTCACCCCCTACCACCGCCTCTCTCTCACCTCCTCCTCTTACCTTCCCCTTTCTCGCCTCCCTCCCCCCACCTCTTTCCCTCCTCAGGGGATGGGGGCCCAATAATTGCTAACAGCAGCCTAGTGAGTGAATGCACAATTTCACATGTGTCCTAAATCCTGTGTTTTGCCGGCACACTTCTCCCCAAGGCTCCCCACACAATGGAAAGAAGGAAAACAGCACTACAGTAGAGGAGCTCCACCCCCAAACTCCAGCTCCCACACTTCCTGGCTCGAAGCGGCTCTCGGTAAGGCAGTCCAATGGGGGTCTTTTGGGGCAGGGGACACTAATGGGTGGGTTCCCTGATCTAATTGAGGGGGGGGACCAATATAAGGAAGGGGAGTCTGTGGGGAGGGAGGTGGACGATGTCACCAGGGCAGAGGACGGTGTCGGTAGGGCAGAGGACAGTGTCGGTAGAGCAGAGGACGGTGTCGGTAGGGCATTGGATGGTACCAGTAGTTTCAGTAAAATCCTATAGTGCATACCACAAAAAAATTTGCCATGCGCCGCTAAAGTGTTCGGGTTTGGCTTGAGGAAAAAGTGGCAACCCTAGACGCCCATCCAGCATGGGAGTTCCCATCTATGGATGTCTGTGTCAGATCCACATCCTGTCAGGGGAGAGGAGACAGATCATGTGTTCATACTAAGTATGAACACCCTGATCGGTCTCCTCCCCTAGTCAGTCCCCTCCCCTCACAGTTAGAATCACTCCCTAGGTAACACAGTTAATCCCTTTAATTGGAGTGGCTGAAAAAAGCGTAAAAAAAACAAAAAAAAAAAAAACAGGATGTACCATTAGTTTTTCCTTTTTTTTTATTTTGACTTTTTGCTATAATAAATATCCCACATTTTAAAAAAAAATGTCTTCAATTTAGGCCGATATGTATTCTACGTATTTTTGGTAAAAAAATCGCAATAAGCATATATTGATTAGTTTGCGCAAACGTTATAGTGCCTAAAAAATAGGGGATAGATTTATGGCCCTTTTTTAAATTTTTTTACTAGTAATAGTGGCGATTTTTATCGTGACAGGCGACATTGCAGCAAACACATCGGACACTTTTGACACTATTTTGAGACCATTGGCATTTATACAGCGATCAGTGCTATAAAAATGGGAGTGATTCTAACTGTGGGGGAGGAGGGGACTGACTAGGGAAGGAGACAGATGTCATATGTCTATGGGCGGGTAGGGAAGTGGTTAAGTTTGAAAAATTAATGGTACATCCTGTTTTTTTTTTTTTGGGGGGGGTTTTTACGCTTTTTTCAGCCACTCCGATTAAAGTCTATGAAGCCAAAAAAACACTTTTTCTGCCTCAAAGGAGCTCCTGTAATTCTTTGATGCAACAAGAGACCACACATTGCTTAGATAACGAGACCCGCAGAATACAGCGTAAATCTGGGGTGGAGTGCGGAAGTGTTAATGTGCTTTACATTGCTTTAGTGTGAATGGGACCTAAGAGCAGAAATTTCTAGCAGTCTCATGTAATGTGTCTCCAGGATATGACTGTCTCCGGAAGCGCGTCCCCAGTCCACAACAACTCCTATACAATGTCTGCAGTATCTGGCCATTTCTCGTATCGTGTCTGCAGTCTCTGACCATCTCCTGTAACATGTCTGCAGCAACTTACAATGTACTTTAAAACGTCCCTGACCATGTCTACAGTTTCTGATCATGCTCTATAGTATGTGTGCAGTCTCTGACCATCTCCTGCAACATATCTGCAGTTTCTAAGCGTCTCATATAACTTGTCTGCAGTCTCTGGTGATCCCCTGTAGCATATCTTCAGTCTTTGACCATAGCTCCCATCTGTCCCTCATTCCTCCTCATTTGTCCTTCATCTTGGTCTGATCTATAGAGTTGTATGTAAAATGCACTTTTTATCTTTCAAAAAGTGTTTCCCGGTGCTAAACCTTTCATCCGATTTCTAAATTGCTGCATTTGTACATTTTAAAAGCCAATATAAAGGAATAGGAGTGGTAAAAAAAAAAGTCCTTGTGCATTTAATTAATCTTTTTTTTTGGTTAATTCTCCTTTAAGGAGGTGTGGCAGGGAGCGTGTCCTATGCCTACATACGTTTGTTAGTAGATGTCTCTCATTCTCATCTCAAAATGTTGGGAGTTATGCTTTGACCATTTCCTATAGTATGCCTGCAGTTTCTGGCAACCTCCTGCAATGTGTCAATTGTCTCTAGTCATTTCCTGTAATGTGACCATCGCCTTTAAAGCAGAGGTCCACCCTAAAGTGGAGCTTCTGCTCATTGGAACCCTCCCCCCCTCCGGCGCCACAATTGGCACCGTTCAGGGGGGAGGGGGGTGCAGGTACTTTGCACTCTCTGACCATCTCCTCTACTGTGTCTGCAGTCTGTGATCATCTCCTGTAACATGCCTGCAGTCTGTGATCATCTCCTGTAACATGCCTGCAGTCTCTGATCATCTCCTGTAACATGCCTGCAGTCTCTGATCATCTCTTGTATCGTGTCTGCACTCTCTGACCATCTCCTCTACTGTGTCTGCAGTCTCTGACCATGTCCTCCACTGTGTCTGCGGTTTCTGACCATCTCCTGTGAAATGTCTGCAGTCTCTGACCATCTCCTGTGCAATGTCTACAGTCTCTGACCATCTCCTGTAACATATCTGTAGTCTCTGACCATCTCTCTACCATGCCTGCAGTCTCTGACCATCTCCTGTGAAATGACTGCAGTCTCTGACCATCTCCTGTAACATATCTGTAGTCTCTGACCATCTCTCTACCATCAAAATAATAAAAACAGTGTAGCGCTTCACTAATAGATGTGGTCAGCATAAATTATATAAATAAAGACAAAGATAATATGAATATGAATGCCTAAAGAAAAGTCCAACATTGGCCGCACATTCCACTATGTAGCAGGCCCGAGGGTGGCCGAACCGTCACAGAGGGGGGAAATTGGACTAGGCGGGTGTATTCATACGAGTCTGCTTGACTGTAACATCAGAGAGAAATGGATAAAATACTTCTTACCGACTTAGTTGGACTCATACAGTCATATGACAGTTGAGTCTAGAAAGCTTTAGGTCACAGTTTGGGACCAAGGAGTACAAAGAGGAAGGTCTGTTGAGCTGATGGATGAGCTCCAAACGATTGTAGGCCCTGTGATGGATCCTTTCAAATGGAACGTCAAGGTTGTATGTAGTCCAGCTCAGACGTAGCCCGTTGTACTGATGCTCCAATCTCACCCAAATCTCAGCCAGAGAAACAGAAAAAAGGAAAGAAGAAAAAAGGCTCCACATGGTGCAGGGCCCCTGTAGAAGACACATATGTCGAAACGCGTTGGGCGAGCTGTTGGCACCCTACATTGTTTTTAATCTTTATTTTAGACTTTCTATGTGATCACTAAGTCATTAATTATTTTTTGACTTCAATAAATCAACCTTTTTTATACCGCCTGACCTGCACCATGTGGAGCCTTTTTTCTTCTTTCCTTTTTTCTGTTTCTCTGGCTTAAACCTCCACAACGTCTCCCTCCCTATTTGGGTGAGATTGGAGCATCAGTACAACGGGCTACGTCTGAGCTGGACTACATACAACCTTGACGTTCCATTTGAAAGGATCCATCACAGGGCCTACAATCGTTTGGAGCTCATCCATCAGCTCAACAGACCTTCCTCTTTGTACTCCTTGGTCCCAAACTGTGACCTAAAGCCTTCTAGACTCAACTGTCATATGACTGTATGAGTCCAACTAAGTCGGTAAGAAGTATTTTATCCATTTCTCTCTGATGTTACAGTCAAGCAGACTCGTATGAATACACCCGCCTAGTCCAATTTCCCCCCTCTGTGACGGTTCGGCCACCCTCGGGCCTGCTACATAGTGGAATGTGCGGCCAATGTTGGACTTTTCTTTAGGCATTCATATTCATATTATCTTTGTCTTTATTTATATAATTTATGCTGACCACATCTATTAGTGAAGCGCTACACTGTTTTTATTATTTTGTTTGTTGAACTTTGTTTGTTTTCGGTGTTGGCTGCTGTTTTTGGCTGTTGAGGCCTTTTTCCACTTATACTAAATTGTAGCGCAGTGTTTTCCCCTTAACTGCATCTCTCTACCATGCCTGCAGTCTCTGACCATCTCCTGTGAAATGACTGCAGTCTCTGACCATCTCTTGTAACATGCCCACAGTCTCTGACTATCTCCTGTAACATGTCTGCAGTCTCTGACCATCTCCTGTAACATTTCTGCAGGCTCTGACCATCTCCTCTACCGTGTCTGAATAGTCTCTGACCATCTCCTGTGACACGTCTGCAGTCTCTGACCATCTCCTGTGAAATGTCTGCAGTCTCTGACCATCTCCTTTAACACGTCTGCAGTCTCTGACCATCTCCTCTACCATGTCTGCAGTCTCTGACCATCTCCTGTGAAATTACTGCAGTCTCTGACCATCTCTTGTAACATGCCCACAGTCTCTGACCAGTTCCTGTAACACATCTACAGTCTCTGCCCATCTCCTGTAACATGTCTGCAGTCTCTGACCATCTCCTGTACCATTTCTGCAGGCTCTGATCACCTCCTCTACCATGTCTGCACAGTCTCTGACCATCTCTTGTATCGTGTCTGCAGTCTCTGACCATCTCCTGTGAAATGTCTGCAGTCCCTGGCCATCTCCTGTAATATGTCTGCAGTCTTTGACCATCTTCTGTGAAATGTCTGCAGTCTCTGACCATCTCCTGTGAAATGTCTGCACTCTCTGACCATGTCCTTTAACATGTCTGCAGTCTCAGATCATCTCCTCTACCATGTCTGCAGTCTCTGACCATCACCTGTGAAATTACTGCAGTCTTCCTGCCATTCCTGCATTCTGACCATCTCTTGTAACATGCCCACAGTCTCTGACCATCTCCTTTAACACGTCTGCAGTCTCTGACCATCTCCTGTAACATGTCTGCAGTCTCTGACCATCTCCTCTACCATGTCTGCAGTCTGCTGTGAAATGTCTGCAGTCTGTAACATCTCCTGTAGTATGTCTGCAGTCTCTAGCATTCTATTCACTGGATATTATATGTGGCCCTTAATGTCAGGGGCCCCCTATATGCAGTGAGTGCCATAGACAGAGCTGGTGCTGTGCTACCCAGCTGGTGGAGGGTGTGATTGTGGTATTTGTAGCCTGCTGTCTGTTTCCAGCTGAGAGAAGTTGTTGCTGTGAGAAGACAGGAGCAGCTCTGCCTACTATATGAATGTCCTTATTTAGTCAGCCTGCGAGGTGGAGCACTCTCCCTGCATTCCCTCAGCTTAGGGGAACAAGCAGACAGAAGTAAATGTTAACTCTCAGAAGTGCCTGCCATTCCTGCATCCAGCCATGACCTAGAGAGGTTCTTCTTATCCAGGACCTCCAGCCTGGGACTTCTCCCTCCGTGACCTAGAGAGGTTCTTCTTATCCAGGACCTCCAGCCTGGGACTTCTCCCTCCATGACCTAGAGAGGTTCTTGTTATCCAGGACCTCCAGCCTGGGACTTCTCCCTCCATGACCTAGAGAGGTTCTTCTCCAGGACCTCCAGCCTTGGACTTCTCCCACCCGTGTCCCCTGGATGTGAAGGTGTCATGGTTGGAACAGCGGGGGCGTAGAAGGAAGATGACCCCCCAGCAGAAGGCGCCTAGCAAGGACCTGGGATCGTGGATTCAGGAAGGAGGCAAGGTTCGTACCCCGCCAGGCTTATTTTTTGCTTCTTGGGTTTGGAAGCTCTAAGCATTATGTTTGCGAGGACCTTACTGTGGATTAAGGAAGGACTCCACCTTTCCGTGTGTGACAGAACATCAGTTTTTTTTTATTAGAAGTGGCTGTAATTCTAATAGCATCCAATGTGGCGTGAGCAGGCTCTTGGAGTATCCATTATGCGATAAACTTGATTATTTTATTTGTTGCATTAGAAGGGTCTCCAACTATGGCTGGCTGAATATTCCTGGCCAATAAAAATATTTTATCTAGCCTGCAGCTTGGAATAGAGGCTTATCCTTAAGCCTAGTACACACAATGAGATTATTGGAGGAATGATCATACTTTTATTTTAAATTTTTTTTGCATGTTAGTCTCATTTCAAAAATGAAGAGGTTACTAAAGTAAGAAAATTCTCATATGACAGAATAAAAATACGAAAGTTATGTAATGTGTTGTATTGTATTTTCGGACAAAAACTGTACTGATTAAATGAAAATCGTTAAGATCTGGTAGCGTACAAGAAAAAATGCTGTGTTTGTCCCTTTGGATAATTTCAGAAGAAAGCTGTGTACTAACAATTGGATTATTGTACAATCAATTTGATAGTGCTGTTTTTTTGTACCATTTTCTGATCGTGTGTACGGGGCTTTAGGGTGCACAGATTGCACATAAGCTACCTATGGTCTCCCCCTATGTAACCGGGGGATCTGATGAAAGGGGTACTTTGATGGGGACCCTGATATAATTGGGGGACTCTGATATGGACTCTGATGCAGCTGAGACTCTGATGGAGACCCTGATGTAAGGGGAACACTAATGGGGATCCTGAAGTGAGGAGGACTCTGGTGGGACACCCTGATATCAGGGGGACTTTGGAGACCCTGATGTAAGGGGGACTCTGGTGGGAACCCTGATGTAAGGGGCTTTGTTGGGGACCCTGATGTAACATGGACTCTGATGGAGACCCTTATGTGAGGAGGACTCTCGTGGGGACCCTGGGGTAAGGGAGACTATGAAGGGGACGCTGAGGCAACAGGGACTCTGGCAGAGACCCTGATGTAAGGGGGGACTCTGGTGGGGACCCTGATGTGAGGAGGACACTGACGGGGACCCTTGTGTAAGGGGAACTCTGATGGAAACCCTTATGTAAGGGGGACTCTGATGGGAACACTCATGTAAGGGGGACTCTGATGGGAACACTCATGTAAGGGGGACTCTGATGGGGACCCTCATGTAAGGGGGACTCTGATGGGGACACTCATGTAAGGGGGACGCTGATTGGTATCATGAAGAAACAGGGACTCAAATAAAAACCTGATGTGAGGGGGACTCTCGTGGGGACCATGATGTAAGGGGGACTCTGATGGGGATACTAATGCAACAGGGACTTGGGCAGAGACCCTGATGTAAGAGAGTCTCTGATGGGGACACCAATGTGAGGGGGACACTGACAGGCACACTGATGTGGGAGGGGGGACACTGGTGTGTACCCTGATGTAAGGAGGACTCTGATGGGGAATCTGATGTGAGGGGGACTCTGGTGGTCACCCTGATGTAAGGGGGACTCTGATGGGGACCCTGATGTGATTGGGACTCTGGTTTAGACCCTGATGTGAGGAGGATTTTGGTGGGGACCCTGATGTGAGGGGGGCTTTGTTGGGGACTCTGATGAGGACCCTGATGCAACAGGGACTGCGATGGAGACCTTGATATGAGGAAGACTCTGGTAGGAACCTTGATATAAGGGGGACTCTGATGGGGCACATAAGCTGCCTATGGTCTCCCCCTATGTAACCGGGGATTCTAATGAAAGGGGGCTTTGATGGGGACTCTGGTGTAGATCCCGATGCATCAGGGTCTCTGATGAAGACCCTGATGTAAGGGGGATTCTTGTGGGGACCCTGATGTAAGGAGGACTCTGATAGGGACCCTAACGGGAGGGGGACTCTGATGGGGAGCCTGATGTAAGGGAGACTCTGGTGTTGACTCTGATAGGGACCCTATTGTAACAGAGACCCTGATGTGAGGGGGACACTGGTGGGAATGTAGTGCTTCTTTCTGAATAAGCCATTCTCAACCAGGCTTCTGTGGAAGCCCGGGAATCATGGAATCTTAGGGTTCCCCCAGAGGTCGCTAGAGGTTTCTTGAGCTGTGACTGACTTACCACCTATCTAATGGTACCTTCATAGTTTTGGGAACAACACCACATGGCAGACCCAGCTGCATGAATACAATGGTCTTTTTAGCTGTCTGTTAGGGTGGTATTCTGACTATTACTGGATTTCAATGTAAGGAACATTCTTCTCAATGACCACTAATGTAAAGAACATTCTGCCCACTGATTGCCAACGTAAGGAACATTCTTCCCACTGACCACCAATGTAAGGAACATTCTTCCCACTGACCACCAATGTAAGGAACATTCTTCCCTGCTGACCAACAATGTAAGGAACATTTTTTCCCACTGACCCGCAAAGAATTGGTTTTAGCAGGGGTTCCCTCGAGACCTGAAAACTATTTTTAGGGTTCCTCTGGGGTAAAAAAAAAGTGAATGAAGACTATTGTATACTGTATATTGTCCTTTGCTGCACCTAATCTACTTTGAGACCACTGACATTTTTGAGACTGGACAGTTCCCCAGGAATTTCCCAAAGTCCAAGTCGACCTTTCAGCATTCCAGCCTGCTACTTTCTTTCTGAACTAACCCTGGTCAGCTTGGCACGGAGCTGGCTGTCCCCCTCAAAGCCGTGGCTAGCCACTTTTGCCGACCTCACCCCGGTCCAACCCATTCAGCTTGCCGCAGAGACGGATGGTTCTCTGGAACTTTCCCAAAGTCCAGGCTGACCCAGCACTGCCATATGGAGTGACCCACGAATAACTCTCACTTCAATTACTTTTCAGTGTTCTCTCCCCCAAGAGACATATAGTACTTTTTCCCATGCTCCTACTTGCTTTGTAAGCCTGTAAGGGTGACCCCTTGTCCCCAATGCCCAATTTAAGTTTCAGTTTATCCCCTCCCTGTGGCTTTTTAAAGGGGTCTTAAGGCAGGAGAAAGGACCCTTGCTCTCTGAATGGAAGAATTGGCCTTTCCGCTAATGTCCAAAATGCCCCCTGCTGAGCCAGAACTTGAGCTCCCCAATCAGCATGGGGTATGAGATTTAGTAAATCCCATGCTGATTGGCAAGCTCCAGTTCTGACTCAGCAGGGGGCATCTTGGAGAGCTCTAGGTCTGACTCAGGGACATGTTGGGGCCTCTGCAGAGAGACCACTGCTCTCCCACAGACAGCAACTGTCCTTTTCTGCAGCGTGCTGGCAGGAGACAGGCTTTTTTACCTGGGCTGTGGCTGCTTTCTAAAGAAAGCAAACTGTAATGCCGTGTAAACATGATTGGAATTCCGACCAGAAAAAGACAGATGAGAGCTTTTCATCGGAAAATGCGACCGTGTGTATGCTCCATTGGAATTTAGCTGTCCGAATTTCTGCCAGCCAAAAATTGATAGCATGTTCTCAATTTTCCAGATGGAAAAACTTTCTATCGGAAATTCCGATCGTGTGTATGCAATTCCAACGTGCCAAAAATCACGCATGCTCAGATTCAACTACAAGACAGAAGCTATTGGCTACTGGCTATTGAACTTCCTTTTTTCTAGTCCCGTCGTACGTGTTGTATGTCACCGCGTTCTAAACGATCGGAATTTGGTGTGACCGTGTGTAGGCAAGACAGCTTGAGCTTGAGGGAAAATCATCAGAGCTTCTTCCGACGAGAATTCCAATCGTGTGTACGTGGCATAAGACTTTGCACGATTTATGATGCACTTGGAATATATCTGGCTGTCTTTACCTGGTTGCCGACCAGCCGATGGTCATAATGGCACGTTTGGGATAAAAGACATTACCTTACATCGCTACACCTTTTGCCACCATAGGCTCGCGCGTGCACCCACAGCGTTTCACCAGAGCTGATGCAAGTGCCCGGCGGGCGCAATGACCGCTGGGTACACGCGATCGCAAATCCCGGTTCTCTCATCGGAGAGGAGAGAGATTGTGCGTTCATACTAAGTATGAACACAATCTATCTTCTCCTAGTCAGTCTCATCCCCCCTACAGTTAGAACACACCTTGATCGCCCCCTGGTATTAACCCCTTCCCTGCCAGTGACATTTATACAGTAATCAGTGCATTTTTATAGCACTGATCGCTGTATAATTTGTCAATAATCTCAAAAATTTGTCAAAAGTGTCCAATATGTCTGCCGCAATATCGCAGTCCCAATAAAAACTGCAAATCGCTGCCATTACTAGGAAAAAAACTATTAATAAAAATGCCATAAATCTATCCCCTATTTTGTAAATGCTATAACTTTTGCACAAACCAATCAATATATGATTATTGGTTTTTTTATTTATTTTTTACCAAAAATATGTGGAAGAATACATATTGGCATAAACTGAGGAAAAAAATATTTTTTTTGAACAAAAATGTGGGCTATTTATTATAGCAAAAAAGTAAAAGATATTGTTTTTTTTTTTTAAAAATTGTCGCTCTTCTTTTGTTTATATCGCAAAAAATAAAAACCGCAGAGATGATCAAATACCACCAAAAGAAAGCTCTATTTGTGGGAAAAAAAGGAATTTTGTTTGGGTACAACGTCGCACAATCGTGCATTTGTTGGTTAAAGCGACGCAGTGCTGTATCGCAAAAAATATGGCCTGTCATTGAGCAGCCAAATCTTCCGGGGCTGAAGTGAACTGTTCATTTGGGCCACTGAGGCACAGACTGTCATTAATTTGATTGAATTCCTAAAAAAAAAAAATAGAATGTTTGCTGTTAATTCAGGGAAGTATGCTTATCAGACATGGAGTAGTCATAGGGCTGTGTGTTGGCTGACTACAGTAATTAAGCGACACTAAATATAAACCCATGAACATTTGTACAAATCATCTCTTTAGTGTCTGGGTTATTTAAAGGGAACACATCATAAAAAAACAACATGCATTTGGCCACCAGCATCCTCATCAAGCATAGGGAGAACCCTGAAACTCCATGCAGGCTATATACCAGGTATTCTCAAACAGGGTTCCTCAACAAGTTTCTAGGGGTTCCTTGAGCTGTAGATAATTGACCTCCCATGTGAGGATGCCTTCATAGATCCAGGTCCATCACCACGGCACTAAATATAAACCCATGAACATTCGTACAAATCACCTCTTTAGTGTCTGGGTTATTTAAAGGGAACACATCATAAAAAACAACATGCATTTGGCCACCAGCATCCTCATCAAGCATAGGGAGAACATTGAAACTCCATGCAGGCTATAGACCAGGTATTCTCAAACAGGGTTCCATGAAACCCTAGGGTTCCTCAACAAGTTGCTAGGGGTTCCTTGAGCTGTAGATAATTGACCTCCCGTGTAAGGATGCCTTCATAGATACAGGTTCATCACCACTTGGCAGAGCCAGTAGCATGACACCACTGATCTTTAAAGCTGTCTGTAAGTGTGCACTCTAACCACCACTGTAAGTGGACTTTCTTCCCACTGGCCACCAATGTAAGGGGCATTTTTCTAATGACCACTAATAGACTAATCTTAGCGGGGGTTCCATGGATTTTAATTTAAGGGTTCCTCTGGGTAAAAAGATTGAGAAAGGCTGCTATAGACCTACCAGGATTAGAACCAATGCCCTAGTGCAGGGGTCTCCAAACTGCGACCCAGGGGCCAGATGTGGCCCTTTGTTTGCCTTTATCCGGCCCTTGGGGCACTATTCCATTGACTGAAACCAACAATGGAGCATAATTCCTCTCGCTAACACCAACAGTGGAACACTATCAAAAGGGTCCACTATTCCTCCCACTGACACCAACGATGGGGCAGAATTCTTTCCATTGACACCAAAAATGGGGCACTCTGAAAATATTAAAGGTCTTGCGAGCTACCAAATCAAAGTTCCCCTATCTTAATATAGTATGATGACAGCTAATCACGTCCCATACTAACGTGTGAGATTCTTTGAACAATAGGGCACTATTCCTCTCACTGACACCAAAGATAGGGCATGGTTTACTCCCACTGGACACCAGGACATTTTCTACTGCTGCCGGCCCTAGTTCTGGTCCTCCTAAAGTCTGAAGGACAGTAAACTGGCCCTTTGCTTAGAAAGTTTGGAGACCCCTGCCCTAGTGGTACAAGACAGAAGAGCTAACCACCAAGCCACCATGCCATAAGTGAAAGCTCATCCTGGGGACAATCTGGAGATTTCATCACCACTTCAACATTTTGGAAGAGTGAATTGAAGTTCAAGGTGAAGGTTGTTTTTTAGGGTGCAGTAGGTTGGGCTTCTTCCCAGGCTATAAAGACCAACCAGTAAGCTAAATGGTCCTTGTAGATAAGTTGGGAACCTTTTGCCTCATAAACACAAATTATCGGAAGAATAAGCTTCCGTTTTGTTTTTGTTTTTCAGTTTTTTGTTTTTTTCATGCTAGTCTCATATCGAAAATAAAAGGTACGAAAATTCTCGTACAGTTTTGGATAATATCAGATGAACTGTCATGATCGGCTCTCGAAAGCTGTGTACAAACGATGCAATTATCGAACGATTTTCTGATTGTGTGTACGGATATTTAGATTGTAAGTTCCCTGGGTAGAGACTGATCTGCATGTACCATGCATGTAAAGCCCTGCTTAGATTATCAGCATTCTAGGGATACCTATAATAAGTAAAACAAAAATTTCAAAGCAAAGGTGCCCAAACAGCGATCAAGTATAGAAAAAAAAAAGCAAAAATACAAATAAATAAATAAAAAACCTAAATATGCACCCTACAAAAATTAAACGCTATAACTGCACTCTCTAAAATAAAAAAGATTCACTGAACTTTAATGGCATCCCAGTCTTTGTCCGTAGGGTTCAATATTGAGTTGGCCCACCTCTTGCAGCTATCAACAGCTTCAACTCTTCTGGGAAGGCCTTCTACAAGATTTAGGAGTGTGTCTATGGGAATGTTTGACCATTCTTCCAGAAGCGCATTTGTGAGGTCAGGCACTGATGTTGGATGAGAAGGCCTGGCTCGCAGTCTCCATTCTAATTCATCCTAAAGGTGTTGAGGTCAGGACTCTGAGCAGGCCAGTTGCTCTTCCGTGTCTTTATGGACCTTGCTTTGGGCACTGGTGCACAGTCATGTTGGAACAGGAAGGGGCCATCCCCAACCCCTGAAAACCAACCCCAAACCATAATCGCCCCTTCACCAAATGATTTGGACCAGTGTAGACATGTGCAGTTCCTTTTGTTCCGAATTAGTATTCAGACAAATTTTTCATTATCCTGCGATTCGGATATATCCGCGTACCCGAATTACAGAATAAACAAAGTTTACTGAATGCTCCAAATAACAAAACTAACTTCGTCCCAACTTCCAAAATTTTTATCAAATTTTACGTTGAATTTCATTCAAATTCGAACTGTAAAGATATTTCTGAAATCAAAGACTGTGTGTGTTTAGTGTACATTTCAGAACAATGCTGTTTTTGTTAATCCAAAGGTGATTTAAGGAGTCATTGTAATCATTTGGTGAAGATTTTTCTTTTGTTTGTTCACTTTTCCGCATTCGAAACGAAAAAAATATATAAAATTTTTGTTTTGACTGATTTGAAATGTATCAATTTGAATGTTTCCGAATATTAATTTAGATTTAACAACGAATCAACCGAATTTAACAAAACCAAATAACTAGATTAAGGAAACAATTTTTTTCGTCATGCACATGTCTAGACCAGTGCACAAAGCAAGGTCCATAAAGACATGGATGAGCGGGTTTGGGGTGGAGGAACTTAACTGGCCTGCACAGAGTCCTGACCTCAACCCTGTAGAACACCTTTAGGATGAATTAGAGTGCATGCCAGGCCTTCTCGTCCAACATCAGTGCCTGACCTCACAAATGCGCTTCTGGAAGAATGGTCAGACATTCCCATAGACACACTCCTAAACCTTGTGGATAGCCTTTCCAGAAGAGTTGAAGCTGTTATAGTTGCAAAGGGTGGGCCAACTGAATATTGAACCCTAAGGACTAAGACTGGGATGCCATTAAAGTTCATACGAATGTAAAGGCAGGCATCCCAATACTTTTGGTAATATAGTGTATATATATATATATATATATATATATGAAATACTGTATATTACATTATATTATAATACACATTGATATACAAGAAATATATATATATATATATATATATATATATATATATATAAATTTATATATATATATATATATTACTGTATATTATATTTTTCATAGATAGATGGATATACAAGAAAAATTAACCCTCTCCAAAACGCATAAATTAATAAATAGCCACTCTCTCTAAATACATTGGAGTTCAAGACGAAGGTGATATAAAAATATTGTTGTTTTTTTTTTATAGGTGCAATGGGCTGAGGTTTGCGGGGGTTTTCTAGCCTGAACCTGTTCTTGTTCCAAAAATGGCCATTGTTTAGTGTTTTTTTTTTTTTTTCCAGAAATTTACAGTAAGCTCAATAAAAAAAATTAAGAGACAGAATACAATTAATGAGCCAGTGCATTAAAAAAAAAAAAAATGAAAAAAATTAAAATGAAAAAAAAAGTAAGGGGAAAATAACCTAAATACCCGAGTAAAAAAAACTAAATAAAAAATGAAATAACTGTACCCAATAATAATTAATTTTTCATTTATTTATTTATTTTAAATCAAATTTTGCCTAAGCAGCAAAAAAACTGCAAAACTGAGAATTTTTGCTTCAGCAAAACTCACCAGAATCACTTATCCCTACTGAGTTTACATTGCACATATTAGGCCAGCCTGTCTCCCGCCATTCTGGCACATTGACAAAATTCAAGGGTGTGCCTGGCCCCTGAAATTGTATAGCATATTTATTTTATTTCTCGCAAAAGTAAAACTGTACTCTTGGCTTCAATCGAGATTCATTTTTAACATATTTCATTCCGTCTGCCACCGAGATGATGTCAGTATATCGCCATTCTCAGTCACTGGAACGCTAGTGACATCATTAGCATTCCTGAAGGTGCAGCCTCACTTTGTACTTCGCCATAGTTTCTGCCAATGTGTTTTTATTAAAGAAATTTTTTTTTTAAATCTCATCAAAAAAAGCAGTAGAGTCAACAACAAACCATCAACTGTAGACATTCAGAATGAAAGTTGATATAAACTGTGGTGATATTGTAAAAAATCCACATGGCTCATCCAGCGAATCTGTAAGTAGATTTATAATGTGCGAATGGGTTAAAATTAATTGTTCTCAGGTTATATTCTGTGCATTTTGAACGTTATTCATTGGAAAAATGAACAGGGACAAAATACTACATTTTGGCCATTAGATAGAGCTGAGGAGCATATTTATTTCCAATGACCCTAGAGGTATTTTTTCCTCCTATCCACACATGTTTTTGTTCAATGAATAACATTTGATCTGCAGAGAATATACCCTGAGGCCATTTGATTTTGCCCCAATTACACAGAACAAAATTACAGGCAGCTATAGACTTCATTTTTATATATACACCTCTAACTGGGTGACATTTAATTTCCTCTGAATGCTGTGTATCATAAGCAATTACAATTTTTTTTAAATAAAATCCCTTTCCTTTTCCTTTCATTTTCCTTTCCTTCCTTCCTTCCTTTCATCCTCTTCCCTTCCTTACCTTTCGCTTCCTTCCCCTTTCCATTCCTTTCCTTTTCCTTTCTTTCCCCTCTCCTTCTCTCCCTTCTCTTTTCATTTGCCCTTTTCCTTTCCTTTCCCTTCTCTTTTCCTTCCCCTTTCCTTTCCCCTTCCCCCCTTTTCCTTTCCTTTCTCCTTTCCCCCTTTTCCTTTCTTTTCCTCTCCTTCCTCCTTTGCCCTTTCCCCCTTTCCTTTTCTCCTTTCCCCCTTTTCCTTGTGTTTCTCATTTTGCCTTTCCCTTCTCCTTACCCCTTTCCCTTTTTTTTCTCCTTTCCCCTTTTTCCTTTCCTTTTCCCTTTTCCTTTTCTTTCCCTTCTCCTTACCCCTTTCCCTTCTCCTTACCCCTTTTTCCTTTCATTTTCCTTTCCTTTCCCTTCTCCTTTCCCCCTTTCCCCTCCCCTTTTTCCTTTTTTTTCTCCTTTCCCCTTTCCCTTCTTTTTCTCCTTCCCCTTTTTCCTTTATCCTTTCCCCTTTTTTTCCTTTCCTTTCTCCTTTCCCCTATTTCCTTGCCTTTCTCATTTTGCCTTTCCCTTCTCCTTACTCCCTTCCCTTCTTTTTCTCCTTTCCCTTTTTTCCTTTCCTTTTCTCTTTTCCTTTCCTTTCCTTTAATTTCCTTTCCCTTTTCCTTTGCCCTTTTCTTTCCCCTTTTCCTTTCCCTTTCCTTTCTCATTTCTCCTTTCCCCATTTCCTTTCTCCTTTCTCCTTTCACCTTTTCCTTTTCCTTTCCCCTTTTTCTTTCCTTTCCCCTTTCCCCTTTTTCCTTTTTCCTTTAATTTCTCGTGTCTCCTTTCCTCTTTTTCCTTTCCTTGCTCCTTTCCCCTTTCCCTTCTTTTTCTCCTTTCCCCTTTTTCCTTTTATTTTTCTTCTCCTTTGCCTTCTCATTTCCCTTCCCTTTCCTTTCCCTTTTTCCTTTCCCTTTTCCTTTCCCTTCTCCTTTCCCCCTTTCCTTACCTTCTCTTCTCATTTCCCCTTTCCCTTCTCCTTCCCAGCCTCCCCCTTTCCTCTTCCCTTTCCTTCCTCGTCCCATTCCTCCACTCCTTCCCTTTTCTCCATGCACTACAACGATGAAGGCACAGCATTGCTCAGTGCGGGTTTCCAGATGATGAATAGTGAACCTCCTTAGAGTGTGTTGAAGTCCCCACTTGTCTTCTCCATTGAAAGGGTGACAACCCAAGAGCACCCAAGAGCACCATTGGGAGACAGAAGCAGAGTGTTGTCACCCTTTACCAGGAAGTACCTGAACACTGTTTGTGGGATACAAGAATCTTTTGTAACCTGGTGCCCACTTACACACATTAACCACATTCACATTGGAGGCCTGCAGATTAGTTAAAACCCCTAAACATGTATATTTTCTGAAAGCAGAGGCCATGGAGAATAAAACGGTGGCATTTGCATTTTTTTCAATTTATTTTTTTATGTCGCGCGATATTGGTGTATATTTTTTTTATCAAACTCATATGTGTTTCGTAAAAAATAAACTAAAAAAATTTTAGTCTCTTGAAATGAATTTTATTTTACTACCGTAGTTCATCTATAGACACGCCGGGCACTTGAGAAGAGTGAAGGGTGAAATATTTATTATCATTCCTGCACTGAAAATAGATTTCATGGTATCAACAAAATGAATGATATGTCTGTATAGAATAGGCCATGGATACTACACTGTGCATATTTGTTATAGAGGAACACATAAGGACATGATACCCTCACCGGCCACTTTATTAGGCACACCTTGCCAGTCCTGGGTTGGACTCCCTTTTGCCTTCTTTCTTGGTGGAGAAGATCCAACAAGGTGCTGGAAACATTCCTGAGCGATTTTGCTCCATAGTGACATGATAGGATCAAACAGTTGCTGCAGATTTGTCGGCTGCACATCCATGATGCCAATCTCCCGTTACACAACATTCCAAAGTCAGCGGCGGCCCATCCATTAGGGGTGCCAGGGCACCGCCCTCCTCTGTCACGCCACCGGGCTAGGGTGACCACACATCCTAGATTGCCCGGGACAGTCCCACACTGCCCGGGACAGTCCCACATTTTTCAGGTCCCCAGGCACCTTCATTCCAGGACAATACAGTGTCCCGGGATGAAACTGACACTGCAACCCACTCCCCCAGGGTGGATTTGATGCCCCCAAAAAAGGCCGCCACATCGCCGCTTTACTTACTGACTGTAGTTGTCTTGGCCGGGAATGTCTAGAGAGGCACAATCCCCGCCCCCTGCTTGTGATTGGAGATATCATAAATCCCGCCTCTTGCGTGTAATCACTGAAGAGCAGGGGGTCTCAAACTGGCAGCCCTCCAGCTGCTGCAAAACTACAAGTCCCATGAGCCATTGCAAAGGCTGACCGTTACAAGCATGACTCCCACAGGCAGAGGCATGATGGGACTTGTAGTTTTGCAACAGCTGGGGGGGGGGGCAGTTTGAGACCCCTGCTGTAGAACCAGTGTTGGAACAAGGTAAAACGGGTCTCGGCCAGCCAGGACAAGTACTGTCAGTGAGTAGACGATGCGGCGGCCTTTTTTTTGAGGGGCGTGATCAGCGTTTCTGGGTAAAGCCCGCCGCCCCAGCTGTGTTGTGATTCATTACAGCACAACTGATTTTTAGGAAGGGGGGAGGGGTGTTCCTAAATGGCAGTTTGGAAATGCCATCCTGCATCTCATTTTTTTAAGTTCCATTCCTTTAGATCCGGCATTCGTTATTTCAGATAATTCTGTATTCGATACGTTCACTAACGAATGTCAGATCTAAACTAATAGAATGTAATGAATTGATAATAAATAATAATAATAAAAACGTTTTATTATTATTAATTCGATACGTTCCATTCGTTTAGATCCCGCATTCGTTATTTCAGATAATTCTGTATTCAATACGTTCACTAACGAATGTCAGATCTAAACTAATGGAATGTAATGAATTAATAATAATAAATAATAATAATAAAAACGATTTATTATTATTAATTTGATACGTTCCATTCGTTTAGATCCAGCATTCGTGATTTCAGATAATTCTGTATTCGATACGTTCACTAACGAATGCTGGATCTAAACGAATGGAACATAACGAATTAATAATAATAAATATTAATAATAATAATTAATAATAAAAGGTTTTATTATTATTAATTTGTTACGTTCCATCCATTTAGATCCGGCATTCGTTTAGAGTTGGCATTTGTTATTTCAGATAATTCTGTATTCGATACGTTCACTAACAAATGCCGGCTCTAAACGAATGGAACATAACAAATCAATAATAATAAATAATAGTAATAAAAACTTTTTTCATTATTCATTCCCTACATTCCATTAGTTTAGATGCGGCCTACGTTATTTCGGATAATTTGCATTTTTGGTGTGTTTTTTTGGTGTGTTTTTGATGCAGTCCAATACTTTTTTTCTCCCCTTGTTTTTTCTTAACCCTAAATAAGGATGTGTGTTCCAGGTGCGTTTTTGGTGCGTTTAGATGTGTTCCAGTGTGTTTTTGATGCGTTTTACAGTGTTCCAGTACAGTTCAGTGCAGGAAAAAAATGCAGCATGTTCTACTTTTTTTTTCTGGATCTGGAATGCACTAGAACTGACCGCACTAGTGTGTGAACTATGCCATTGAAAACCATATAACCTATTTTCCATGCATTTTTGATGCAGAAACAAAAAACACACTGGACTGCATGTGGTATGAATTGGCCCTAAATAAGGACATGTGAATTCTGGTGCGTTTTTGATGTGTTTTACCGCATTCCAGTACAGTTCAGTGCAGAAAAAAATCCAGCACGTTCTACTTTTTTTTCTGGAACTGGAACGCACTGGAACTGACCACACTGGTGTCTAATCTATGTCATTATTATTATTATACAGGATTTATATAACACCAGTTTGCGCAGCGCTTTACAACATTGGAGGCAGTTACAATACAAATCAATACAGGAGAAATCAGAGGGCCTGCTCGTTAGTGCTTACATTAGAAACCATATCACCTACGTTCCATGCGTTTTTGATGCAGATAAAAAAAAATAACACTGGACTGAATGTGGTATGAACCGGCCCTAATGCCCCGTACACACGATCCGAATATCGTACGACCATTTTCGTTTAATAATCGAAAGTAGAAATTGAATAGCTAAATAAAGTCATGAAAATTCTCGTATGATAGAAAAAAAAATCGGAAGTGATATAATGTGTTGTAATGTATTTGTATTGTATTTTCGGACGACAACTATACTGACTAAACAAAAATCTTACGATCTGGAATTGTACGAGGAAAATTTCCGTGCATGTCCGATCAAATAATATCGGATGAACAGTCGTGATCGGCTGTCGAAAGTAGTGTACACACGATCTGAAAATCGTACAATCCTTTCTCGGACGTCCGTTTTTGTACGATATTCAGATCGTGTGTACGGGCCCTTAGAGAAGTTTTGTGTTTGTTTCTTTGGGGGGGGGGGTTGCCTCTTAATGCTCCATTCCCCCTAGTGCAATTCCAATGTCGCACGATTTTGAGTGCAATTCCAAAGTCGTGTAATTTTGAGTGCAGCTTTGATGTGCGACTTTGATGCAACTTTACACTCTCTGGCACTCAGGTGGCAAGAAAGTCGCATTAATGTATTGCAGGAACCTTTTCAAAGTCCCTGCAACTTTCAGTCGCATTGATTGGAATGGGTGAAATCAACGGGCTGTGACTTGTCATGCCACTTTTATGGGGCTGATTTACTCAAAGCAAATCGACTGTGAACTTTTGAAGGTGCAGTTGCTCCAGAGATTAAAGTAAATGAGGGAGAGCTCTGCTGACTTCCATCATCCAATCATGTGCGAGCGAAAATGCATTTTTTTTATTCATTTTCCTTGCATGCGATTGGGTGTTCTTTGTAAAGTGAAGCTTTACCTCATTTACTAAACCCTGGAGCAACTGCACTTGCAAAAGTGCACAGTCTATTTTCCTTTAGTAAATATATATGCTTTAAAGGCATTTAGATGTAGAAGAGAAAAATGAAGCCAATGCGTTCAGGAGAGGAGCATTTTACCGCTAACAAATGCTTGACGCACCTGAACCCATCTAATGGAGTATTAACAGTAGCGACTTAGCATTTATTTTATTTAAAAAAATAAATAAAAATCAGAGCCAGGGTGTTCAGCGGAAGAGCTCTAAATACATATTAGCATTAGATGCATCAATGGCTTGCGCATTTGTTAATTTCAATCGCCATAATAAATTACCCACTTCAGCTCCGGAAGGTTTTACCCCCTTCATTATCAGGCCATTTTTTTTTTTTTACTCAGCACCACGATAATTTAACTGGTAATTGCGCAGTCGTGCAACACTGTACCCAAATGGAATTTATATAATTTTTTCTTTACACAGATAGAGCTTTTTTGGTGGTATTTGTTCAACACTTTTTTTTTTCATATATAAACGAAAAAACTTCAGAAAAGTTTTAAGAAAAAAAAATTTTTTTTTTCTTTCTGCTATAAAACACATCCAATATAAAAAAATTTAAAAATATAACTTATCTACAAATTTTTGCCAAAATGTACTCTGCTACATGTCTTTGTTAACAAAAATTCCCAATAAGCGTAAATTATAGCGTCTACAAACTATGGTGTATATATACTGAATAGTTTTTTTTTTAATACTTGTAATGATCAGTGGTGGCTAGTGCTCAATATGTATTTTTTGGGGGGGGGGGGGGGGGTAGTTGGGTTGGGCAGGTTTGTTTGCTGCCCCCCCCCCTCCCCCCCAAAATATTGAGCACCAGCCACCACTGTTTATTACTAGTATTTAAAAAAAAAAAAAAAATCTGTATATATATATATATATATATATATATATATATATATATATATATATATATCATAGTTTGTAGAAGCTATAATGCTTAAAAAAGAAAAAACACATTGGAATTCATGCGTCCGGCACCCTGCATTTAGATTAGGGACCGGGCACATGGATTAGGGGGGTGGTGCCCCTGCGCCCCTAATAGACAGACCACCACTGGTAATGATGGCAATCAATAACTTACTGTATAGTGGAACTGTGATAGTGCGGCGGACAATCAGACACTAACTGACACTATGTGGGAACTGGCTAACTGACATCACCAGTGACACTAATACAGCAATCAGTGCTAATACTATACACTGACTGGGAAGGGGTTAAGATCTAGAGTTGATCAAGGGTTTAAATGTGTGCCTAACAAGTAACAATGGGTAATGCGTAATAGGTGCTGCTTTTTACTAAAGATCTCCGTTTCTTATCCCTGCTTTGCAAACAGAGAGATTGTTCCCTTTACACAGAGCTCTGTGTTGATTGTCAACACAGGGCTCCGGGCTGTGATTGGGCACAGCCGATCAGCCGGTCCCGGCTGTGAATCATTGGCCAGGATCTGCTGACAGACTCCAGCTGAGTACAATCACGGCAGAGCCGGCACGCGCCCTAAACCTGGAAGAAATCCGCAATGTACAGTACTTGACTAGCCTAAAAACATTTGTAAAAACGAGGCTTTAGGCGCATTTTTGGACACCTCTTTTTCCCTGGTGTTTAGAGCTGGGCAACCACCCAGTGTCCATGGGGTCTTAACAGAAGGCAGTGGCGGCTGTGTGTGTTCGTAAAATGCTTACACTACATCCACAACTGTGCAATCGAGGAAGTGCGTTCGGGAAAATGGGCTGAAAAATGCGCAGTAAAAAAAAAAAAAACACACACACACAAACTGGAACACGCCAGAATGCGGCTGAGCCACTCCCACAGCTCTGCTGTCTGTCCTTGTGCAGGGTGACTGGTCTTGTCTCTGCCCCCCTTCTGTAGTTTACTGTAGTGGTTGGGGCCTGTTTGGTCCCTCCCACAGCGCTAATCTCTGCGGTAATCATTGCTGATGTCGCTGCTACATTTACAAGGTAATATCTGGTTTGCAAAGGAATTTTGTGGCTATTGAGGAATATATTTAAGCCACTTGCTAACCGTATAACTTACATACAGTGTTTGAAAAAGTATTCATACCCCTTGAAATTTTCCACATTTTGTCAAGTTACAACCAAAAACGTAAATTTGTTTATTTGAGGATTTTATGTGATAGACCCACATAGTTGTTAAGTGGAAGGAAAATGATAAATGGTTTTCCAATTTTTTTACAAATAAATATGTGAAAATTGTGGGGGGGCATTTTTATTCAGCACCCTTTACTTTGATACCCCTAATGAATATCTAATGGAACCAATTACCTTCAGAAGTCACCTAATTAGTTAATAGAGTCCACCTGTGTGTAATTTAACTTTCATTATACATACAGCTGTTCTGTGAAGCCCTCCGAGGTTTGTTAGAGAACCTTAGTGAACAAACCGCATCATGAAGGGCAAGGAACACACCAGACAGGTCAGGGATAAAGTTGTGGAGAGGTTTAAAGCAGGGTTAGGTTATAAAAAAAGAAATCCCAAGTTTTGAACATCTCACGGACCTCTGTTCAATCCTGTTCAATCATCTGAAAATGGAAAGAGTATGGCAAAACTGCAAACCTACCAAGACATGGCCGTCCACCTAAACTGACCGGCCGGGCAAGGAGAGCATTCATCAGAGAAGAAGCCAAGAGGTCCATGGTAACTCTGGAGGCGCTGCAGAGATCCACAGTTCAGGTGGGAGAATCTGTCCACAGGACAACTATTAGTCGTGCTTTGCAAATCTGGCCTTTATGATAGAGTAGCAAGAAGAAAGACATTGGTGAAAGAAATCCATAAGAAGTCCTATTTCCAGTTTGTGAGAAGCCATGTGGGGGACACAGCAAACATATGAAAGAAGATGCTCTGGTCAGATGAGACCAAAATTGAACTTTTTGGCCTAAAAGCAAAATGCTATGTGTGGGGGGAAAACTAACACTGTACATCACCCTGAACACACCATCCCCACCGTGAAACATGGTGGTGGCAGCATCATGTTGTGGGGAGGCTTTTCTTCAGCGGGGACATGAAAGCTGGTCAGAGTTGATGGGAATATGGATGGAGCCAAATACAGGACAATCTTAGAAGAAAACCTGTTAGCCCTTGTACACACGGTCGGACATTCCGACGGAAAATGTCCGATCGGACCGTGTTGTCGGATAATTGAACCGTGTGTGGGCTCCATCGGACTGTTTCCGTCGGAATATCCGACCGACAAAGTTTTAGAGCTGGGCTATAAAATTTTCCCGACAACATGATCCGATCGGACTTTGTCCGATCGTTTGTAGAGAATTCCGATCGGACAAAGTCCCACGCATGCTCAGATCAAATTCCTAGACCAAAGCTATTGGCTACTAGCCTGAATGTAGTCCCGTCATAACTAAATTACGTCATCATGTTACGAACGATCGGATTTTCCGACAACTTTGTCCAACCGTGTGTATGCAACACCAGTTTCGGACAAAATCTGTTGGACAAAATCCGACGGATTTTGTTGTTGGAATGTCCGACCGTGTGTACAAGGGCTTAGACTGCAAAATACTTGAGACTGGGGCGGAGGTTCACCTTCCATTAGGACAACGACCCTAAACATACAGCCAGGGCTACAATGGAATGGTTTAGATCAAAGCATATTCATGTGTTAGAATGGCCCAATCACAGTCCAGACCTAAATCCAATTGAGAATCTGTTGCAAGACTTGAAAACTGCTGTTCACAGACGCTCTCCATCCAATCTGACAGAGCTTGAGCTATTCTGCAAATAAGAATGGGCAAAAATGTCCCTCTCCAGATGTGCAGAATAAACATCTAGAATAAAAAATGCAGAGGTAACCCTCTCGCAGGCTGTTTGCAGTCTTCAGACATGGTTTCGTAAGAGGACGGCTGTCTATATCATGTAAGACAACTCAAAAGGCAGAAGTGGTTAGCAGAATTTTATTCACATGCCAACGGTAGGAAGCAGATGTTCACATCAGGAAGCTCAGGGGGTTATATACAAAAGGCAAATCCACTTTGCACTACAAGTGCAAACTACAAGTGCAAAGTGCACTTGAAATTGCACTGAAAGCGCAGTCGCTGTAAATCAAAGGGGGGAAGCTCTGCTGATTTTATCATCCAATCATGTGCAAGCTAAAATGCTGTTTTCTATTTTCCTTGCATGTCCCCCTTGGATCTACAGCGACTGCACTTCCAAGTGCACTTTCAGTGCAATTTCAAGTGCACTTTGCACTTGTAGTTTGCACTTGTAGTGCAAAGTGGATTTGCCTTTAGTAAATAACCCCCTTAGTGTACACGGCCAGCTTGGCCTGCAGACTCCATGCACCAAACATGAAAAGTATATGAAGTAGGATCCAGCCTTTTCTGATTGGGAAAGAAAGAATATACTTTGTATTTGTTTATAGTGCCATAAACTATATATATATATATATATATATATATATATATATATATATATATATATATATATATATATATATAATGTGTATGTGTGTGTGTGTTTTTTTTTTTTTTTACCATTGTTCCTTTTTTTTTTTTTTTGCATCTCAATGCTGCTAGTCTCCTGCAACCTCTTTGCAGCCACTGCATGCCTACATGCACTCGATCAGAGCTGCATGGCATTTTTTAAGGCAGGTTACTTGATCTTGACAACAGTGGACCGTGTCTGTTGTAATGTATAGTCTACATCAGTGGCGGCTGGTGGTTTTTCCACTAAATTGTTTTTTAAACTAACAAGATGTGTATATATTAATTTTTAGAGGCTTCATTAATTCTTTTGCTGTTTAGAGCTGTTTTTGCATATATTTTTTTGCACTCGTATGTAAATCATTTTAGGCCTGAAGATTACTTAAAATCCCCAAAACATTTATATATTTTCTGAAATTATAGAGCCTGGAGAATAAAATAGTGGTAGTTCCAGTTTTTGGATATCAGCGCAACAATTTATCAAATGCAAAAGTTATGTTTAAAAAAAATGTACTAACCTAAAGGTAATTTTAGGGGACAAAATTGCAACTTGTCAAACCCTAAAAATCGCATGCTCTCGTGAAATAGCAACACATTTCAGTACCCTAAGTTTTCCATAGGCGATGCTTTAAAAGCCCCAACAGGTCATTAGTTTAGAGCGGGAGTCGGCAACCCGTCTATCTCGATTGGCCTGTTGACCGCAGGCAGCCAACGGGTAGATTGCGAACACATCCTTGCTCTGCAGATCCTTCCCCTGTGCTGCAGAGAGCAGGAGGCAGCACAGTACTGGACAGAGGGAGGGAGCTGCCTCAGTTGACCTTTCAACTTAACCAGCAGGTGATTGGTTGCTAGGAAGCTAGGCAATCCTAGAAACCAATCACCAGCTTGTTGTATGAAAATTTAACTCTGGCAGCTTCTGCTCCCACCATCTGTCCTGTACCGTGCTGCCTCCCGCTCGCTGCTATGTTGTGCACCTACTGTAAGGGAAGACAGCTAGGACACTCCCGCGTGTTTGTGAAGGGGGCAAAGGAAACTGCGGGGGGGGGGGGGGGGGGACGACACTGCTGTGGAGGGCAAGAAAACTGCTACCAGGGCCACATGGCTCTGCTTTTGGGGGGGGGGCACAGGCCACTAGTGTGAGTGGGGGGGGCAGAGGAACAGAGGACACTACAATGGGGGAAAGAAGTGAAGGGGCCAGATGACACTACAGTGGGGGAGGGGGGAGTGATGTGAAGGGGGCGGAGGACACTGCTATGGGGGGGGGCAGAGGACTCTACAGTGGGAGGGGGTGATGTTAAGGGACAGAGGGCAGTAGAGTGGGGGGGGTGATGTGAAAGGGGGCAGAGGGCACTCCTATGGAGGGGGCATTAGAAACTACAGTAGGAGGATGATGTGAAGGGGGACAGAGGACACTACAGTGTGGGGGGTGGTGTGAAGGAGGCAGAGGGCATTCCTATGGCAGTGCAGAGGACACTGCTGTGGGGGGAGCAGAGCGGGGCAGAGGACTCTACAATGGGAGGGGGTGATGTGAAGGGGAAAGAGGGCACTACAGTGGGGGGTTGATGTGAAGGGGGGCAGAGGACACTCCTATGGAGGGTCAGAGGACACTACTATGTGGGGGGGCAGAGGAAACTACAGTAGGGGGGGTGATGTGAAGGGGGACAGAGGACACTACAGTGTGGGGGGGTGGTATGAAGGGGCAGAGGGCATTCCTATGGAGGGACAGAGGACACTACTATGTGAGGGGGCAGAGGAAACTACAGTAGGGGGGTGATGTGAAGGGGGACAGAGGACACTACAGTGTGGGGGGTGGTATGAAGGGGCAGAGGGCATTCCTATGGAGGGGCAGAGGACACTACTGTGGAGGGAGCAGAGAGGGGCAGAGGACTCTACAATGGGAGGGGTTGATGTGAAGGGGGGCAGAGGACACTCCTATGGAGGGGCAGAGGACACTACTATGTGGGGGGAGGCAGAGGAAACTACAGTAGGGGGGTGATGTGAAGGGGGACAGAGGACACTACAGTGTGTGGGTGGTATGAAGGGGCAGGGGGCATTCCTATGGAGGGGCAGAGGACACTACTGTGGAGGGAGCAGAGAGGGGCAGAGGACTCTACAATGGGAGGGGGTGATGTGAAGGGGAAAGAGGGCACTACAGTGGGGGGTTGATGTGAAGGGGGGCAGAGGACACTCCTATGGAGGGGCAGAGGACACTACTATGTGGGGGGGGGGGCAGAGGAAACTACAGTAGGGGGGTGATGTGAAGGGGGACAGAGGACACTACAGTGTGGGGGGGGGGGGTGGTATGAAGGGGCAGAGGGCATTCCTATGGAGGGATAGAGGACACTACTATGTGAGGGGGCAGAGGAAACTACAGTAGGGGGGTGATGTGAAGGGGGACAGAGGACACTACAGTGTGGGGGTGGTATGAAGGGGTAGAGGGCATTCCTATGGAGGGGCAGAGGACACTACTATGTGGGGGGGGCAGAAGAAACTACAGTAGGGGGGTGATGTGAAGGGGGACAGAGGACACTACAGTGTGGGGGGGGGGGGGGTATGAAGGGGGCAGAGGATATTCCTATGGAGGGGGCAGAGGACACAACGGGGAGGTGATGTGAAGGGGGCAGATATCATTACAGTGGGAGGGAGGTGGGATGTAAAGGGGCAGAGGACACTTCAATGGAGGGGCAGAGGACACTAGAGTAGGGGGTGATGTTAAGGGGAGCAGAGGACACTGCAAAAAACAGAAGCTGGTGGAGATCATTGGGGTAGCGGTAGGGTAGCAATGTCTAATACAGTGATTTCCAGCTTCATGGGGCATTGGCCAGATAGTTGCATTGGTCCAAGCTGGAACAAAGTAACAATGTAAAAAATGCCATAACTGAAATTCTTAAAAATCTTTGGTGGAGCCAAATTTAGAAATTAAGGGTTACAATGGAGAGCCTAAAACTGTATTAGCAAAAATAATACCCTTATTTTTAGATATAAATATTAATAGAGATAAATTGTATGTGTTGAAAAGGGAAATGTAATTGGGTGTTGGCTTTCGTTTTATTTCGGTCTTAAACCTGCTTTACAATTCATTAGCAGTGACAAGAATAAATAACATTGTATCCGATTCTGAAATTGGTAAGCAGCTGTTCTCAGCTTGTGTTATCATTTTATCGTTGTCAGTCAAGGAAACCCTAACTAACAATCACAGTCATTTGCTCTGTGCACTGTGTATTTTACACCATAGCTACCCACAATGCATATATGCAGTAGCAAAAGAGCCTATGGATCGCCAAACTTTCTGTGCTGAAAGAAATAGGTCCCCTCAGCTCTAGAATAGCTGGAATCTCAATTAAAACTCTTCAGGCTTCAGCTGATTTGCCCAGAAAAGCAGCAGCTCTTCCAGGCTGGGGTCTCCTCCTTTAGGAGAAGAACCCCACTGCTCCAGGATTTATATTATTTATGGGCTCTCTCTCCACCTTCTGGGCACACCTACCGAGCGATTGGCTAGAGTTCCATAAATATTTAAGCTCAGGTCTACGTCTTCCAGCCCGCTATATCTAGAACCTGTTAGAAGGCAGGGAGTAGTAGAGCGAGCCTGCAGACGGTGAGACCCAGATCAGACAAAAATAATCACACTCCGCTCCACTGGCTACAGAGCAGCCAAAAATACTAAATTTACTTTAACCTCACTAGTAACCTAACCTAGGAGGGTGCTACATAGGTAGTCCCTGGCCATCTCTTGTAGCACACCTGTGGCCTCTGACCAACTTTTGTATGCTATCTTCAGTCTCTGACCATCTCTTGCAGCATTCCTATAAGTCTCTGACCATCTCTTGTTGCTTGTCTGCAGTCTCTGACCATCCCTTTGTAGCACGCCTGTAGCCTGACCATCTCTTGTAGCATGCCTAGAATCTCTGACCATTTTTTCCTCCATGTCTGCAGTCTCAGACCATCACTTGTAGCATGCCGGCAGCCTGGCTATCTGTTGTAACATTTCTTCAGTGTTTGTACATCTCCTGTAGCATGCCTAAAGGTCTATAACCATCTCTTTCTGTGTGTCTGCCTACTCTAACCATCTCTTGTAACATGCCTAAAGGCCTCTGACCATCTCTTGTAGAATTTCTTCAGTCTCTGACCATCTCCTTTAGCATATCTTCAGTCTCTGACCATCACTAGTATGATCCCTGACTATATGTGGATCATTTATTCAGTCTCTGGCCATTTCTTGTAGCATGCCTAAAGGTGTCTGCCCATCTCTTTCTGTGTGTCTGATGTCTCTGACCATCTCTTGTAGCATTCCTGTAGCCTTTCTTCAATATCTCATGTAGGATGCCTGTAGCCTGACTATCTCCTGTAGCATATCTTCAGTCTGACCACCTCTTGCAACATGCCTATACGTCTCTGACCATCTCATGCTGCATGTCTGCCATCTCTGACTAACTCTTGAAGCATGCCTGTAGCCTTACCATCTCCTGTAGCATATCTTCATATCTTTTCTGACCATCTCTTGTAGCTTGCCTAAAGGTCTCTGACCATATCTTTCTGCGTATTTGCCATCTTTGACCATCTCCTGTAGTATGTCTGCAGTCTCTAATAGCTTTCTATAGCATTACATTCAGTGAACATTATGTGTAGCCATTTTGCAAAACTCAGGCATAGGGCTGCACCCAATGTCCACAAGTAGACCACCACTGGTTTAAGGGATGGACACGATCAGTTTAATCCATAAACTGTTTGCAATTTCAAAGCACCTTTCCAATTTCTCTTTGCTTCTTCTTATTGCATTACTTTGTTAAAGCCCAACTCTGGGCAAATAACAAATGATCCCCTGCAGTGGGGCCCTGCCTACATTAGGGGTAGATTGCTTGTTATGTCTAGGGGAACAATAAAAGGAAAGATATTCACCTGATCCTCCCCACAGCTAGACCTGTCCTTGCAGCTTCTGCACCCGCACTCTCCACTGGTCTAGGGTCTTGACATCATCAAGACCAGATTAGGGTCCATAGCCTGAGGGACAATCCACCACCAGAACGTTTTTTTTATCTGGCCGAAGTTAGGCTTTAAAGCAGTGCCACTGTAGCAGCTCCAAACGACTAACAACAAATGCCGGGCCTGGAGATTTTCAGCACAAAGTTAAATGATGATATTCATAGCTTAATATCAACATACCAAGGGGCAGGGTTTGGTTACATTACTAGAATAACACTAACCAGACAGCCAAGTTTACTGGAAGGGCAGAGTCTGAGCAGATCACACCATAGGACAGGGGTGTCAAAACTTTTTTCAAAGAGGGCCAGATTTGATGAAGTGAACATGCGTGAGGGCCGACCATTTTGCCCGACATTCTTTGAACCATTGAAAATTCGGTCTAAGTGTGTCCATCCGAGCGCTAATACACGGCCCAACAAGAATTCTCTTGCCTTTGTCGCGCTCGTTCCCAACACACAGACGAATGCTCTGCACTTTAGGGGGTACCGTTAATTCTTAATGGTACCCCACACATTGGAAAATGTAGGGTGCTTTTGGTGCAGTGCAATTAAAAAAAAAAAAAAAAACTCGGGAACTTCTTTCCCTGCATTTGTGAGTAGGGAAGTCCATTGAAATTAATGGGCTGCCCTACACACAGTACGCAGCCACACAGATGTTGTATTTATGGGCTTAAAACAGGTGGGGAGGAGGCAACATAATGCCTCTTTACCGCCATTCAAATGCCTCTGAAAAGAGATCTGTGCATGGATTGCTTTTCAGAGGAGCAGCAGTCCTGGCTAATATCACACACAAGCCCTACAAAAGCAGTTTTGATGGTATAAGAATGGGGGGGGGGGGGTCCGGATTAAACGTAACATACACACAGATACATGCACACACTTGCAGACAAATGCACGCCGCAAAACACATGCATACACATACATACAGACATACATGCACACACATACAGACATACATATGTGCACACACACATACGTACACACATACACATACATACAGACATACATACAGACACATGCACATACTTACAGACACATACAGACATACATACAGACACATGCGCACACACACACATACATACATACAGACATACATACAGACACATGTGCACACACAGATACAGACATACATGCACAAACCTACAGATATACAGACATACATGCACACACATACAGATATACAGACACATGTGCACACACACATACATACAGACATACACATACATGCACACACACAGACATACATACAGACACATGTGCACACACAGATACAGACATACATGCACACACATACAGATATACAGACACATGTGCACACACACATACATACAGACACACGCATACACATACATGCACACACACAGACATACATACAGACACATGTGCACACACACATACATACAGACACATGTGCGCACACACATACAGACACATGTGCACACACACACATAAATCCAGACACATGTGCACACACACACATACAGACACATGTGCACACACACACATACATACACATACAGACACATGTGCACACACATACAGACATATGTGCACACACACACACATACAGACACATGTGCACACACACACACACATACAGACACATGTGTGCACACACACAGATACAGACACATGTGCATACACACACATACAGACACATGTGCACACACACACACACACATGAATAAAGCCCTTTTTCACACTAATTTAGCTTGTAGCATAGTACAGTACCTTTGCAGCTTCCACATTCAGCCGGGTACTGCACTGTAGGGGGAAGCAGAGAGCACAGCACAATCCTCTGCACTTTACTTTCACTTTTGAAGCTCACGGAGCTTCTCACAGTGCCGGGAACGGCTCATCTGACAGCCCTGATCCCCCGGCACACTAAATTGAGAAAGACCAGGCGGGCCGTTCAAAACCGAACCGCGGGCCGCAATTGGCCGGACTTTGGACATGCCTGCCATAGGAAGATGCTACAGTGTATGTCTTCAAAGCTGTTTTGTTGGAAAAAATGTTGACATTTTGATTTTGAATTGGTTCCCTACTTATACTGTTTTAAAGAAGGGATGGACAAATAAAGTTAATCTCAAATTTCGGATGATGATCAATCCAGACCAAATTTCATAGAGTTTTTAAATCTGAATTTCAGTGTTCTTTTTCATGGTTTGGACATTCAAAAGGCTGTTTAGAGAAAAGGACCAAAGGTTGCTCCAAAGGCTTCTACTGTTGCTTGAACACCCTGCTCTTAACTACCAGTCCCACCAGGTCCTGTCCTTCAATCTTTGTATCCCTGGTAGAGTTGTTAAAGGAATGGCTCAGGCTGCTGTTTTGGTCCCACCATCTCATCAGACCAGCCATTTTCCAAAACCAATTTGTACAATTTTCATATCCATTACTGCTCTCTAACACACATTTTTGTGGCTTAGTTTTGATTTCATTAACTTCAAGGGGGATTCCAGTTCAGAAATTCAAAATTTTGGAAGTTCTCACATTTTTTAAAAGTCTGGCCAAACCACAACTGAAAGAGTTGCGAGTATCGCCTCTGATAAGTATACACACGGTCGGAGAATCCGTCAGAATGCGTCTTATCGGACCGTGTCGTCAGATAATCCGACTGTGTGTGGTATGCATCGGACTGATTCCGTCCGAATCTCCGTCGGACCCAATTTTCCAACATGTTGGAAATATTTCCCGACCAACTGGGCCGGTCAGACGTAATCCGATCATGTGTAGAGAATTTTGATCGGACCAAGTGCTACGCATGCTCAGATCAAATTCCTACATCAAAGCTATTGGCTACTAGCCTGAATCTAGTCCCATCGTAACGAAATTACGTCATCACGTTCTGAAAGATCGGATTTTTCGACAACTTAGTCCGACCGTGTGTATGCAACAGTTTCGGACACAATCCGTCAGCCTAAATCTGACGGACAAAATCCGACGGATTTGGTTGGCAGAATCTCCGACCGTGTGTACAGGGGCTAAGAATACCAAGTACCATCATCCACAAATTTTAGAGATCAAAGGGTTTGGTATGGGGGTGTTGGGGTAGCCATTCACGCTAACCTCCTATAGCCAACCCAAACCAACAAACAGTGTTTGGACTATACCCGTACTTTTTGTATAAAGAAACGAAAAAAAAAATAATGAATAAAATTGACTAATGTTTAATAAATACAAAAAAAGGAAAAAGACAATAAACAAAACATCATTGATAAAATCATGGTACACCCCAGGGCATTTAGCATTTACAGATACTCAAAGAAGAGTTCAGTTCTGGTGGCGTACAAAGGTCTCCTCTACTAGTTTCGTGGAACATCCGCTTCTTCAGGAGGATATCTATATAAATTATATTAAACAATATACAGGCCATTAGCAATCAGCCAATTAATATATAGAGAAAATGGAAACATCATTTGAACAATAAATCTGCATGATCACATAAGGGAAAATAAGGAGATCAACTCACCCAAAATTCAAAGAAAAGCAAAGTTAAAGAAGTAACAGGTAGGTGGACCTCTATATTCCCCCTACGGCGGACATGGGGGATTGGTGAGAATAGCTCTGGTAAAGAAAATAAAAGAAAATAAATACCCAATCAATGGCAAGAGAAAAGGGGGAAGGGGGAGGAAGGATTCCTTCAATCCTTCCCCCCTGCCATATAGCCAAGACTTACCAATTCTCATATATGTGTATATATATCCGAAATTCTCACATTTTTAAAAAGTCTGGCCAAAACCACAACTGAACAAACTTTTCACTCATCTATTCTGACAATTCAAAAATTTTGGTCATTTCATTTTTAATAAGGGTGCAAAGCCTCATAGGTTGCCAACAAGTGTAACATTGTAGCTCTATTTATAGCCTTGTTTAATCCAATCCACTGCATTAGAATTATCACTTAACAAAATGTGTTTTGAAGAAGAAAAATTATATTAGATGTGCACCTGTCTGTTTATATATTGACACACATATTATTGTCATTTTTTTTAAGGCTCTGGAGAAATTTGTATTCCTTTTTTAACATCAGAGTTTGCCTGTACATCTTTATGCCAGGGTCCACAGAGAGGGTCCCCTTGCATTGTAAGGGGGAATTCTGCAGACTCTGATGTAAAGGGGAATGCCGTGGACTCTGCCCCTTTCACCCCCGCCATTAATGTCCTCTACCCTCTTCACCTCCCCCCCAGTAATGCCCTCTGCCCCCTTCACTCCCCCCCAGTAATGTCCTCTGCCCCTTTACCCCCCCCAGTAATGTCCTCTGCTCCATTCACTTCCCCCCAGTAATGTCCTCTGCCCCCTTCACTCCCCCCGCCCTGTAATGTCATCTGCCCCCTTCACCTGCCCTGTAATGTCCCTTGCCCCTTCACATCCCCAGTAATGTCCCCTGCCCCCTTCACCTCCCCCCGTAATGTCCTCTGCCCCATTCACCCCCCAGTAATGTCCTCTGCCCCCTTCACCTCCCCCAATAATGTCCCCTACCCCCTTCACCTCCTCCCCAGCAATGTCCTCTGCTCCATTCACCTCCCCCCAGTAATGACCTCTGCCCCCTTCACTCCCCCCGCCCAGTAATGCCCCCTGCCCCCTTCACCCCCCCAGTAATGTCCCCTGCCCCCTTCACCTCCCCCCAGTAATGTCCTCTGCCCCATTCACCCCCCCCCCAGTAATGTCCTCTGCCCCCTTCACCTCCCCCCAGTAATGTCCTCTGCCCACTTCATCTCCCCCCTAGAAATGTCCTCTGCCGCTTCACCCACCCCCCCCACAGTAATGTCCTCTGCCCCTTTACCTCCCCCCGTAATGTCCTCTGCCCCATTCACCCCCCAGTAATGTCCTCTGCCCCCTTCACCTCCCCCAATAATGTCCCCTACCCCTTCACCTCCTCCCCAGCAATGTCCTCTGCTCCATTCACCTCCCCCCAGTAATGACCTCTGCCCCCTTCACTCCCCCTGCCCAGTAATGCCCCCTGCCCCCTTCACCCACCCAGTAATGTCCCCTGCCCCCTTCACCCCCCCAGTAATGTCCTCTGCCCCATTCACCCCCCCCAGTAATGTCCTCTGCCCCCTTCACCTCCCCCCAGTAATGTCCTCTGCCCCCTTTATCTCCCCCCTAGAAATGTCCTCTGCCGGTTCACCCCCCCCCCAAAGTAATGTCCTCTGCCCCTTTACCTCCCCCTCACAGTAATGCCCCCCCCCCACAGTAATGTCCTCTGCTCCTTCACCTCTTCCCCACAGTAATGTCCTCCCCATCCCCCCCACAGTAATAATGTCCTCTGCCCCCCCCCAGTAATGTCCTCTGCCCCTTCACCCCTGCAGTTAGCAACTGACCTGTCAGCGAGGTGGTGAGCTGTCAATGGCGTCGTGCCATTCCTCCGTTGACTATGAGGTGGCAGCGGCGGCCCCATAGAGCGGAGGCTCAGTGATATCTGTAGTAGTGGAGACATGTGTGCGGCAGCGGGGTGAAGGAGGAGGAATTGGGAAGGGAGAGTGGAATAGGGCACACCTCTCTGTGACATCACACACCAGGCAATGCAAGGTTTGTCATTACACTGGGACACTCAGAGCCGGTGTTTGGGACTTGTAGTTTCCTGCTGCGCTGCTCAGTTATTTCCAGTCTCCACCCACTGCCACCAGGAACTTGAGTGCGGTCCGGACTACAACTCCCACAATGCAGCACAGAAGCCTGCCCCCCCCTGGTCCAGCCCACCCCTGTTCAAAGGCCAGTCCTGCAGGATGCGGCTGCTAATGGGAACGGTGTTCCTGCTGTGGAAAAAGTACAGGAACGTCGTTCCCATGCGTTCCCGCAGGACTTGAGCCCTGACTTTTTTCTTCTTTTTAGTGTTGGATAGAGTACGAAAGTGTTGTTGTCTTTATTCTCATTGTGTATTTTTTCTTCTTGCTTCCTGTAATAAATGTAGAGGGGGCCCTAACTCATGCCCATTCTGATATTATTTTATTTATTACAGGTACTTATATAGCGCCATCAATTTACGCAGCTCTTTACACATACAGAATATTGTACATTCATTTCAGTCCCTGCCCTCAAGGAGCTTACAATTTAAGGTCCCTAACTCACATTCATACATACACATATTAGTGCCAATATAGAGCCAATTAACCCACCATCATGTCCTTGGAGTGTGGGAGGAAACCAGAGTACCCAGTGGAAACCCTCACAGGGACAGGAAGAACAAACTCCAAGTAGGTAGTGCTGTGGTTGGGATGTGTTATATTGCTGTCTGTGTCCCTGTTGGATGAATACATCTAGAATTGATGAGTCACACGATGATATTCAAGCTCAAATACAAATTTATTCAAAATGCACATTTATTCTAAAGCCAACATGTTTCAAGGGCTATAGCTACAGACCTCAACCATGTTGGCTTTGTTATCAATCTGCCTTTGGAACAAACTTGTATCTAGACTAGAAAATAAGAGTGTGATATTTAAATTCTAAAGACAGCGTGCCCTGACAGGGAGTTAAAAGGGTTACTGACCCAGGATTCTCATCCAGGAAGGTTGAAGGGCTCCAGCGGGCTTTTATCATTCAGAGGACACTGGCTGTTCAGTTTCCTCATTGTTTAGCTAAATCTGTTTTTTTAAATTGGAGTGCAGAGATTTCATAGTGGTCTGGGAGGGATGAAATCTCCCATCCTTGGTCCTGGTTTTCGGAAACCACTAGCATGCTAATTGGGTAGGTGTGTGCTGGGCTTTTTGTAGAGACCTAGACAGGATCCTGGGCTACACCCTGGCAGAAAGAGAATGTCCCTGTCCAGGAGTACAGATGGAAGCCAGAGCATAAAGGGGCTGCCCAGTGTATAAATCAAGCTTTTGGGAGAGGTACTGAATGGCACTGTGTTATGGTCTATGGAACCAGACTAAAGGCCAGGAAGCGCAACGTTGTTTGGATGTAAGATAAATGATGAAAGACCCTGTGAGGGTCTTAATTTAACTTTTTTACTTTCTTTTAATAAAAAAGGGCAAAAAAAAAAAAGCCCTTAAAGGGAGGAAATTAGTGTTTTGTTCTTAATGTGCTACCACTCAAAGCTAGTTCTCACAACAAATTGTTTCCAAACACATTTCGGAGGCTGTAGGTACAAACCTGAACCACGTTGACTTTGTAAATAGTCTATCTTTGGAATAAACTTGTCTCTAGAATTGAATATCATGGTGTGAAATTTCATTTCAAAAGGACAGATTGTTTCCAAAGCCAACACATTTCAGGGGCTGTAGCTACAAACCTAAACCATTTTGCCTTTGTAATCAATCTCTCTTTGGAAAGAACATGTAACTAGGCTTAACTATCACAGTCCTGTCACAACTCAAAGTGGTCATGGAAATTCTTTGATTTGCAGAAGCTGCCAGCCCAATATTCAAAATAAACCCCATCCTGTGTATCCCTGTTGGAGGCATGAGTCAAGAGAGCGGGTGGGTGGTGCTGGATCCCCGAAGTTGGTGTAAATTCTTGGTCAGCTTCTGAGTCCACTTTTGATTTGAAGTAAATACTTCAAGCTCTGATGAAAGGGACATCCTTGAGCTCCAAAATGTGATAGATACACATGTAAATTTTTATTGGTTTAATAGACTAAAAAAACATTTTAGAGTGTTTTGCTCATATATCTTTGTTTCCTGTTGGCAACATTTCCACTCACTAGGCAAATAATTTTTTTTTTTTTTGTGTAATCAGTATTTATTGCAGTATAACAGAAACAGAAACATGAAAAACAAGACAAGTCCAACATCACATTCAAGTGCAATACTTATCGGCCTCAGAAAAGCTGCTCTAGTGTCAGGTTAACAGCATGTAAGTTGAACAGATAAACAAACTTAAAGAGAGAGGTCTTAGAGTCATAAAGAAAGGGAGAATGTCGTGGGTATACACATAGTAGGTGGGCTGGGAAAACCGTATAATTGCAAGGGTAAAAAGAAAATAATTACCCCAACAGATAGTGGGACTACTCTGGTAAAAAGTCACCTGAAAAATGGACACCGTCCCGGCACTAGGGTAGAGGGGGGGGGGGGGCCCTAACAGCCGCCAACTAGCCACCCTCCACCGCCAGCGTATCCCGGGAGCCGGTGTCACCACAGAGGGTCGGCCGGAACGCCTCCCCCTGCCAATCTCAAAAATTCTTGCCTGGCAGCCCCAGCGTCAAAATAGGGATCCCAGCCCACCATCTACCAGCTCCGGTAGCTCAGGCTACACGACATTCAGACCAGAGAAAGGTGGAGAGGTAAGGAAAGAGGAAGAGAAAGAGAGAAAAGGACAGCATATGGTAGTAAGGAAGAACAGCTGCGTCTGCAGCGGATAGAGGGGAAGGGGTATATTAGAGGAGACAAAAGAAGGGAAGGGAGTAGGTCAATTTACCTGAGTATAGGCTCCAAACGTCTGCTCTGTCCGCACCGGGCACACCACTCTCGAGTGTTACGTTTCATAGGCAGTATTCCCACGCTAAGAGCTTCCAGGGGAAAATCCAGTCCCCCCCGGGCTCCACCCAGTCTGAGAGCCTTAAGGGTAGGGTCTGCCAACTCCAGCAGAGCCACGTCTAAACTGGAGGGTACGTGGTTAGGGTCCGATGCATATGCCGACCAAGGTCTCCAGATCTCATGAAATCGGTCTTCAAGGCCTTTACATGTGGCAACCCAATTCTCTGCCTCTTTCACCGCGTGCACTCCCCTGCACCACTCTTCTCGAGTGGGGATTCCAGGCCTTTTCCAGTATATCGGAATCAGGCGTCTTGCTGCATTCAGCAAATGTGCCAGCACAGTATTCTTATAAACACTGAGCGGGACCGGGGGTACCTGCAGAAGGAAGTGCAGCGGCGAGAGAGGGACATCTATCCCGGTCACTGCCTTTACTTGGCCCTGTATGTCTTCCCAGAAGGGTCGAATTAGGGGGCACTCCCACCATATGTGAACTAGGGTCCCTCGTTGCCCACATCCCCTCCAACATAGCTCCGAAGCGGAGGGGTAAATACAAGCTAAGTCCGCTGGCACCCGGTACCAACGTGCCAATAGCTTAAAATTGGTCTCCTGGACCCTGGAGTCCCTAGAGGACGAATGGGTGAGGGAATAAAGGTGCGATAATTGCGTCTCTGTAAACGTCGTCCCCATGTCAGTCTCCCATCGTCTAATATAGGCAGGGGTGGCTTGGGGACCGGCTGAGTCCAACAGCTGGTATAACTCAGAAACCAGGTGCGGAGTCGGCTCCTCCGCTAGAAAAATGCGCTCAAATGGGGTAAGGGACAAGGGATCCCTGATAGTATGACCATGTATCTGGAAAAAGTGGTGCAGTTGTCGGTATCTCCAGAAGTTCATTCGTGAACCGAACTAGCGTTCCCATCGTCCACCCAATCCTCAAAAAAAGCCATCCGTTCTCCCGGCGGGAACCATAAAAATCCATCCAGTGGGGCCAACGGGGACATAGGGGGAGCTAGCTTAAGGGTTGGGTTGAGCCTGTCCCAAACTGAAAACACATGGGTCATCAAGGGGGAGGTCGTCTCCGCCAGGCCTCTATATTCCCGGGGCAGCCAGGGCGCATAAGATAAATTCCTACCCGCCAGACATTTCTCTAGAGGGACCCAGAGCTTAGTTCGAGAATGGAAATGCCAATCCAGAATCTTCTGGAGGGCCACAGCTTGATAATACCGTCTAATGTCCAGGACACCCAGGCCACCCCTCCTCGTCGCAGCATCCGTAACGCTATTCTAGGTCTACGGTCGTTCCAAATAAAGCGAGACATCATACTACTTAAGCGGTCAAAAAAACACTTGGGCAAGGGGACCGGAAGCATCTGCAAGTAAAAAAGTATACGGGGTAGGACATTCATCTTTATGACGTTCACCCGGCCAAACCACGTGAACGCCGTCCCCGTCCATTGCAAAAGATCTCTCCTGATCGCATCCAGTAAAGGTGGGTAATTGGCTAGGTACAGGGTATCAAAACGGTTCGTTAAGTGCACTCCCAAGTATCGCAGGGACGACATAGTCCAAACGAAGGGAAAGGCTGCCTTGAGGGACGCTACAAGGTGAGGGGCTAAGTGAACGGGGAGTATTTCCGACTTCAAAAAATTGATCTTAAAAATAGATAACGACCCAAAAAATTTCAGTTCCTTCATCAGGTTCGGCAGAGAGAGCAGGGGGTCCGTAAGGTGAAACAACACATCAGCATAGGCCGAGAGTTTGTGTTCTGTATTACCAACTTGGAGGCCCTTAATATCAGGGCTAGCCCTTACCGTGCGGAGAAATGGCTCCAGCACCAGGGCAAACAAAAGGGGCGAAAGAGGACACCCCTGCCTCGTGCCGTTTCTAATGGGGAACCGAGCTGACAAAGTCCCATTCACCTTGACCTGGGCACAAGGCGTGGAATATAGGGCCGCGATCGTAGTCAACATCCGCGGGCCTAATTGTATAGAGCGAAGCACCTCTGTCAGGAAGGACCAGTCTATGCGGTCAAAGGCCTTTTCAGCGTCAGTGGACAAAACAATATACGGTTGCGGGGCTGGGTGGGAGCGTGCCCAGTGAATAAGATGGACCGCTCGAAGGGAGTTATCCCTGGCTTCCCTCCCGGCAACAAAGCCTGTCTGGTCAGGGTGGACAAGGTCAGGAATAAGGAGCTTCATTCTATTTGCAAAAATTTTTGACAGAATCTTTATGTCCAAATTAAGAAGGGAAATAGGGCGGTAGCTCTGGGGGACGGTGGGGTCCTTGCCTTCCTTCGGTATCACGGTGATGTGAGCTAGAAGGGCTTCCGGGGGGACGGCACCACCCCCAGCTATTGCATTAAAGTAGGCGCACATAGGAGCCCGCAGCTGTGGCAGGAACGTTTTGTAGTAAACCTTAGTAAATCCGTCCGGACCAGGACTCTTACCATTAGGCAAGGACTCCACCGTGGCCCCAAGCTCCTCCACAGTAACTGGGAGCTCCAGGGCAGCGGATTGTTCTTCAGTGAGTTTCGGCAGATCAGCCGCTGCCAAGTAGGCACGGGTCGCATTGAGCCTGTCCACTCGGGTCGCGGGAGAGATTGTAGAGTCCAGATTATACAGCGTCGCGTAATACTCACGGAACCCGGCCGCTATTTTAGAGGATTGGACCACCGGAACCCCCGCAGAATCGTGCAATTTGTAAATATAGGTCTGAGCGTGGCGTTTACGGAGGGCGCGGGCCAGCATCCGTCCGCACTTATTCCCGTGTTCATAATATTTATGGGCCAAAAAGGTAAATTGTTTGCGGGCTTGGCGGTCCAACAACCGCAGAAACAATTCCCGTAGCTCCGTCAATGCCGACAAAGCCTCTGGACTCCCATTAGTCTTATGATCGAGTTCGGCTTTCTGAAGGGCAGTGTATACCCGTGTAAAATCAGCCTGACGTTCTTTTTTCAGCCTAGACCCCTGAGAAATTAAGGCCCCTCTAACCACCGCCTTATGGGCCTCCCATACAACCCCTACACCCATCTCGGCTGGCGGATTTTCCTTAAAGTAGTTAGTCAGCGTATCTGTGACCTCCTTCACCGCTACCCCATCATCTAATAAATTATCATTGAGCCGCCATGTCCAGGTCCTCTGCAGGCCCATGGGCAGGGCAAAAGCCACCGTCACTGGGGCATGATCTGAGATAGAAATTACGTCAATAGACGCGGACTGAAGGAGTTCCAGGACATTGCGGTCAACGTAGACGTGGTCAATACGCGTGTAGACATCATGCACCTTCGAATAATAACTGTAGTCCCTATCATGGGGGTGTAGTGTCCGCCAACCGTCCGATAGGAGATGGGATTGCATAGTCTTGCGGTAATGTTTAAGGAATTTGTAGGAATGGGAGGGTCTCGCATGGGATGTGTCCAACTGGGGGTCGGGGCTTACGTTAAAGTCACCTCCTACAATTAAAAAGCCCTCCCTAAAATCCGCTAGACGGTCCAATGTACGGTCAATAAAAGTGAGTTGGTCGGCGTTAGGGGCATAAATCGTCGCGAACGTGTAGCGTTGTCCAGCTATGGTGCCCTTCAAAAAAACATATCTGCCCTGGGGGTCTACCTTATGATCAGAAGGTTGGAAGGGGCAGGACTTGTGTATGCCAATAGCTGTACCTCTCGATTTAGCTAGTGGGGAGTTGCTCAGGAACCACTGGTTAAAAAGATGGGTAGGTAGTCTAGGGGACGACTGATGTGTAAAGTGAGTCTCCTGAAGGAGAATCACCTGTGACCTCGGCCGCTTCAATTCCTCCCAGAGCTTACTACGCTTATGAGGAGAGCATAGGCCCCTAACATTGTAAGTGCTTACCTGCAGTGCAGCCATCCAAAAAATTCAGGCCGGGTCATACTCGAAAATTGGTGGTGCGCCCGGTGCAGACGGCAGAGTGGCAGGGATGACCTAAAGAAAGAAAAGTCAGAAAAAGGAGAGCAATCACAGGAAGAGAGAGAAAGAGAAGGGGGGAGAGAAAACATACGCGTGAGAGATATATAAGGCACAATTGATAAAACATAGCGGCCTAGGCCGGTCAGAGGTAGAAAAAAACTAAAAGTTATGGCGAGGACCCCACCCCACCCAAAAGGAGGGTGGGGCCCAGGCCACAACCTCAGATCCCAACCAGGATCTAAGCCCGTAAAAAAGAAAAAAAGGAAAAAAACGGGCATCCTACTGGGGGTACGTGGAATCCCATAACAAAGAGGGAAGTGGGTCCCCACCTCCGCCCACTGCATCTAACTTGGTGCGATAAAGGAGGGGGAAAATAAAGAAAAGCAGCAATGACTAACGTGTAACAGGTTCCCCACGGCCGAACAAGAACAATGCCATTAAAGAGAAAAAAAAAGAAAAGAAAATGAACTACAAATGTGAAGCACAAACTCGGACCAGCACAGGGTGCCGTGGGGAATTCCAGGTAAGTCAAGTCGAGTCAACTCAGAGTTCCTCAGATCACAGGAGTGTGTCCCCGAGAGAAAGATTCGGTACCCTCAGGGACCCAGGGCAGCAGAGTCCGTGGAAGGATCCATGGATTGTCTCCTATGGCGCCGTCTGCGGTTCTGACTTCTAGCGGGCAACCACGGTTGCGGTGTCGGCAATCTAAAAGCCGCAAAGTCCGAAGGGTTCCTCCAGTCCGGGAAGTCAATCTGTTCCAGCTCCAAGGAAGCTAAAAAGTGCGGGAGATCATCTTTAGTATAGAGAGTCACGGTCTTACCGTCCCTGGTTACTTGAAGGGCAAAGGGGAACCCCCAGCGGTACGGCAGGCCAGCCTCTTGAAGAGCCAGCAGGAGGGGGCGCAGGGCCCTGCGTTGCATAAGAGTGCGCCTTGAAATGTCCTGGTAAAAAGCCAAATGTGCACCATCAAAATCAAAATAGGGCTTCCCTCTCATTTTCTGCATTATGCGATCCTTAAGCGTATACTTATGTAGTTTACAGATAATGTCTCTGGGATTATTCACATCTTGGGAGGGGGGGCTTCAAGGCCCTATGTGCACGGTCAATTTCCACAGTAGCTGTGGCAGGTAGGCCCAGGATCTCCTTAAAGACGCCTTCCAGGGTGGGAACAATGTCTCTAGCTCCTGTGGCCTCAGGGAGGCCCCGGATCCTAATGTTAGCTCTGCGACTGCGATTCTCGGTGTCGTCCAACTGACAAAGCAGGGCCTCAATCTGACGGCCTTGCGCATCACATTGGTCCCGCAGCATAGTAATAACAGGGAGGGCCTCCTCAAACCTCTGCTCCGGGGACTCCATCCTGCCCCCCAGGTGTACTGTGTCAGCCTTGAGCTGTGCAATGTCCTCTTTAAACGCCTTCTCCACTCTATCAGCAAAGCGCTCCAGGTCAGCCTTGGTGGGGAGGGATAGAATATGGCGCCTGATATCAGCATCAGCCAGGGGGTCCGGTTCGTCAGGGGCTTCCATCGGCAACCCGGGGGACCCTGGGGAGGCCGAATCACTCACCGACTGCGGGGAAGGTATCGGCGATGCGTCCCTCCGGTGTGACTTTGCGGCCGCGGATGGCGCGGCCTTGCCAGCTTTCAGGGCCTTGCTGGCCGGCGCCATTTTGGAGGCCTCCCGGCCCTTCTCCTCCTGCCCCGGGAAGAAATTATCGAGCTGTGCTTGCCGCGAGCGGTCCACCCGCGGGTGCTGGATGACGCCCGGCTCTTGTGGGACATCGCTGTGTGAGGATGGGGACAGATTCACCCTCCTTGCGCTGTTATAATGCGGCGGTGAGACGGAGCTGAGGAGACACACGTCTTCACTCCTCCATGGTCAGGCCACGCCCCCAAATAAATATTTTAAATACTAAGCAGCAGTGTCAGGAAAACCTTTCCCGCAAACGTCTGAGTGGTGTGAGGATCGGAAGAATACCTGTGCGCAGGAAAACCAATAGCGCGATCGGCGGTGCGCGCAGCCGTTTTGACAGCAATTTGCACCAATGGGGCTATTTAAAGGGGATCTTTGCCTTGCTATCTTGCTGCCCGATCAACAGCGTTCCTGTGTACTCTGCTACCCTGTATCCAAATCTACCTGATCTGTATTGAACTTGGCCTGTTCCTGACTTCTCTGCTTGCTGCCTTCCCCCGACCTTGGCTTCTGAACCTGACTATTCTCTTGGACTTCGTTTTGTTACCTGATCTGCTCGCCTGTGTTTGACCCGGACTGTTTAACTACTCTGCAACCTGCCAGTTACCTGTCTACCGCTGCTGGACTACAGAACACCTCCCTGTTCTCCGCTGTATCCGGCCGGAGCCTTCTGCTGTGTTCTGCTACCACCTGCATCCTGCTGCTGGACTACAGGACTCCTTCTCTTGTCCGCTGTATCCTGCTGCCACCTGCATCCCGCTGCTGGACTACAGGACTCCTCCCCGTTGTCAGCTGCATTCTGCCTGTGGCCTGCATTCCGCCACTGGGCTACAAGCCACATCCCTGCTGTCCATTGCTTCCGGTTGGAACCGCCTGCTGCGTCCTGCTGTCATCTGCATCCTGCAGCTGGACTACAGGACACCTCCCTGCTACTAATGGTCTCCTGCCTTCTACACCGGCCACCCAGTCAGACGCTTGTGCTCCTTTGTGCTCCTGAGCCCCTGTCATCTCTATCAGGGCCTCCCGAGTCAGAGGTTTACGAGAGGCCGCTCCCTGCACTCCGGCTCTGCCTTAAGGTAAGTTGTTAAGTCCCTGCAAGAGGGTTATTCCCGTTTGGAAGAGCGTGTCCAGGCCTTATCTACCACGGGCCCTACCGTGCCGGAAACTTCTTCTGCACCTTCAGTGGTTATGATGCCTCCAGAGCCTAAGGTCCCTACTCCGGAAAGGTTCTCAGGAAATCGCAGCAAATATAGGGCATTCCGTAACGCATGTGAACTTTTTTTTGCACTACAACTCAGAACTTTTTTCCTTGAGTCCACCAAGGTGGGTTTTGTCATCTCACTCTTACTGGGTGAGCCCCAGGCATGGGCCCACCGCCTCTTAGAGCAAAAGGACGCATAATGATAATTGATTGATGATAATCTGAGAAAAGGGTTTATACGCCCTTCTACTTCCCCAGCAGGAGCAGGAATTTTCTTTGTAGAGAAGAAAGACCATTCCCTACGCCCTTGTGTAGACTATCGGGAATTAAATAAAATTACAGTCAAAAACCGGTACCCACTGCCTTTGGTACCCAAATTATTTCAGACTCGGAACAGCTGTTATTTTCACCAAACTGGATCTTCGCGGAGCCTACAATTTGGTCCGTATCCGAAGCGGAGATGAATGGAAGACTGCCTTCCGCACCCGCTTCGGACACTTCGAGTATCTTGTAATGCCCTTTGGGCTATGCAACGCTCCAGCGACCTTCCAGCATTTTGTGAATGATATTTTCAGAGACTATCTAGACCTGTTTATTATAGTGTATTTGGATGATATCTTGATTTTCTCCCCCTCTCTGCCTATTCACAGGGAACACGTCAGAAAAGTCCTAACTCGGCTTCGTTAACACGGCCTGTACGCGAAACCTGAGAAGTGCGAATTTGAACGTCGCAGCATCCAGTTTCTGGGGCTGATTATCTCAGTAGATGGAATCAAGATGGACCCACAGAAGGTTTCCGCCATCCTGGACTGGCCAGCTCCCACATATAAGAAAGGAGTTTAGCGTTTTGTGGGGTTTGCGAATTTCTATAGAAAATTTATCAAGGGCTTCTCTACCATCATCGCCCCTATCACAAGATTGACCAGACAAGGCATCAGGTTCCAGTGGTCCCCGGAAGCTCAAACGGCCTTCACCTCTCTAAAGAAACAATTTGTGTCAGCATCTGTCCTGAAGCATCCTGACCCTGCGCTGCCCTATATCTTAGAGGTTGACGCATTGGAGATAGCAGTGGGAGCAGTACTCTCCCAGAGACAAGGCCCCAAGGCCCTATTGCATCCGGTGGCTTTCTTCTCGTGAAAATTGTCCAAAGCGGAGAAGAACTATGATGTCGAGGACAGGGAGCTGCTCGTCATCAAAGCCGCACTTGAGGAGTGGCGCTACCTCCTGGAGGGAGCGGCTCATCCTATTCTGGTCTACACAGACCATAAGAATTTAGAGTACTTGAAGGCTGCTAAGAGGCTGAAGCCACTGTTTTTGGATACAGTTTGGGGATAATCTGCGTGTACATGTTTTTTTGTGTTGCTACATGGCAGCAGGGTGTTTATTGGTTTCAAAGGGTAGGATTTGATAGGTGCAGCCCTCCAAGGTAAATTGTCTATTCATATGCTTAATGTTATCTCTGATTTCAGTCTTTAACTGTATGTATCACTGATGTCATTTGTACTTAATTTTCCGTCTAACGAGTCACGGGGGGGATGATGGCGGGATCAAGGTTTAATGTAGTTTCATGGAATGTTAGAGGTCTTAACGATAAATTTCGTAGAGCTTTAATGTTTCAATATCTAAAGACAATCAGTCCTCATGTGGTGTTCTTGCAGGAGACGCATCTGGATGGGAGCAGGGTGCTGGCCTTACGCAGAGCCTGGGTACAGAGAGCGTTACATGCTACATACTCTACCTACTCCACGGGAGTATCAATTTTAATTAGTAAGGCGGTACAGTGCACCATTCACCATGTGATCTGAGACCCGGGTGGTAGGTTTTTGTTGATTGTGGCTGATATTGGTGAGTGCAAAATGGTACTGGTGAACGTTTATATTCCACCCCCATTCCAGATTCAGATCCTGTATGACCTATTGGGTAAATTGGCGCCCTACATGCATCTCCCTCTCCTTATAGCCGGGGACTTTAATGCTATCCTATCTACTGCTTTGGACTCGTCCAATGCATCTAGAGTGGCATCGGCCGATCTCTCTGGCTGGGCGGCGGCTGCTTCCCTGACAGAGCTTTTGCCTTGGAAAAACCCTGTCACCAGAGGTTACTCACATTTATCAAAAACTCATAAATCCTCATCGAGAATAGATCTAGCATTTGCCAATGCATCTATGCTGCAATTAGTGGGGGGGGGGGGAAAGTATTTAGCGGGGGGTATTTCAGACCATTCGCCCTTGTCAATTCACATTGGATCCAATTTAGGTCCTATGGGGAGGGGGTGAAAATTGAACCCGGGGTGGTTGGAGGTAGAAGAGGTGTCCTCTCAAGTAGCGCCACACTTTGTACATTATTGGGAAGATAACGAGGGGTCTGCCTACACCGCCATCGTTTGGGAAGCCTTTAAAGCCTGCATGCGGGGGCACTATATTTCAGCCATCAAACAGTGTGATCCCACAATCAGATAGAACAAGAATTGCAGGACAGGGAGAGGGTGTGTGCCATGGAACACGTGAACAATCAGTCCGATGTCACCTATGGTGAACTGTTGGAGGCAAGGCGTGCTTTAGCACTCCATTATTCTGACCTAACGCACACATCTAGGACGAAAATGGCTGAATCCATCTTTGAGCAAGGGGACAAGAACGGTAAATTGTTAGCCATGCTAGTGGCTGAGCAAAGGGTGCAGACTAATATTCCTTGTATCAAGAATACTCAGGGTGACCTATTGACAACCCCGACAGACATACTAGACACATTTGTGGAATACTACAAAACTCTGTATGCACCCATACCAACCTACAACATAGCGGAGTTAGACGGGTTGTTAGCATCATTGCAGATCCCGAGGCTGTCTGAGGCAGATAGGGACTTTTTGGAGGCTGACATAATGACAGAGGAAATTGAAAAAGCTATTAGGTCCTTCCCTCCCCGTAAATCCCCAGGGCCTGACGGCTTCTGCATCGAGTGGTATAGGCAGCATTTGGAAGAATTGGTTCCTAGACTTAAAAACTTGTATGACTACTGCTTGGAACACAGGTGTCTCCCAGCCTCTTTGCTGGAGGCACAGGTGATCCTGCTGCCGAAGCCGGGCAAGGACCCCCTATCGTGTTCTACGTATAGACCGATCGCATTGCTGAACCAAGATTTAAAAATTCTAACGTAGGTGCTAGCTACCAGACTCTCTCAGATTATCACGACTTTGGTGGATATAGATCAGACAGGGTTAATTCCGCAGAAAATCTACTGACACGAATTTACGCAGATTGTTTACCCACCGACAGATTGCATACGCCGAAAAAGAATCTAGAGTGGTAGTTTCCCTGGATATGGCCAAGGCCTTTGATTCGGTAGACTGGCAATACATGTTAACAGTTCTGCGGAGAATGGGCTTTGGGGAGATCTATGTAACCTGGATTTCTTTGCTTTATAGTTCTCCACAGGCGGGTATCAAAATAGCCAATTCAGTCTCACCCCAATTTAGCGTCAATAGGGGCACGCGTCAGGGGTGTCCACTATCCCCATTCTTATTTGCATTAGCAATAGAACCACTGGCTATAGCCCTGAGGCAGTCACCTGGGGTAGGAGCACTGGAGGTGGGGGGTATTAGGGAGTGCATAGCGCTCTATGCGGATGACATGCTCCTCTTCTTGAGGGACGCAGGGCCGTCTTTGGAGACGGTGTTCGGGGTGCTCGACAAATTTGTTGAGTTCTCCGGGCTCTGGGTCAATTGGGAGAAGTCCAACGTGATGGCTATTGGCAGGGAGGCGCGAGAGCTGGCGACCACTAGGGTCCCTATTGCCTGGGTGCAGGAATTTAAGTACTTGGGAGTGAGAGTTTTACCAAGAGTGGGCGACTATATGTCTCTGAATCTCTTCCCCTTGCTGGCCAGGGTTAAGGTACAGTTGGAAGCTTGGAAGCATCTGCCGCTGTCCCTCATTGGTAGGGTTAACCTGCTGAAAATGAAGGTTCTGCCAGTATTTCTTTACTTTTTACGTAATTCTCCTATTTGGATTCCCTACTCGTTTTTTCGGAGGGTTAATAGTCTTTTTGGCTCCTTTTTATGGGCCGCTACGCACCCCAGAATAAGTCTCAGGGTTTTGCAGGAGCCATGGGGTCAAGGTGGTTTGGCATTGCCGGATCTTTTTAAATATTATCTAGCTGGGCAAATGGTGGTCGCCGGACGCTGGCTAACACGGGAGGACGGGGATTCGGCAAATGTACTGGAGGTGGCCCTTTTGGGCTCATATGAGAGCCTGTCCTATTTGGTGTATAGAGGTCCAAGGGCTTCATCAGCTCTGACGGCCTCAATGCGGGCAACGATACGGGCCTGGGAAAAAGCGCAGGCCTTGATGAAACAACCAGAGGGGAGTTGGTCTCCTGACACTCCTCTATGGTTTAATCCTAAATTGCCACATTTTGGGGAAATTCCAGACCCGTTGATATGGGACAGAGTAGGCATTAAACAACTGAAGCATGTGGTGGGAAGCTTTTAACGTTTGATCAGCTTAAGGTAAAACATGATCTTCCAAATTGGTATTTCTTTTGATACCTACAGTTGCGGCACGCTTTTCTCTCTCAGTTCGGTCCTGGGGCTCTGGAGATGGGAGTGTCGCCTCTGGAGAATGTGCTGCGGACGGAGGACCTGACAAAGCCTCTTTCTGTTGTGTACAGAATGTTGTTCCCCGATAGGCCAAAGCCTGTCCAAAAATGTAGAGATGTTTGGAGTGCCTTGGTACCAAACTTTGAAGGGGAGGATTGGGATGACATGTGGGGATACCCGTTTCAGCCCTAGTATCGGCTAGAGACAGACTTATCCAGTTTAAAATCCCGCATAGAGTATACTACACCCCAGCCAGACTGGCTAGAATTTACGGTACGGGTGCGGGGGGATGCTGGCGTTGTACAGCCGACCGAGCTGACTTTGATCATGTGTTTTGGCAGTGCCCGCAGATTGAGGAGTTCTGGAAGGGAGTGACACAAGTTATACAATCTGTACTTTCGGTACCGATTCCAGTCACAGTCGCGGCATGTTTGCTCAGACTGGTGGAGGAGTTGGCACCTCGAAAGGCACAGAGAACTCTGATCTCTCTGGTGTTATTTTATGCATAAACCTACGGTTTCTTATTGGAAGGGTTTAATTAATAAAGCTTTGCCATTATACAAAGCCACTTATCTCAGTAGAGGGTGTCCTAATAAATTTGAGAGGGTGTGGAGGTGCTGGCTTGATGCCGCAGATACTGTGAATTAATTGCTAGGCGGGAGGTGAACTCCTTGAGAGTCGGGTGAGGGGCAGGGCAGGGAGTTGCTATACTTGGGTTGGCTTCCTTCCCCATCTCGGGTATTTAAATGATCAGTAACGGTATAAGCTGTTTTTTATATGTCACTGTCGGTGACCATAGACTGAGCTAAGAAGTTGAACGGAGGGCTGCACAATAGGGAGTTTTGTTGGGTGGGGGGGAGGGAGAGGGTGGGAAGGGCGGGGTGGGGGAGGTCTGGGGTTTTTGGGACCTTTTTGTATGTTTGTATGTTATCTATGTGTTGAAAAACCTTCAAAAAAAAAAAAATTTCAAAAAAAGAGGCTGAAGCCACGTCAGGCCAGATGGGCACTCTTTTTTATGAGATTTTCATTCCATATTACCTATAGGCCTGGATCAAAAAACACCAAACCAGACACGCTGTCTCGGATGTTCAGTGAACCCGAAGTTTCTCAACCACCAGATACCATTCTTGCACCCGGAAACTTCTTTATGCTACAGGGAGACCTATTGTCCCAAATCAAGCAGGCCTCATTGTCGGCTCCTCATCCATCAAACACTACCTTACATTCCAGTGATGACTTATTATGGCATGAGGACAGGATCTTCGTACCTCAGCAACTACGAGTTGCCGTCCTTAAATCCTGCCACGACCACAAACTGGCCGACCATTTTGGTGTACACAAGACTGCCGAACTCCTTCAACGCACATTCTGGTGGCCCCAGCTGCTAAGAGATTGCAAGCTTTATGTTTAGTCATGCATCACCTGTACCCAGAACAAGGGTAGCAAGACCAAGGCTTGGGGGCTGCTGAACCCGCTCCCTGTTCCGGAAAGGCCATGGAGAATGATCTCCATGGACTTTATTGTTGAATTACCACCATCGGAAGACTGCACCACTATCTTCGTGGTAGTTGACAGATTCTCCAAGATGGCTCATTTCCTGCCTATGAAGGGTACACCCTCTGCCCCTGAGACCGCAAGGGTCTTCATTAAGGAAATAGTAAGACTCCACGGTATACCTGCAAACATTGTTTCTGATCGGGGTGTGCAATTTACGTCTAGATTTTGGAGAGCTTTGTGTGAGTCCCTGAAGATTGACCTTTCGTTCTCCTCTGCCTACCATCCCCAGACTAACGGCCAGACCGAACGAACAAATCAGACCCTGGAGCAATATTTGCGGTGCTATTCTTCCTTCTCCCAGGACGATTGGGTATCTCTTTTACCCCTCACCGAGTTCGCCTACAATAACTCCATCCATTCTGCAACAAATCAGTCTCCATTTTTTGCAAATTATGGCTCTTTTCCTGTCAAACAACATTCCAGAATGCACAGTTCCGCGGCCCAGGAAACCTTGAACTTTTTCAGCACAAATAACAAGCTGCTTCAAGAGACAATGGCAAGGACCCAGGAACGAAACAAGGTGGCATTTGACAAGAAGAGGAGAGGGGAGCTTGATTTAAGACCCGGGGATCTAGTCTGGCTGTCTACCCTGAATTTGAAGTTGGCATGCCCATCCAGGAAACTGGGCCCGAAGTTTGTGGGTCCCTTCCCGGTAACTAGGAAGATTAATAACGTGGCCTATGAACTGAAACTACCGGAATCTTTTCGTATCCACCCAGTGTTCCATGTGGCCCTCCTAAAACCCTCAGTCCAGGATCCCTTCACCAATCGGAATATTGGTCCCCATGAACCTGTACTTATTAATGGTGAGGAGGAATTTGAGGTTGAAGCAATTTTAGACTGCAGAAGGAGATGCAACCAAGTCCAGTATCTGGTGAAGTGGAAGGGGTATGGGCCAGAAGAGAACTCTTGGGAACCAGAGGGTAATATCCACGCCAAGAGACTGATTCTGGCCTTCAAGAGATCTCACCCGGGTAAGATGACCCAGTTGGGCATCCACAGGCTGCCCATTGGAGGGGGACAATGTCAGGAAAACCTTTCCCGCAAATGTCTGAGTGGTGTGAGGGTCGGAAGAATACCTGTGTCCAGGAAAACCAATAGCACGATCGGCGGTGCGCACGTATGCGGGCGTTTTGACGGCAATTGGCGCCAATGGTGCTATTTAAAGAGGATCTTTGCCTTGCTATCTTGCTGCCCGATCAACAGCGTTCCTGTGTACTCTGCTACCCTGTATCCGAATCTACCTGATCTGTATTGAACTTGGCCTGTTCCTGACTTCTCTGCTTGCTGCTTGCTGCCTGCCCCTGACCTTGGCTTCTGAACCTGACTATTCTCTTGGACTTCGTTTTGTTACCTGATCTGCTCGCCTGTGTTTGACCCGGACTGTTTAACTACTCTGCAACCTGCCAGTTACCTGTCTACCGCTGCTGGACTACAGAACACCTCCCTGTTCTCCGCTGTATCCGGCCGGAGCCTTTTGCTGTGTCATGCTACCACCTGCATCCTGCTTCTGGACTACAGGACTCCTTCTCTTGTCCGCTGTATCCTGCTGCCACCTGCATCCCGCTGCTGGACTACAAGACTCCTCCCCGTTGTCAGCTGCATTCTGCCTGCGGCCTGCATTCCGCCACTGGGCTACAAGCCACATCCCTGCTGTCCATTGCTTCCGGTTGGAACCGCCTGCTGCGTCCTGCTGTCATCTGCATCCTGCAGCTGGACTACAGGACACCTCCCTGCTACTAATGGTCTCCTGCCTTCTACACCGGCCACCCAGTCAGGCGCTTGTGCTCCTTTGTGCTCCTTTGTGCTCCTGTCATCTCTATCAGGGCCTCCCGAGTCAGAGGTTTACGAGAGGCCGCTCCCTGCACTCCGGGCTCTGCCTTAAGGTACGTGACAAGCAGTTATTGGTGACATTTGGCCAAAAGGATGTGGACACCCCTTCAAATGAGTGAGCTCAGCTGGGTTTTTGAAAAAGCACAATGTATGTGTGAAATTTCTTCACCACTTGGTCTGTTTTAGTCCTGATGGTCTTTCAATAAACCTGTTGGATGGATGTTGGTGTGCAGCTAATTTTTTCTCACTTGGTCTACATGGTCATGGTTGCAAGCCGGAGCTAGCACCCAGCCCTTCCTGTTTATTGGGTTGTTATACTCACCTGGAGCAGCAATCTGTCTCATTTCACCCTTCAGCTGCATAAAGCCAGGACCCTAAAAACATGGTTTGATGAGTTTGGTGTGGAGGAACTTGAGTGTCCTAAACCCTAATAAACACCTTTGGAATGAAATGGAATGTCAATTGTGAGCCACGTCCTCTCATCAAATATCATTACCTGACCTCACAAATGTTCTTTTGGCTGAATGGGCGAACGTTCCCACAAACACACTCCAAAATCTAGTGGAACCTTCCCATAAGAATTTAGACTGTTAAAGCAGCATAGAAGAGCAACTCCATAATAATGCCTATTAAAGGGGGTGATGTGCAACAAGCTCCTTTTAGATGCAATGGGCTAAGTGTCCACAAATGTTTTTCTTTACAGTGTAACTGGAAAGATAAAGATGATGCTTCATGGAGGCTGGTATCGCTACAAAAGCTCTGAATTTAATGGCCATGGTTTTGGAATGGAAATTCCAACTAGGTCCTCTAGGTGTGACAGTCAGGTGTCCACAAACATTTGGCCATATACTATAGCATCCCAGGAAAAATTAAGATGGGGTTTTGTGGAGGCTTTTATAGCTGCAAAAGGAGGGCAAATCCAAATGAATGACCGTTGTTTTGGAATGGAAAGTGCAACTAACTCCTCTAGGTGTGACGGTAAGGTGTCCACAAACATTTGGCCATATACTGTAGCATCCCAGGAAACATTACGATGGGGTTTTGTGGAGGCTTTTATAGCTGCAAAAGGAGGGCAAATCATGTGGTTTTGGAATGGAAAGTCCAACTAGCTCCTCTAGGTGTGATGGTTAGGTGTGCACAAATGTTTGACTGTATAGTATCCCTAAAAACATAAATATTTCAATGATTTCTTGAATTTCTGTATTCTTATTATATTAGTTAGTTTATTCTTCTGTTTTCTACTGTGTTTTCATGTTTTGTACTTTTTTCTTGGACATGGTGTAATATATCTTTAAAAAGGAGTATTTAGCTGGAGCAGATTAAAAACAAGACAACTTAATGTTGTTTTAAGCCATAAATGGGTTTAAAATGAACAATATTAAGATCATTCTGTGCCAAGAAATACAGATCTGAAGCTGGCAGTTAGCTGACAGATAATGCACAGTTACAGCACAGAGCCCAAAGCGAACTGAGCAATGAGGAGTTGCCTTGGGAACATAACAAAGACAAAGATTTGTTGATGAATCTGTCCAAGTGACAGGTTGAAAATCGAAGCCCAGTCAAAGTCCAAGTCCGTTACCCAATATGGCCTCACCAGAAGGAACAGCTCCCAGTATGGAATGACTTAGTGGGAAGCGTGAAAGATTTATAAGAACACATCTCCAGTTGAGATTTGTAGAACATTGGCAAACCCGAACGTCAGCAGTGATCCTTGTTGACCACATTAAAAGAAAATAATAAACAAATGTTTTAGAAGTCAGTAAATGCCATGCAATTTTAAAGGTCTTGCACAAGATCTTTGCTTTGACTTGGAGCTCCGTATTTAGTTTGGCTCCTGTGTTAAAAATTAATTTTTCTTTAGTGGATATCCTCCCCCCTGGTTGGTGTGGTGAGAGGGAGGGTGCAGATCAGTTAGTTACTCACTGTTACCCCACTGATGGGAGACACCCACTCTCTCAGTGGGGGAACAGTGGTGTGCTTTAGGCAAACCTTTGTAAACACAGTGATAGTAGTTACTGTTTATATTATTGGTATGGCCCCACTGGGGTACATTGTTTTATTATGTTCCTTACGTGTATTTCTGTAAAACTTTCAATAAATATATTATGGAAAGAAAAAAGATCTTGCATAAGATATTTCCAGGAAATTTGAGTACAGAAACTTAACATACCATAATTATTTATCTTAGTCAAAGTAGATGACCTGTTTTTGTCTTTTTTGTTACGTTTCAGTGCCTCTTTGTAGTCACTTTCCATTTACATGCACTACAAGGATGGCTAAATGGCATTTCTCAGGGTGAGTTTCCTGATGGTGACAACAGTGACCATGCCTGTGTAATGTGTGCTGAAACTGCTACATGTGGTCTCCAGTTATGGGATAGACTCTTAGAAACTTGGTGTGTTTTTTCTCCAGCCAGGGGAGCCATTGAAGGGTTATGGCTGAGTTTACATGTTCCAGGTCAACCGATAATTTGTAGATGGGATTCCTGCTCTAGTCTTTTGTTCTTGAAATTATTTCAGGGGATCAGGAAGTCCAATACCACTGCTGGTTGTAGACATAGATATGAATCCCATAGGCTATTCTAGGATTGTTTTGAATATGTATTATGTAAATTTAAGGCATAGTATTATAAAAAGTGAAGTCAGTATCAGTATTGGTAGAGTTTGGAACATGGGAACAGGGGCGGAGTGACCATTCAGCCACTCGGGCACTGCCCGAGGGCCCCGGACCACTAGGGGGCCCCATCAGGGTTGCCAGCCTCAAAACCAGGGACAGTATGTAAAAATCTGTGTTTTTTTTTTACATCTGCTTCTGAAATGTCCCTTACCGACATCCTTTTGGTCTAAAAATCCAGAGATTATAGCTGCCCCGCCTCTCCAGTACCTTCTCAGCCAATATAAACATATCTGTGTATATTGTGTGTACATGTATGTGTAACCTGTGGGATTGTATACTGTGGGTGTGTTTGTGTATACTGTGTGGCCCCATAATCTCTGATTGCCTGAGGGCCTCATAATCTCCTATTGCCCGGGGGCCCCTAATCTCTAATTGCCTGGGGGCCCCATAATCTCCTATTGCCCGGGTGACCCATGAACTGTCAGTCCGCCACTGCATGGGAAGTACGTGTGGTAAGATGTTCATTTTAGGAAGGCATTTCTGCCAAACCATGTGTAGTTTTTACTCCACTCTCTTAGATCTTTTTTCATTATTCGTAACAGCTGAAGGGGAAAATTTGACTCCAATATTTTGTCAACGATAGAGGTGATCTTGGTCCATAGGCAGGTTATATGAGAGTATGCCCATTTGAAAGAGAAGTTGGGTTTGATATTTACAAGTCTGATAGGTACAGGGATAATGCTGAAGGCCTTTGATTTACGTAAGTTGATTTAGAAATGGGATCATTTCCAATCCCGCTATAAATTTCAGCCAGTAAGTTAGGAATGATTAGTTCAGGTGACGTTATAAAGATCTACCTTGTGCGGTTTCCCTCGTTGTGGGAAACCAGCAATGTAAGGGTTCTGTGGGACGTGTCTAAGGAAAGGTTCAAGTATAAGAATCAAAGGTTGGGGTAATGGTGGACAATCTTGTCAGGTACCATTGCTCAGGAGGAAATATCTAGACAGCCACAGCCACGGTTGTTTTTTTAAATGGCATCTGGCCACTGACATGTATTGTTCTTAAGGCCTATATGATGGTAGATTTAAAAAATAGCCATATCAAAAGCCTTTTTGGTATCAGTTGAAGGCAGGTACATGGGAATTTTGTGTGTTTGGGCTAGCTGGATGACGATTCTCATGATGCTTTTTTGTGACTCTTTATTGGGAATGAAGCCCACCAAGTCCAGGTGGATTATGGATTGTAAGTAAGGTAATAATCTATTATAGGAAATTTTGGCAAAGATCTTTTAAGTGGAAATCGTTCTGTAATGTATGCATTGGGTGAAGTCTTTACACTCTTTCAGAGTCGCTGAGATGTGGGTTCACAATATGTTCATAGGAAGGTTATAGCCTCAAAGATTGAGGTCAAATTTTGTTTAATTTATTACAGTAGGTAACATTTTATTATTGTGGCTGCCATGTTGTGTGGTGGGTTTCTGTCGTCCAAATGCAAAAGCATTCCATTCTACATGAACCGTACATATTTTCACTCTTGGAAGCAGCATGAAAATTATGTTTTCTTGTGGCACTTAATGCAGCATTCAACTTTAGATGCAGTGTCTGTCAATCTGAGAACTGGTCTACCTGGTTATCACAGGCAAACTGTTGAGGCCGCACGCCACTATGTTTTGCCCTCATTCTCAACACATTTTTTTTAATGCATGGCTTTACTACAGTAGGTAACTTTTTACACCAACAATTTTATTATTGTGGCTGCCATGTTGTGTGGTGGGTTTCTGTGTTCCAAATGCAAAATCATTCCATTCTACATGAACCGTACATATTTTCACTCTTGGAAGCAGCATGAAAATTATGTTTTCTTGTAGCACTTGTCAATGCAGCATTAAACTTTAGATGCAGTGTCTGTCAATCAGAGAACTGGTCTACCTGCTTGTCACAGGCAAACTGTTGAGGCCGCACGCCACTATGTTTTACCCTCATTCTCAACACATTTTTTTTAATGCATGGCTTTACTACAGTAGGTAACTTTTTACACCAACAATTTTATTATTGTGGCTGCCATGTTGTGTGGTGGGTTTCTGTCGTCCAAATACAAAAGCATTCCATTCTACATGAACTGTACATATTTTCTTTTTTTTTTTTATATATTCTTTATTTAAACTTCAAGGAGGTTACAGAATCAAATTACACACATCTTCATGATTACATACAGACGTTCATCGGTTCTCAGCCCGTCTTATTCTCAGCCGAAAATACTATTTCCCTGGTTTACATAACTGAGAGCCCTTTCTTATTTATCTCTGCTATTATTAAGTATTTCACTTTCCCTCCTTTTATTTTAATTTTTTCCCCCCTAAAAAAAAAAAAAAAAAAAAAAAAAAAGAAGAGCCCCCTTTCTGCCTCCCACGAATACAATTTACTTACTCCCACTACATAGTGGTTTCCTTATCTTTCCCTGTTCCCCAGCAGTTTCTTTCCCTCTTCTGAAGAGAGGAAAACATTCCATACCGCCCATATCCTGGCATATTGCTCACTTCTGTCCTGGGCCGAGTATATTAAATCTTCCACAGCCCCCACCTTCCTCACTTTATTTAACCACATTGCTATTGTTGGTGGTTTAGAATCTTTCCAAAAACGGGCAATACATCCCTTGGCCTCATTAACCATATGACACAATGCCGAGCCCTTATATTTTCTTATTGGGATATGTGAGAGGTGCAACAGAAAAAAAGCCGGGTCATCTGGTATTGGATATTCTGTAAATTTTTGCATAATTTTTTGCACGTCTCTCCAATACTGTTTGATCCTGGGACAGGTCCAGAAAATATGTAATAAAGTCCCCCGTCCCCCGTTGCACCTCCAACATTGATCTGAAGCTCCAGGGGAAAACCTCTGGAGCTTCGATGGAGTATAGTACCACCTCGTCAACAACTTGTAATTTAATTCCTGAATTCCAGTGCAGATTGATGTATTTAACGAGAGGTATATCATCCTCTGACGTTGATCTAATGAGAATGTCCTGTCCAAGTCCCTTTCCCACTTTACAAAGCATGGCATCTCATAGTTATCTGGAGGGGCTATAAGCATTGTATATATCTTTGATATCGTTCGAGACAGAGGTTCCTTCTCTTCACAGTATATTTCAAATCTAGTTAGATCTCGTTTATAGTTTATTGCTGGACCTAATGACTCAAAAAAGTGCCGAAGCTGCATTGCCTGCCACACCTTCACTTCAAATTGGCCCCCCTGTTGAGTCAATATGGTCACTGTTGGCCAGAAATTAGATTGCAAAAACTGTGATACCTGCATATACCCCTTTTCCCGCAAGCTCTTAAAGTCCCTCCTCTCCATTCCTGGTTTAAAACTGGGGTTACCTAGCACCGGAACTAATGGGGAATGTGCTGACGAGAATTTAGGGTTCTGACTGATTCTAAACCCTATTTGCAATGTTGGGCCTATAAGAGGATGTTTTTTCATGGATTCCGGTAGTTTTGTATAGCACCATATCGCTCTTCGGAGAGGTACTATACACATTTCTTGCTCTAATTCTATCCATATCTTAAATTCTGTATGTCGGCACCAGTCGATAATCCTCCCAATATAAACTGCCTTATAATATTTAACTAAATCTGGTACTGCTAGGCCTCCGTCTCTTTTTAGCATGGTCATCCGGCTTCTACTGATCCTCGGTCGCTTACCTGCCCAAATAAATTTCGTAAACATCGTATCTATTTTACAGAAAAAATCAGGTGGGATTTCTATCGGTAAAGCCTGTAATAGATACAGAAATTTTGGCAAAATACTCATTTTAATGGAGTTACAATGACCAAACCATGAATGCCGTCCCTGTTGCCATTTCTCTAACAATGTTCTAACTGCCTTAAGGAGCGGGGGAAAGTTCATCTTAAATGTCTCTTCTATCTTTACTGGGATCTGTGTGCCCAGGTATTTCAAGGCCGTCCCTACCCATTTAAATTTAAAATTGGGTTGTAACACTTGTTGTTTTTCCCGGGGAAGGGCTACCCCCATTGCCTCTGACTTTGAGTAATTGATTTTAAAATTTGCTAATGCACCATACTCTTCTATTTCCTTCATTAAATTTGGCAGTGAGATATGTGGGCTAACCAGTGAGAACAGCAGATCATCTGCATAAGCAGAGATTTTATAGCACCTATCTCCAACTTGTAGACCTCTAATATCTGAATTTAGCCTAATTTTATTCAGTAATGGTTCTATCGAAAGAGCGAACAGCATAGGAGAAAGTGGGCACCCTTGCCGTGTTCCATTTGAGATTTTAATCGGCTCTGAGAGTACCCCATTGACTTTAACCAGAGCTTGCGGGGAGGAGTATATTCCGGATATCCACTTTATCATATGCTCGCCTAGTCCCATATGCCTCAATACTTCGAACATAAACCCCCAGTTCACCCTATCAAATGCTTTTTCAGCATCTGTACTTAAAAAAATAGAGGGTGTTTTAGTTTGATTGGCATAGTGGACCAGGTTGAGTACCTTAACCGTGTTGTCTCTCGCCTCCCTAGTAGGGATAAACCCTACTTGGTCTCGATGTACCAGTTGGTTTAATAATGGTTGGAGGCGAGAGGACAACAGTTTGGTAAAAAGCTTCAAATCACAGTTTAGCAATGAGATAGGCCGATAGCTCCCACAGTCCGCGGGATCCTTCCCTTCCTTTGGAATTACCGAGATGTGTGCTCTAAGTGCATCCTGTGGGAGGGCCGCGGCTTGACCAATCGCATTAAAGGCCTTTAACATATGCGAACCTAAGATTGGGAGGAAACTCTTATAATACTGGATTGAAAATCCATCCGGCCCCGGTGCTTTCCCTTGTTTAACTGTTTTCATTACTACATTTAACTCCTCTATCGTTATAGGAGCTTCCAGTCTACTACGTTCTGTGGAAGAGAGCCTACATAGGCCTGCTGCTGATAAATACTCCTCCATTTTAGCCTGGGGAACTCGGGGTAGTGACAAGTTGTATAACGAAGAGTAGTATTCTCCAAATCTTTTAGCTATCTCATTGGGTCGGGAAATCAGACGTCCATTTTCTCCTTTAATATGAGGGACATAAACCATCTTCCCCTTTTCTTTAAGTTTCCCTGCTAATGCTTTGCTACACTTATCCCCTAGTTCATACGTTATTTTCCTGCCGAACTGGATTGCCGCCTTCGCTTTACATCGGAGGAGATCGGTCAACTGTCTCCTCAGATGTGCCAACTCATTTCCTATAGATGTAGTTTGTATATTCTTGTGGAGAGTCTCCAACTTCTGAATTTCATCTGCTAATTTTACCATCTGTTCTTCTCGTCTTTTCTTTAATCTAGAGCCATGTTTAATCAGCACTCCTCTCATTACCGCCTTATGCGCCTCCCATATCATGCCCGGGTCGCTCCCCTGGGTGTCGTTTATCTGGAAATACATTTCCATTTCTTTCCCTACATCTTCCCGTATTTCGGGAATCTGCAACAAACTTTCATTTAGCCGCCATTGACGCCCCTTGGATAGAGCCGGGCCCGACATGGATATCTGTAGTGTCACTGGTGCGTGATCTGACCAAGTTATATTTCCTATCTCTACTTTCTGTACTGTTGGCAATAAGTAATGGGGTATCAGAAAGAGGTCAATGCAGGAGTAAAGTTGATGCGGATTTGAGAAGAATGTATAATCTCTCTCTCCTTCATGTAATAGCCTCCATACATCCACCAAATGCATCTCTTGCAGCTTCCGCACTATCTTCCCCCTGACACCCTTAGGGACTGATGAGACTCCTGATGATGTATCTTCCTTAGGGTTTAGTGGTATATTCAAATCTCCACCTAAGATCACTTTCCCTTCTGCAAATTCCATTAATTTAGTCAGAGTTTTACTTATAAAATTATCTTGATGTACATTTGGCACGTATACAGTAGCTAACGTAACTTTTGCCCCCCCTATTTGTCCCTTTATAAAAAGGAAGCGTCCATCTACATCTTTCCGCATATCCAGGAGAGCCCAAGGTACCCGGTTCGAAATTAAGATGGACACTCCCTTAGACTTCGATACTTGATTATGTACATGGTATACACATGGGAAGAATCTATTCTGGAGATACGGAAGGTCACTCTTTTTAAAATGTGTTTCTTGTATGAACGCCATGTCCGTACTGGATCGTTTTAATTCATTAAGGAGTATCTTCCGTTTCTCCGGTACATTCAATCCTTTTGCATTTATGGAAGTTACCCTTATCCCCTCCATCTTTCAGAGGGATATGAGAAGGCAGTAGTGGGCAGAGAACTGTACATATTTTCACTGCTACAAGAAAACATAATTTTCATGCTGCTTCCAAGAACTGTACATATTTTCACTCTTGGAAGCAGCATGAAAATTATGTTTTCTTGTAGCACTTGTCAATGCATCATTAAACTTTAGATGCAGTGTCTGTCAATCAGAGAACTGGTCTACCTGGTTATCACAGGCAAACTGTTGAGGCCGCACGCCACTATGTTTTACCCTCATTCTCAACACATTTTTTTTAATGCATGGCTTTACTACAGTAGGTAACTTTTTACACCAACAATTTTATTAATGTGGCTGCCATGTTGTGTGGTGGGTTTCTGTGTTCCAAATGCAAAAGCATTCCATTCTACATGAACCGTACATATTTTCACTCTTGGAAGCAGCATGAAAATTATGTTTTCTTGTAGCACTTGTCAATGCAGCATTAAACTTTAGATGCAGTGTCTGTCAATCAGAGAACTAGTCTACCTGGTTATCACAGGCAAACTGTGGAGGCCGCACACCACTATGTTTTTCCCTCATTCTCAACACATTTTTTTTAATGCATGGCTTTTCTTACATCTTTAGAGGATTTTCACCTTCAATTGTTGCCAGCCTGTGAGGTTATTTTGTTGGAAAGGTACAAACATCAGGTTGCCAATGATCCTCCTAATTATAAGGTATTGGCTTTCGATTTGTGCAGGCATCTCTAGATTCTCTAGATCAGTGGCCTCCAAACTGCAACCCTTAGTCTAGATGCAGTCATTTGTTCACCTTTATCTGGCCCTTGGACACTGTTCCTCTAATGGATTTGAATCACTATTCCATTCACTGACACCAACAACAGATATTATTCAATCCACTGACACCAATGATGTAGCAATATTTCTTCCACTGATAACAATGATGGTCGCTATTTGGCCCACTGACCCCCAACGATGGGACACTTTTCCTCCCACTAACACCAATAATTGGGCACTATTCCTCCCACTGACACCAACATTGAGGCATTATTGCTTCCCCTGACAACAACGATGGAGCACTATTCCTCCCACTGAAAACAACAATGGGGCAATATTCCTCCCACTGACACCAACAGTGGGGCATTATTCCTCCCACTGACACCAACAATAGGGCATTATTCAATCCACTGACACCAATAATTGGGCCTTATTCCTGTGACTTTAAGGATTTCAGTGGATAGATAGAGGGCAGGTGAGCGTGGGCTACTTCCAGGCTCACCTGCCCTCTATCCATTAGAATGCATGTGCTTCCACTGTGGAGGCTCTCATAAATCTACAAGAGTTATGACTGAAGAAATATCGGGGTGCCTTGGAGCAGCTCTGCAGTAGGGATGACCAGAACTTTCGAACGGACCGAAAATTTGTGCGAACTTTAGAACCCCATTGAAGTCTATGGGACTCGAACTTTTGAAATAAAAAGTGCTAATTTTAATGGCTAATATGCAAGATATTGTCCTAAAAAGGGTTTGGGGACCTGGCTCCTGCCCCAGGGGACATGGGTCTATGCCTAAAATGTTTTTAAAAACTGCAGTTTTTTCGGGAGCACTGATTTTAATGACGATCAAAGGGGAAAAAAAAGGTGAAATATTCCTTTAAATATCGTGCCTGGGGGGTGTCTATATTATGCCTGTGAAGTGGCACGTGTTTCCCGTGTTTAGAACAGTCCCTGCACAAAATGACATTTAACGGAAAAAAAGTCATTTAAAACTGCTTGCGTTTTTAATGTAATATCTGGTTCCGGCAATATGGATGAAAATCATTGAGAAAAATGCCATGGGTAGCCCCCCTGCCCATTACCTGCCCCTTTGGGTCTTGTACGGATATTAAGGGGAACTCTGTACCCATATTAAAAAAAGGAAAGACGTGGGGCACCCAGGCCCTATATACTCAAAACAGCAGTATAGAGGCGGTGAAAACAAGACAGGGACTGTGTAGATTTGTTGTGTTAAGTAGAATCTGTTTGTAATTTTGAACTGGTACATTTTATAAGTGTAGCTCCAGTCAGAAAAAAAACTATTTTTAAGCTTTTTGGAAAACATAGGGAGGGGTTATTACCCCTGTATAATTTTTTTTGCCGTACGTCTTTTTTCATCTCACTTCCTGTTGTCTCCTTCCGTTTGCAAGTAGGAGACGTTTGTAAGTTGGATGTTGGAAAGTAGGGGTCTGCCCTATATGTTCTGCAGAAATGGTGGAACAAGGTGTTGGTGTTGCCACAACATTGTAAGCCATCAAAGTGACTGGAGCGCCCTGCTGTGAACGATTATATCAAGAATTGTAATTACATGCCATTGTTGAACAGTGGTAGAAAAATTGGGCCTTTGGTGGTTGTGATGGTGGTGCTGGTGCCACAACACTATAAGTCCTCACAGTTACTCTCGGTGGGCACAGGAACGGGTCCTGCTGTGAAATATTATATCAAGAATTGTAATTACATGCCCCTGTTAAACAGGGGGCTGAAAAATTGGGCCTTTCCCAGATACTCTAGTTGGAGTGCAGGAATGAGCCCTGTTGCAAAGCATTGCATCAAAAATTGTAATTACATGCCCCTGTTAAACAGGGGCTGAAGGGGGGCATGTCCGGATGTGAACCAGGGAGAACGTGCTGCTGCAGAGCTCTGCTCATCCTATACCATAATCCTCTGCCATCCTCCCTGTTCAGCGACCCGGAGAGCCGGAAAAGTTCCCCTGCCTCTCTCAGAACATCAGAGACACCGGAGGAGCCAAGTATTGTGGGGGTAGGTGCATCCGCACGGGAGCACCCGGTTGCGGCCTACTCATCCTGGCCTGGCCGGCCGCCATCTTGTGGCCTGTGAAACCTCCGGAAGATCGCTTACACTGCAGTGATTGTGGAGGGCAGCGGAGTACAGGCGGCATCTGTGGAGGGGCTGCTGTGAGAAGTGACGGGGAGAAAGCCCGGATGCCACCATCCACGGCCAGCCGCATACTGGCACGAATCACCGCCATTTTGAGGCCTGTGGAGCCATCCTTCCTTGCCAGGAGGGGAGGTGAGTGCAAATCTTGGGGCCAGACACCGGTACCATCAGGCAGTGACTGGGATAAGTGTTGAGACGGCCAGCTAAGAGTCCTGGTTATCACCGTATGTAGCTGTGCTTTTCTGCTGTGAACTCTTAAAGGGGAATACCCTATTGCATTGACTTTCACCCTGTACATTGTCAGTCTGCTTGCTAATGCCCTCAAAAAGTAAATCTGCAACTAAAAAGGCCCCACCTCAGCCTGCGCCTTGCCCAAGTGACATTCTGAATCAGTTTAAGGCACTGTTGGCAGATATGGAGCAGGCGGAGCCGGCGTCGGCTGGTGATACTACTGTTATCCTGGCGGCAATTGAACAGAGCAGAACCTTATTGTTGGTCCGCATTGATCACCTAGCGGAGGAATGCAGTCTTATTAGAGCAGACCTAGACAAATTTCGGGACAGACTCTCTGAAACTGAGTCGCGGATCTCTACCACTAAAGACATCATTGCACGCCATGATGACGCCATCTATAACCTGCAGCGTACTGTGCAAACGTTAGTGGCCAAATCTGACGACGCAGAAAATCACCTTCGGAGGAATAATGTCAGGGTTCTGGGTCTCCCTGAGGGGGCGGAAGGGGATCGCCCAGCGGAATTTGCAGAGGCCTTCTTTAAGACTCTTCTCAAGTTGACTGAGGTACCTCCGACATACGTGGTGGAAAGAGCACAGAGAGTACCGACAGGTCGGGGTATCTCCGGGGCCCCACCAAGGCCCTTTCTCGTGAGATTCCTTAACTATAGGGACCGGGTCTTCCTGACTCCCTATCAGAGGCGCAGGTTATTCTACTGCCAAAGCCGGGTAAGGATCCCCTGTCATGTTCATCTTACAGGCCAATAGCATTGCTGAATCAAGATTTGAAAATCTTAACCAAAATTTTGGCTACCAGACTCTCCCAAGTCATCACTACCTTGGTGGACATAGATCAGACGGGATTTATTCCGCAGAAGTCTACGGATACCAATTTGCGCAGGCTGTTTACTCATCTGCAGGTCGAACATGACAGGACGGGCGAGAGAGTAGTGGTCTCCCTTGACATGGCTAAGGCCTTCGATTCTGTAGACTGGCAGTATATGCTAGCAGTTCTGCGGCACATGGGTTTTGGGGAGGTTTTTGTAACTTGGATTTCTCTACTTTATAGCAACCCTCGGGCGGTTATCAAAATAGGTGCCTTGATCTCCTCTCAGTTTGAAGTGGGCAGGGGCACGCGTCAAGGGTGCCCGCTGTCTCCATCCTTATTTGCGTTAGCGATAGAGCCCTTGGCTATAGCTCTGCGGAGGTCCCCTGAGGTTGGAGCTTTGGAGGTAGGGGGTATCAAGGAATGCTTAGCGTTATATGCGGATGACATGCTTCTATTTCTGCAGGACGCAGGGCCTTCCTTGGAGGCTGTGTTTAAGGTGCTTGACACCTTTGCCACATACTCCGGGCTTCGGGTTAATTGGTAGAAGTCAAACGTTATGGCTATTGACGGGGGGGCTCGTGCTTTGGCGACCACTAAGGTCCCCATTGCGTGGGTGCAGGAGTTCAGGTATTTGGGTGTGAGGGTGTCCCCAAGAGTAGGTGATTATATGTCTCTCAATCTTCTTCCATTGCTGGCTAAGGTGAAGGTACAACTGGATGCATGGAAACATTTGCCGCTGTCCCTGATTGGTAGGGTTAACCTACTGAAAATGAAAGTTTTACCAGTGTTTTTATACCATTTGCGAAACACGCCAGTTTGGATCCCCTGCTCCTTTTTCAGAAGGGTGAGTCTGTTCAGTTCGTTTTTGTGGGCCGCTGCGCATCCCAGGATAAGTCTTCGTGTTTTACAGGAGCCCTGGGGTCAAGGCGGCTTGGCCTTACCGGATCTTTTTAAGTATTTTATAGCTGGACAGATGGTGGTCGCCAGGAGATGGTTAACAAGGGATGATGGGGACTCCGCCACGGTACTAGAGGCAGCCCTTATGGGCTCGTATGAGAGTTTATCCTACCTGGTGTATAGGGGTCCAGGGGCCTCTCCTTCCCTGACAGTCTCCATGCGAGTAACGGTGCGAGCTTGGGACAGGGCGCAGGTCTTGATGAAGAACAGAGGGGGGTGCTGGTCGCCGGACGCCCCTCTCTGGTTTAATCCCAGGCTGCCGCATTTTGGTGCGATTCCTGACCCGGTGATATGGGCCAGGGTTGGCATCAAACAACTCGTGCACATTGTGGGGGGGACTAGGCTATACACTTTTGATCAACTGAAAACGAAATACAATCTACCGAACTGGTATTTTTTTCGCTACCTCCAGTTGAGACACGCCTTCCTCACCCAGTTTGGTTCGGATGCTTTGGAGCTGGGTGTGTCTCCCCTGGAGAGGGTGCTGCGGACGGGGGACCTTTTGAAGCCCTTATCCGCGGTATACAAAGAGCTGTTCGTTGATAGACCCAGTGTGGTACAAAAATGTAGGGACACATGGAGCGCTTTGGTGGCGGACTTTGGGGGGGAGGACTGGGACGACATGTGGGCCTATCCTTTCCAGACTCTGGTGTCAGCCAGAGATAGACTTATTCAATATAAAATTCTTTACAGGGTACACTACACACCTGCAAGGCTAGCTGGAATGTATGGCACGGGTGCGGCGGGGTGCTGGAGGTGTACGGAGGACCGAGCTGGCTTTGATCATATATTTTGGCAGTGCCCACAGATTAGGGACTTTTGGAGGGGAGTGACGGACACCATCCAAACAGTCCTCTTGGTGCCGATTCCTCTTACGATCGCGGTTTGTTTGCTGGGGCTGGTGGAGGAGTTGGCTCCTAGAAGGGCACAAAGGACTATGATATCTCTGTCTTTGTTCTATGCGCGTAAAGCCATTCTGCTATATTGGAAAAAACCTGAACCACCTACTGTGTCTTATTGGAAAAGCCTGATTAACAAAGCACTTCCACTTTACAAGGCCACGTACCTTAGTAAGGGATGCTCCAAAAAATTTGAGAAAGTGTGGCAGGGCTGGCTAGAAGCCAAAGATACTTTGAATTAGTTTGCTGAGTGGGGAGAGGACTCCTGGATAGCCAATAGGTGCACGGGGCAGATTGAAGCTATGAGCTCTATGGGTCTTTCTGTTGTGCATTCGGAGTCAGGGTGCATCATTACTTTTTGGGGAGCCAGTTTTTATCTGTGGGATACGGTTGATGAATATGAATATGTTTTGTGATTTGTATTTGACTGGGGGGCTGCACAGGGGCATGGGTGGGAGGGGGGGGGGGTTTGGGTCATATGTTTGTATGTGTTGTTTGTGTTGAAAAACTGTTAATAAAAACAAATTTACAAAAAAAAAACTATAGGGACCGGGACTGCATCCTCCGGGAGGCTCAGAAGCACTCAACTCTGCCCTTTGAGAATACAGTGGTGCACCTTTATCCTGACTTCTCAGCAGATTTACAGAGACGGCGCAAGACCTTCACAGATATCAGAAGACGGCTACGGGAACGGGATTTGAAGTACTCCATGCTCTATCCTAGTCGCCTACGGGTCCAGCATGAAGGCTCTGTGAAGTTTTTTGATTCTCCTGCGGAGGCTGATACTTGGCTGCTGTCTCTGAGATGATTGTTTGGGCCTGCCTGTCCAATTGCAGCCTCGGCGGCTGCCTGGGTTTTTTTTCTGGTTACTTACATCAGGTTTGTTGCTGCTGTTCCGGCTTGTGTCCCCCCGAGATCTCACCTCTGTATTTCAAATGAAGATGCCTTGGTCTATCCTGTCCGGAGTGGGAGGGGGAATAAGGATTGGGACACGGCTATACTTCTCCTTCATACCTATGATTCACAGATACTCCTGGCCACACCTCAGAGGAACTCCTGTTATACCTTGCGCTCCTCCGTTCTAATGGAACACTCGCAAATTCTGGGGCTGAGTGGGGACACACCTTTGTGCTGCCCACTTGGGTGAGTAACGGGTCGCCGACAGGCATCGGGGAGCTCTACAGACATGGACTCAAGTTAGATTTTTTTGTACCTTTTGGTTCTATGTTTATTTTTTCCTTTTTTGGAACACTGGTCCATCTGACCTGTCTTACGGTCATGCCCTTCAGGACTTTTTTTGAACAAGGTTTGGGAAAAAGCTGCGTGTGCCTGTTGTTTTGGGTTGCTACACAGCAGCAGGGAGTTTGTGGGGTTCAGGGGTTAGGATATTTAGTGTGTGCAGCCTTCCATTTATACCTTTTTGTCCTCTCGCGGATAGGTTATATGACTGAAAAGCATAACCAACTGTATTTCATCCACTCCTGGCAGGGGTGCTGTTTCATGTTTATTGAGTTGACAGGTAACAATGGCGGGATCCATGGTTAATGTAGTATCTTGGAACATCCGAGGCCTGAATGACAAGTTTCGTAGAGCCCTAATGTTCCCATACTGGAAAACAGTCACTCCGCATGTGGTGTTCCTGCAGGAGACACATCTGGATGTAAGCAGGGTGCTGGCTCTACGCAGAGCTTGGATACAGAGGGTGCTACATGCGACATACTCCACTTATTCCAGGGGTGCGTCTATTCTTATTAGTAGAGCGGTACCCTGCACCATACATCATGTCATCTCAGATCCGGGAGGTAGGTTCCTGATTGTTTTTGCCAATCTCAGTACTTGCAAGTTGGTTTTGGTTAATGTCTACATACCTCCCCCTTTTCAGGTACAGATCTTGTACGATCTATTATGTAAACTGGCACCATACATGCATCTCCCACTTCTTATAGCGGGTGATTTCAATGCCATACTGTCCGCTACGCTGGATTCCTCTAATATGTCTAGGGTGGCATCAGTTGACCTTTCTGCGTGGGCGGCTACGGCCTCTCTCACAGAATTATGGCGGTGGAAGAATCCCACCACTAGATGCTATTCTCATTTGTCCAAAACACATAGATCCTCTTCAAGAATAGATTTAGCTTTTGCTAATGCTTCCATGTTGCAGTTGGTGGGTGGAGCCAATAATTTAGCAATTTAGATTTTGTTCAGATCACACGCCACTTTCAGTACTCATTTTCCCCCCTTCGGTTTCTAAAGGTGGGGCAATCCGGGTTGGTTAGAGGTGGAGGAGGTGACGTCCCAGGTGGCCCCACATTATAATAATTACTGGACTGATAAAATAGGGTCTGCTGACCCCACAGTGGTATGGGATGCATTTAAGGCCTGTATGTGAGGTCACTATATTTCAGCTATTAAACAGGCCCGCATTTCCCATAATCAGAAAGAGCAGGAGCTGTAGGACCGGGAAAGGGTTTGTGCTCTGGCTCATGCTAACAATCAGTCTGATATCACATACGAGGCCTTATTAGAGGCCAGACGCACACTTGCACTTCACTTCGCTGAACTGACACACATCTCTAGGACAAAATCTGAAGAATCCCTCTTTGAACAAGGGGATAAAAATGGTAAACTGCTGGCAATGTTGGTGGCAGAACAGAGAATACAAACGAATATTCCCTGCATTAGGAATGTTGGGGGGGATGTGCTCACTAACCCCATTGATATTATGGACATGTTTGTGGAGTATTACAAGACCTTGTATGCTCCTATTCCAGTCTATGATGCCCAGGAATTTGATACACTGTTGACGTCCCTTGAGCTTCCAGTGCTGTCTGTAGGGGATAGGGAGGTGCTGGAGGCTGATATATCTGAAGAAGAAATTAAAGCGGCTATAAGGGCTTTCCCCCCTCACAAATCTCCCGGGCCTGATGGTTTTAGTATTGAATGGTATAGATTGCATCTGGAAGACCTAGTTCCTGGCTTAAAACCCTGTTCTCCTACTGTCTCAAGCACAAATGCCTCCCGAATTCCTTAGCTGAAGCGCAGGTAATTTTTCTACCAAAGCTGGGCAAGGACGTTGTCCTCCTCATCCTATAGACCCATAGCGTTGTTGAATCAGGATCTGAAAATCTTAACGAAGGTTTTGGCCACCAGACTCTCACAGTTCATTACCACTTTAGTTGACATAGATCAGACGGGTTTCATACCGCAAAAGTCTACTGACACTAATCTTCGCAGACTGCTCACTTACAGATCGAACACGACAAGACAGGTACTAGAGTGGTGGTGTCTCTGGACATGGCCAAGGCCTTTGATTCTGTGGACTGGCAGTATATGTTGACAGTTCTGTGGCACATGGGCTTTGGTGAAGTCTTCATGACCTGGATATCCTTACTATATAGTAAACCTCAAGCGGCCATAAAGATAGGCACCTCGGTTTCCCCTCAGTTCTCAGTGGGTAGCGGCACACGTCAAGGGTGCCAGCTATCCCCATCCTTATTTGCGCTCGCAATAGAGCCTCTGGCTAGAGCGTTGCGGAGGTCACCCGAAGTGGGAGCGTTGGAGGTGGGGGGCATCCGGGAATGCATTCCACTTTACGCGGATGACATTCTCCTTTTTTTGCGTGATGCAGGGCTGTCCTTGGAGGCAGTGTTCGGAGTGCTTGACAAATTTGCCATGTTCTCCGGACTCCGAGTTAAGTGGGAGAAGTCCATGGTGATGGCTATTGACTCGGATGCCAGGGCTCTGGCAACCAACAGGGTACCCATAGCTTGGGTGGAAGAGCTTAAGTATTTGGGTATACATATATCGCCCTGAGTTGGTGACTTTATGTCTCTTAGTCTTCTGTCATTACTGACCAGGGTAAAAGTGCAATTGGAGGCATGGAAACATCTGCCGTTGTCTTTGATTAGTAGGGTTAACCTACTTAAAATGAAAATCCTGCCGGTCTTTCTGTACTTTCTATGGAACACACCGATCTGGATTCCCTGTTTTTTTTCGATGGGTTAATATTCTTTTTAGCTCCTTTTTATGGGCTCTGGACATCCTAGAATAAGTCTGCGTACATGGCAGGAGCCTTGGGGTCAGGGTGGATTGGCACTCCTGATCTGTTCAAATATATGTATCTATGTGTTGTACTGTATATGTTGATAAACTGTTAATAAATAAAAATTTACAAAAAAACAGGGGCTGAAAAATTGGACCTTAGACACTGGTGCTAGTGCCACGACATTGCAACCTCTCCCATATACTCTAGTTGTAGTGCAGGAATGAGCCCTACTGCAAAGCATTGCATCAAAAATTGTAATTACATGCCCCTGTTAAACAGGGGCTGAAAAATTGGGCTGGTGGCATCACCCAGAACCAAAAATGTTCTTCCAAGATATCAGCGGAGGAGGAAGAGGATAGACAATCAACATAACAGGACAGTCACTCAGCATCAGCATAGACAGTCTTGAAGGAATGTGATATTTCAAAAAAAATTATTCAGTTACATCAGCTTCAGGTGCTTGGTAGCTGTGGGTGATCCAAGACTGATTCATCTTAATGAAGGTCAGTCGATCAACCGAGTCGGTGGACAGGCACACCCTGTGATCGGTAACAAAGCCACCAGCAGCACTGAAGGTGCGTTCCGAAAGAACGCTGGATGCAGGACAGGCCAGTAGCTCAATTGCATACTATGCAAGCTCTGGCCAGTGATCCATCCTGAAGAACCAGTTAGCCAGAGGATTTTCGGTGGGAAAGGTGTCCAAGTCTGATCTTGCCCCTAGGTATTCCTGCACCATGTAAATCAGACGCTGGCGATGGTTGCTGGAACCGATCATACCTTGGGGCTGCGGACTAAAAAAATTATCAGAACGCATCGGTCAGACAGCCACCTTCTCCACCGCTCCTTCTGACCAATGCCTCAGCAACACGTTGTCCAGGACTAGCATGGCCAACGTTGAGTTCCACCTGGTGGGCATGTCACATATAAGGTGGTTCTTGGGCAGGTTCAACTCCTTTTGGAGCTCAGCCAGCTGAGCACAGGCATTAAATGATCGGCGGAAATGCACACAGACTTTCCTGGCCTGCTTCAGGACATCCTGTAAGCCCGGGTACCTGCCCAAGGACCGCTGCACCACCAGGTTAAGGACATGAGCCACACAGGGTACATGGGTCAGTTGTCCCTGTCAGAGGGCGGAGAGGAGGTTGGTGCCATTGTCGCAAACCACCAATCCTGGCTTAAGCTGGTGTGGCGTCAACCACCTCTCGGCCTGCCCCTGCAGAGCTGACAAAATATCTGCCCCAGTGTGGCTCCTGTCCCCCAAACAAACCAGCGCAAGCACGGCATGGCATCATTTTGCCTGTGTACTTGCGTAGCCCCTTGAACGCCTACGGAGCACCGCTGGTTCCGAGGACAGAGCACTGTAAGAGGCCATGGAGGAAGAAGAAGAGGAGGGGGTGGAGGAAAGAGGTGCATCACAACCAGTAGTAGCATTTTGGAGGTGTACTCTACTGCACCTTGTCCTGCATCCTTCCCAGCTGCCAGAAGAGTGACCCAATGGGCCGTGAAAGACAGGTAACGTCCCTGTCCATGCCTGCTGGACCATGAGCCAGCGGTAATATGAACCTTACCGCTGCCCGCCCTGTCCAGCGAGGCAAGGACATTGCCTTCCACGTGCCGGTAGAGAGCCGGAATCGCCTTCCGTGAGAAAAAGTGGCGTTTGGGGACCTGCCACTGAGGAACCGCACATTGCACAAACTCACGGAAGGGGGCCAAGTCTACCAACTGAAAAGGTAGCAGTTGAAGTGCTAGCAATTTAGCCAATCTAGCATTCAACCGCTGGGCATGTGGATGGCTGGGAGTGAACTTCTTTCTACGGCCCAGCAGCTGGGGCAGGGAAATTTGCCTGCTACAATCGGACGTGGCTGTACTTCTAGCAGAGTGCCCACAAGCACTTGACTGTGACACACCTAATTCTACACCTTCATGCAGGTTTCAGAGAGGACTGAAGGTCTAGTGGGGTTGGAGATCCCAGCTGATGAGGAGCAAGAAGAGGTCTGCTTTGTTCTTTGGTGTGGGTCTTTGAGGTAAGCTTGCCAATGAGCTGCATGGCAGGTCAACATATGTCTGGTCAAGCATGGGGTGTCCAAGCGGCTGATGTTTTGGCCATGTGAGATACGCTTGAGACATATGTTGCAAATAGCAGCGGTGCGATCTGATGCACTCGTCTCAAAGGCCCACACCAAAGAACTTTTAGCCCACGCACACACGGTCGGAGATTTTGCCAACCAAATCCATCGGATTTTGTCCGTCGGATTTAGTCCGACGGATTGTGTCCGAAACTGTTGCATACACACGTTCGGGCCAAGTTGTCTGATTTAGCGGTTGCCAAGAACGCGGTGACGTAAGCTGTGTATGGCGGGACTAGAAAAAGGAAGTTCAGCACCACGTCCGGCACCCTTTGGGCTCCTTCTGCTGATCATGCGTTTTAGTAGAAGTTTGGTGAGAGACGATTCGCGCTTTTCAGATTAGTGATTCAGATCGCTACCGCTCTTCAGTTTGTGCTTGTATTTGCGTATCTGATAATCAGTGCGTGCAGTCATTAAGTATTTGCTTCTCATTGTGGACTATATCTTGTTATAGTACGCTTTGAAAGGCATTTTTTATTGTCTGCTTGCTTCTGCTATTCAGGTCGTCCTTTCAGGCCTTGCTGTTTATCGGTGCTTTCTGGTGTCCGTTCTGACCAGCCGACCGTTTTCCAAACATGTTTCGTCTACGTACTCATCGTACAGTTTGTGCTGTGCAGGGGCTTTGTGTTGGGGTTCTTACTTTGACTTTGACACAAGCCGGTCCATGAACAGGGAGGGGAGGCGTTTGTGGACCCAGAATTGGTTGCGCCAGCGTCACCAGTTCTCCCACATGCCTTTGCTCCGTGAGATCCACGAGAATAATCCTGATCATTTCTGGATTTTTCTCAGGATGACGGACCCCGTTTTTCACCGTCTGCTGGCTTTGCTGACCCCTTATATCACCAGGCAGGATACCTGCATGCGGCAAGCCAGCACTCCGGAGCAGAGGCTCATCGCCACGTTGCGCTACTTGGCGACAGGGAGAAGCCTTCAGGACCTCAAGTTCTCTACAGGCATCTCCCCCCAGGCTCTGGGAATCATTATTCCAGAGGCATGTTCTGCCATCATTCAGCTCCTGCAGAAGGACTATATTATGCTAAGTTTTATCCTTAAACATCACATTCTATGTATTTCATGATTGCTAATGTCTAGCATTTCTTTCCTCATTCCCTAATTACCATCATTGCAATATGCTCTAATTCATATGCTCTGCCCCTTTGTCCTCATGCATATTTGCCTCACTAACTTCCCCACCATGCTTTTCTTGGCCCCTAAAACTATAGTCTAGTAACTTAACAATGTCTTTTGGCAGCTCCATAGTATTGCTTTCCCCTAAACACCCCCTAAAATGTCTACAAATGTGATGTGTGTGCTTCAATTCATGCAAAGTGACCTTTTTTTGTTTTTTGGAGTTGTGCCAAACTCATTAGTAACCCCCCTCTCCCCAACTGTTACCTCAGCTGATAGCAATCTTCTATCTCATGACTTGACCCAACCCAATACACACTCTAAATACCTTTTTCATGATCACATTTATGGACAAATTCACCAAAGCATGTAGTGTAAGGGCCTGCCTCAATACTTTCAAATGCTATTTTTATTTTTTTAACACATACATTTTCTTGCTATGTAATAGCAGAATGTCAAAATGTCCTTCCATTTTGTTATTATGACACTTCTTACCTGTCCGGTGGGCTGCCAATAGTGTAACTAAGGAGGGGCTTCACAAAGTATCACACATTATTTAGGCATTCAGCTCTCAATCAAGTGGAGAGCGTTACCCGTCCTAAACATCCCCCCTCATTCTTTAGCAAGGGCCCATCAGATGGGGGGGGGGGGGGGATATGACTCTCATAAGGGGACCTTATACTTTAGGGTTTAAATACTCATTTAAAAAAAGGTTATACTAATTTTGACAAAAAATGTGGGTGTCTAATCTGCATGCAATGTTGATTTGTCAAGTTACTAGTTTTTGTTCTTGTTTCACTACACAGTGTCCTTCAACGCCACAGGAATGGCAGACTGTGGCCTCTCACTTTGCCATTTTTATTAAAGTTGTGCCTTTTTCACCAACAGTGCAAACCCAAGTTCAGAGCGAGATGAGGGGACAGTCTCTTCTTCAGATAATGTTATTATGTTGTGGGTCTGCTACACACACACCTTGTTTTTGTAATTACCGTATATACTCGAGTATAAGCCGAGATTTTCAGCCTCTTTTTTGAGGCTGAAAGTGCCCCCCTCGGCTTATACTCGAGTCATCGCTGTCTGCTTGCTCGATCAGCGTGTCGAGCAGACAGACAGCGGCCATTCTATAATTCAAAAGCCGCGCCTCCGGCTCCGCCTTCGCCTGTGATAGGCGGAACACTGAATTTCCCAGCAGCCTGTGTTCCGCCTATCACGGACATCGTCTCATCCTCGTACTACGGACGAGGATGAGACGATGTCCGTGATAGGCGGAACACAGGCTGCTGGGAAATTGTGTTCCGCCTATCACAGACAGGGAGGCGCGGCATTTGAACAGGGGAATGGGCGCCGACGAAGAGCGGTGATCCTGGGACGGGACCGGACGGAGGCTCGGCTCGGGACGGGACGGGACCGGACGGAGTCTCGGGACGGGACGGGACCGGACGGAGGCTCGGGACGGGACGGGACCGGACGGAGGCTCGGGACGGGACGGGACCGGACGGAGGCTCGGGACCGGACGGAGGCTCGGGACACAGGTAGGCTGGACACACAAGGCCACACACACACACACACACACACACACACACACACACACACACGGATGGACACACACACACACAGGGATGGATGGATGGATGGACACACACACAGGGATGGATGGATGGAGACACACACACACACAGGGATGGATGGAGACACACACACACAGGGATGGATGGATGGATGGATGGACACACACACAGGGATGGATGGATGGATGGACACACACACACACACAGGGATGGATGGATGGATGGACACACACACAGGGATGGATGGATGGATGGACACACACACACACAGGGATGGATGGACACACACACACACAGGGATGGATGGATGGATGGACACACACACAGGGATGGACAGGCATATCTCACCCTCGGCTTATACACGAGTCAATAGGTTTCCCAGTTTTTTGGGGGTAAATTGGGGGCCTCGGCTTATACTCGGGTCGGCCTATACTCGAGTATATACGGTAATATATGTAGTGAATTGATGACACATCCACTATGCACTACAAGTGCACTGCAAAAGTACACCTGAAACTGCACTTGGAGTGCAAAGTGGAGTTGCCTTTATTAAATCACACTCCTTCTCAGCACAAACTCAAATTTGACTACAAATACATTTTAAGCCCAATGAAAAAGGAAGCCACACATTGTTGAGAATTCAACTTTTTAATACAAGCACATTCATATGTGCGTTTATTAAAGGTTTTTACAACAAACCAAGAGATTTTGTGTATCCAAAACAGAGTTTAATCATATTTTTTTTAAATAGTTTTTTTTGTGTAAACAGGCATGTATCAAACCGTAAAATACAGAACACATGAACTTACAAAGTTCAACTTGGAAAAGTGAAGACAATATTAGACCTGAGTATGTACAAACTAGGCTGATATTGCCTTCATCACATGGGGTGTGACCCCTGAAAATTCCAAATTTGGAAGATGCACACAGTGTGTCAACATGTGCTAACTCCCATCATGGGGGATCAATGTACATGCTTTGGGGCTGCAACCCCTTCATCTCAGACACTTTCCACAAAACATGTACATTGATCCCCCATGATGGGAGATAGCGCATGTTTACACACTCTGTGCATCTTCCAAATTTTTAATTATGCAAAATACAACATTTTTATGTTAAAAAGCAAAAATAAAACCCTATCTAGTTTTTTAGTTTTCACACTCTCCCCAAAACATCAATGATGTTCTTCATTTTATTTTTAACATCATTGATGTTTTGTTGTACAATTTCCAAATCCCTATTGCACCCCATTATCTCCCCGATCAAGATCTGGGCACTTTCACTGGTAAAACGGGAATCTTCCTCCACATCACCTAGAAAACAAAGCAAACAAACACACCATGTAATCCAAATATGGTGATATACATTGATGAGCTTACCGGAAGCTGTGTTCTCCGACACTCACCTGTTGTGGTGACAATTTGTCCATCCTCCACAATCTCTTCTTCCTCCTCCTCCTCCTGCTTCTGCTCCTGCTCCTCTGTTTCTGCTTTTGGAAGTTGCCCTTCTTTGGGAGGGGTGTGGTCCCTGGTGTCCTCATACTTGCCGAGTCTTCTCTCCCCTATGAGAATGTAAACAAAGATTAATTAGCACACAGAGGGCAGAAATAGGAATATGAAACATTGCTTGGAAGTGTTGTACAATTGTGTTTTTGGGCCGAGTTACAAGGTGAGAACATTATTGGGGACACTTTGTTAAGCTGGAATACTTCCCTGCAGAACGATGTTTCATACGAACGAACGAAACCATGACCTTGAAAGTGGCCATTTTAAAATGCACAACATGAAATCAAAGCACATGGAGCATGTATGCAAGCAAGAATAATCATATGAACACACGACAACTACTTAATTTTTTTAAGAACACGCTTGATCCTTAGGTACTGCTCGTGCTCCCTCAGTTTCAGGTCTGACCAGCGTTTTCTCAGTTGATCCTTGGATCGGCGTACCCCAAAATTCTTCAGAAGACTCTTCACAACTTTATTCATGATCTTGGCCTTTCTGATATTTGGGTTTGGGTAAGGTCCATACTTCCCATCATAGTCGGTCCTGTTCAATATGTCGACCATCTCCAACATCTCTCCAAAAGACATATTTGAGGCTCCGGCCTTTCCTCACCCTCCTCCTCGTTAGTGGAACTATTAGTGCGCACCTGCGTTCTCTCCGCCATGTGCTCTCCCCACTGCGCGGGAAGCGAAGGGGCGGGGAATAGTCTGGAAAGAACATCAGGGGCGGGCGGAGTTTCACGCATGCGCACTGTATATAAAACGCAACACATGTGTATCGTCCGTACGATCTGGGAGGAGAGTGTGAGTCACGGACGCGGCGAATGTGGAAACGAAGGTAACATTTTTAACTTGGTGCTTCACTAGACTAGACTGCTTGTATCTAGGCCGATGTTGGGACAAGATTAGGAGGGATTTTAATTGCATTATTAGTATAGAACTGTACATGGAGATGCCCTGCCTGTAGCAGTTCCACAACAAGTTTTATAATGACAGATCAAAGAGGAACGCAGCACTGGAGAAACTGCTTTCTTTGGTGCGGATTATGGTCCCCACGGCAGACATGACCTATCTGAATCGCAAAATTGTGGCCATGAAGCTTACATATTTCAGGGAGAGAAAAAAGCACCTGGAGTCCTTGAGAGCAGGAGATACAGATGCTGTTTATTACCCCAGGATGGTGCACTTTGACAGGCTGCATCTTCTGGTAGACCAAGGGGTACCCAGGCCACCACTCAGGCCACCACTCTCCAGGCTTCCTCCAAGGCATCCTTCACCCCCAGCTGAGGCTTCTGATGTCCAACCTGGGCCTTCCAGGCAGCACCATGTGGTGGGGCCCAGCTTGAGACAGGTATTGCATTGTTGAACATATTTCTTGTGTTACATTTAATGATGTTAACTAGATGTTCTTATTGATCAGTAAGTTGAGATTTCTCCAAGTGGTTTACATCTCAATAGACAGTAGTGACCAAAAATGATTGGGACGGGAAAGAAAAATGCTGGTGTCAGAATGATAGTCTGTTCTATTTAGTAACATTCAATTAGCAAAAGCCAGGAGCACAAAATGGTGTGATTGATGATCAAAAAACTAAAACTATGTCCCCTTTTCATACACAGGATGACCTCAGTCAGGGGGAGGCTGTGGCAAGTGGCAGCCAGGAGGTTGACCAACGCCCTCCTCCTCCTGCCCCAGCTACAGGAGCCCAGCCACAGCCTGGAAGGATGCCTGGTGGAAAGTCCCAAAGGAAGACCAGAGAGTGATGGCCTGGGTTGAGTCTGGTGTGCCAGAAGATGCAGCCTCTTGAAGATCAACATCCTGGGGACAGAAATGGCATCTGAATTTCCTGCTCTCTAGGACTTCGGGACCAGACTTCTCTCCCTGAGATATCTACTCCTCAGGCCACCAATTTTTGAATATCTCATTTAGTCATGTCTGCCCTGGAGGCCAAAGGCTGCACCAAAGTTAAGAAGTTTCTCCAGTGCTGCGTTCCTATTTTTAGTTTCAACCAAACAAAATACTTTTTTTTTTTGTTTGATGAAATACTTGTGTAATGTGTTTTCCTTCAAAAAGTACAGTTTATTTGTGAGCAGGCAGGTACATTTCCAAAATACAAAGTGAACTAAATAACAAGGGGTACCAACACTAAACAACCTCCTGTAGATTAAAAAAGAAAAGGAAAAGATAAAAAATACAATAATGTTGTTGTTGTAAGTTTACACACAAAAAAATAAATAAATAAGGAGAAATGAGCAAAGTGTCTTTAAAGGAGATTTTTAGGGAATCCCCCCCCCTCAAAAAACATCCAAAAAATAAAAAAACAAATCAAAAATTGTGTAGATGTGACGCAAACTAAAATTGTATTGCTGAAATGGTTAAAAAAGAGTAATGAAATCCGTTCGGGAGAAGTGTGTGTGACTATGAGCATCAAAAGAAGTTCGTTTTTGCAGCATTGTTAAAGAACAAGAGAATGCGCTTGATGAATTAATTTTTAACATTGCAGCGTGACGAATGTGCTATATCGCTAAGGAGCAGTAGTTTTACCTGAACGAGCGCTTCCGTGTCGGAATTTGAATGTGAGCATGCGTGGCACTTGGTCCGATCAAAATGCTATACACATGATCGGATTAGGTCCGACCGGCCCAGGTGGTCGGGAAATATTTCCAACATGTTGGAAAATTGGGTCCGACGGAGATTCGGACGGAATCAGTCTGATGCATACCACACACAGTCAGATTATCTGACGACACGGTCCGATAAGACGCATTCCGATGGATTCTCCGACCGTGTGTACAAGGCTTTAGAATAACGCGCAGAGGCAGCGCCCTACACAGGCGGAGCTCTGCGGTGTGATTCAGACGGTGTGCTGCCCCTAAGCTGGCCCCCAGAGGGCATCCTGCCTCATTGGAGATGTGCCTCCTCCTCCTCCTCCTCTCTCCTACCAGGCACCCATGTGGAGTCAGTGCCCTCATCATCCCCTACCTCTTCATCGTAGGAGCAAACCTGGCAGTATGCTGCAGCTTGTGGAACATGACTACTAGATTGCTGTCCTTCTTGAGCATCCCCTCTCTCTGCGCTCATGCTACTGCCTTCCTCTAGCTGAGTATCATCATCAGAGCCTACAAAACACTGGGCATCCTCCTGGAGCATGTACCCAACACTATGCTCAAAGAGTTCAGGGGACTCCTCAGGAGGACGTGGTGGGTCTAGGGAAGGAGTCACTGATGATGACATTGAGACGAGGGAAGAGGATGCATTGGCAGCTGCTTTGCTAGTACCCTGAGCCTGGGTGAGAGAGGATGAGGAGGATGAAGAGGGCTTGGTCATCCACTCTACCAAGTCTTCGGCATGATGCGGCTCAACACATCCAGCTGCCGAAAATAAGGACAAGCGTGTCCCATGGCCACGTGCTGGTGACGATGCACCGCGTCCACGACCAGCACTGTTGTCTCTAGACACAGAACCTGCTTGCCCCCTTTTATCGGCTCGTGCCTGTCTGCCTCTACTTGTTGGCCTTCCAGACATCATAATGGCCTGAAGGGAGATGGGAAAACCAGCAATTGGGTAGTGTATATTGTGCTGGAGGCACACAACACCCGCTAACTCCTGCAGATGCCTTTATTATAGAACACCAGCAATAAAGGGTAGATACAGGTGTATATTGTGCTGTGCTGGAGGCACACAACACCCATTAACTCCTGCAGATGCCTTTATTATAGAACAACAGGAATTAAAGGGTAGATACCGGTGTATACTGTGCTGTGCTGGAGGCACACAACACCAACTAACTCCTACAGATGGTAGATGGCTCAATTAGAGAAGAGCAATATAGGTAGATACAGGTGTATACTGCGCTCAGGGCACACAGACAACACTCAGAAACTCCTGCAGATGGCTGATAGCTCAATTACAGAAGAGCAATATAGGTAGATACAGGTGTATACTGCGCTCAGGGCACACAGACAACACCCAGAAACTCCTGCAGATGGCTGATAGCTCAATTACAGAAGAGCAATATAGCTATATAGGTAGATACAGGTGTATACTGCGCTCAGGGCACACAGACAACACCCAGAAACTCCTGCAGATGACTGATAGCTCAATTACAGAAGAGCAATATAGCTATATAGGTAGATACGAGTGTATACTGCGCTCAGGGCACACAGACAACATCCAGAAACTCCTGCAGATGGCTGATAGCTCAATTACAGAAGAGCAATAAAGCAAAATAGGTAGATACAGGTGTATACTGCACTCTGGGCACACAGACAACATCCACAAACTCCTGCAGTGGGAAAAACTGACGGATAGCTATTCTAGACCAGCGGTTCCGATTTCTCCCCTCTTAAGAGGGACCTTACTGGTTAAGTAAGTTAGACTTTTTGAAGTCATTAGATATAGGGTAGTGAATGTGAAGGAAAGAGTGGAGTGGGCTGTGAGTGGATTAGATAAGGGTTTGTCAAGGGTGTTAGGATTGAGTGTATGTGACAAGTATTTTTTTTTTTTTTGGGGTGGGAGGAAAACTAGGAATAAGGGGGGTAAGATTGGGGGTATGAAATATTAGTTAAGATTTGTGTTAGAAATTTTTAATAAAATTTTCAGTTTTTTGGGGGTTTTTTTTTTCTTTCTTCTTCCCTCTTCTTCTGACACCTTGCAGGATCCCCCGTAGATTAAGGAATAATTTATCCCCTCCTGGAAGTCTAACATGGAGGGGTTAAAAATTTGCTCTTTCAACGCAAGAGGCCTTAACTCTCTCTCAAAAAGAAATCAAATTTTAAACTTGTTCCATAAACGAAAGGTAGATATAGTCCTTTTCCAGGAAACACACTTTCGTTCAGAGCACATTCCGAAATTAACTAATAAGAATTATGCTAATTGGATTCACTATACATTTCCATATTCTAAGTCAAGAGGAGTATCAATAGCGTTCCATAGAGACACGTTATATCAAATAGTTCAGGAGTATAAAGGGAAAGACGGCAGATCTTTAGTTGTAAAGGTCAAACTATTTGGTATGATGTTTACAATCATTAATCTCTATTTACCAAATTATGAACAAATTGAGACAGGGATAAAAATTTTAAGGAACGCAATGGATAGTGCAGAAGGAACAATAATAATCGGCGGAGATCTGAATTTTATAATGCATACGAAAATAGACACTACTAATACCCACCCTTAGAGGAGAAATAAACAACTAAAAGAATTTAAAGAATTACTAGATGAATATCAACTGATTGATATATGGAGAGTACAACATCAAAAGCAAAAGAACTACACATATTATTCAAATATTCATGATTCTTATCATAGAATAGATTACTTTTTCTTGAATCAATCTGGATTATTGGTGACTCCAATAACAGATATAGGAGGATTTTTATAGTCAGATCATGCACCAATATATCTGGAATTAAAAATAATGGAATATAAAAAAACAAGAGGGATATGAAGTTTGAATGATAACTTACTTAACCACTTACAGACCGGACCATTTTGCTGGTCAAAGACCAGACCACTTTTTGAGATTCGGCACTGTGTCGCTTTAACTGACAATTGCGCGGTCGTGCGATGTGGCTCCCAAACAAAATTGACGTCCTTTTTTTCCCACAAATAGAGCTTTCTTTTGGTGGTATTTGATCACCCCTGCGGTTTTTATTTTTTGCGCTATAAACAAAAATAGAGCGACAATTTTGAAAAAAATGCATTATTTTTTACTTTTTGTTATAATAAATATACCCCAAAAATATATAAAAAAACATTTTTTTCCCTCAGTTTAGGCCGATACGTATTCTTCTACTTATTTTTGGTAAAAAAATTGCAATAAGCGATTATTGATTGGTTTGCGCAAAAGTTATAGCATTTACAAAATAGGGATAGTTTTATAGCATTTTTATTAATAATAATTTTTTTTTTTTTACTAGTAATGGCGGCGATCAGCGATTTTTATTGTGACTGCAACATTGTGGGGGACCCATCGGACATTTTTGACACATTTTTGGGACCATTGTCATTTATACAGTAATCACTGCTATATAAATGCAGTGATTCCTGTGTAAATGACACTGGCAGTGAAGGGGTTAACCAGTGGGTGGCAGTGTAGGGGTTAAGTGTTCCTAGGGGTGTGTTACTAACTGTGGGGGGGTTGGGCTTTCATTTAGTGAACACTGATCTCTGCTCCAATCACATGGAGCAGAGATCAGCGTCACTAGTTGCTAGGCAGAATGGAGAAATGCTGTTTACACGGCATTTCCTCCATTCAGCCGTCTCATGAGACGATCGTGGATATGCCCGCGGCGATCGAGTCTGCGGGTCCCGCGACCGGCGGCGCGCTCCCGATGGCAGGACGGCATTGAAGATTGGACGTACCTGTATGCCAATATGCCTGCCTGTGCCATTCTGTCGACGTACATCGTCGTGCGCTGGTCGGGAACCGGTTAAAGATAAAAAATGCGAGGAGGATATTCAGAGAGCGATAAAGGAATTTCAGTTAATCCATGATAAAGATAATACCTCATCTCCTATGCAATGGGAAACATTAAAATGCCTATTGAGGGGACTGCTCATCAAGCACAGATGTAGGGTAAAAAGGGAAAAAGAACAAAAAAAAGCTCAATTGTTGTTGGAAATTGGGATATTGGAAGGTAAACATAAACAGAGCTTGAAGTTAGATAACATACTTTTAAAAGATAAAAGAATTGAGCTGCAGGCCGTGCTTGATGAGGAGTCCCTTCATATAAGGGATAAAAACAGAACACAATGGTATCATTATGGAAATAAAACGGGGAAACTACTTGCAAGAACATTGAGAGGACAACAATCCACGACATCTATAGTAAAGATTTTAAAAGCAAACGGGGAAATAACATATGATCCAACTGAAATTGTAAAAACATTTCAAAAGTACTATGATAAATTATACAATATAGAATCACAACAGGAAAATAAAGAAGAGGAAAAGGCTGAAAAGATTAGAAAATATGTTAATGAAACAGCTTTACCCAGATTCCCTAGAGAAATAATTGAGGAAATGGAAGAAGAAATTACAACAGAAGAGATTCAACAGGCAATAGCCGAACTGGCCCTGGGGAAGAGCCCAGGACCAGACGGATACACAGCAAGGTTTTATAAACGGTTCCAAGATCTAATCACACCTATACTTAAAAAAACATATAATTCTATAACGAAAATGCAGACTTTCGTACCACAGAGTACGGAAGCCCACATTATACTTATCCCAAAACCAGAAAAAGACCATACATTAACCACATCAATACAGTGCACTTACACCCCTTTCCTGACCAGACCAATTTTCAGCTTTCAGCGCTCTCACAGTTTGAATGACAATTACTCAGTCATCCAACACTGTACCCATATGAAACTTGCGTCCTTTTTTCCACACAAATAGAGCTTTCTTTTAGTGGTATTTAATCACTAGTGGGTTTTTTATTTTTTGTGCTATAAATAAAATAAAACGTAAATTTTGTGAAAAAAATGCCTTTTTCTTTGTTTCTGTCATACATTTTTGCTAATTAGTAATTTTTCTTCATAAATTTTGGCCAAAATTTATACTGTTACCTATCTTTGGTAAAAATAACCCACATTAGTGTATATTATTTGGTCTTTGTGAAAGTTATAGAGTCTACAAACTATGGTGCCAATCGCTGAAAATTGATCACATCTGATCAGGCCTTCAGTACATCAGGTGTACCTCATTTCTTGAGACACTAACAAGTCAGGAAAGTACAAATACCCCCCAAATGACCCCTTTTTACAAAGTAGACATTCCAAGGTATTAAGTAAGTAGCATGGTGAGTTTTTTTAAGTTGTCATTTTTTCCCACAATTCTTTGCAAAATGAAGATTTTTTTTTATTATTATTTTTTTTTACAAAATTGTCATATTATCAGGTTATTTCTCACACACAGCATATGCATACAACAAATTACACCCCAAAATACATTCTGCTACTCTTCCCGAGTACGGCGATACCACATGTGTGAGACTTTTACCCAGCCTGACCACATACAGAGCACCAACATTGATGTAGTACCTTCAGACGTTCTACGAGCAAAAATGACGCATCTCATTTCTCAACCACCTATTACATTTTTGAAGGCCCTGGAGTACCAGGACAATGGAATTGCCCATAAAATTACCCCTTTTTGGAAGGCAAACACCCCAACGTATAATCTGTGAGGCATAATGAGTCTTTTGAACTGTTAATTTTTTTCCAGAAGTTTTTGGAATATGTGGAAAAAAATTAAAACGCATTTTTTTTTTACACAAAATTGTCAATTTATAAGATATTTCTAACACATAGCATGTATATAGCAAAAATGACACCCCAAAATACATTCTGCTACTCTTCCCGAGTATGGCGATACCACATGTGTAGGACTTTTACACAGCCTGGCCACATAGAGAGGCCGAATATTGAAGTAGTACGTTCAGGCATTCTAGGAGCATAAATGACACATCTCATTTCATTCCTACCCATCACACTTTTGAAGGTCCTGGACCACAAAATGACCCCATTTTGGAAAGCAAACACCCCAACGTATATTCTATGAGACATGGGCTGCAAATAGGTACTCGGGTACTCTGATGGGCTGGAGATAGGTACTCTGGTACTCTGATGACATGGTGACAGGTACTCGGTTACTCTGATGGCCTGGTGGCAGGTACTTGGGTACTCTGATGGCCTGGTGACAGGTACTCGGGTATTCTGATGGCCTGGTGACAGGTGCTCGGGTACTCTGATGGCCTGGTGAAAGGTACTCGGGTACTCTGATGGCCTGGTGACAGGTACTCGGGTACTCTGATGGCCTGGTGACAGGTACTCTGATGGCTTGGTGACTGGTATTTGGGTACTCTGAAGGGCGGTGACAGGTACTCATATGGACTGTGACAGGTACTCGGGTACTCAGATGAACTGTTACAGGTACTCAGATGAACTGTGAAAGGTACTCGGGTACTCAGATGAACTGTGATAGGTACTCGGGTACTCAGATGAACTGTGATAGGTACTCGGGTACTCAGATGAACTGTGACAGGTACTCTGGTACTCAGATGGACTGGGACAGGTACTCGGGTACTCAGATGGACTGGGACAGGTACTCTGGTACTCAGATGGACTGGGACAGGTACTCGGGTACTCAGATGGACTGGGACAGGTACTCGGGTACTCAGATGGGCTGGGACAGGTACTCGGGTACTCAGATGGGCTGTGACAGGTACTCGGGTACTCGGATGAACCGTGACAGGTACTCGGGTACTTTGATGGGCTGTGACAGGTACTCGGGTACTTTGATGGGCTGCAACAGGTACTCGGGTACTTTGATGCGCTGTGACAGGTACTTGGGTACTCTGATGGACCGTGACAGATACTCGGGTACCATGATGGACTGTGACAGGTACTCGAGTACCCTGATGGACCGTGACAGGTACTCGGGTACTCTGATGGACCATGACAGGTACTCGGGTACCCTGATGGACCGTGACAGGTACTCGGGTACCCTGATGGACCGTGACAGGTACTCGGGTACTCTGATGTGCCGTGACAGGTACTCGGGTACTCTGATGGACCGTGACGGGTACTCGGGTACTCTGATGGGCGGTGACAGGTACTCGGGTACTCTGATGGGCTGTGACAGGTACTCGGGTACTCTGATGGGCTGACAGGTACTCTGATGGGCTGTGACAGGTACTCAAATACTCTGATGGGCTGTGACAGGTACTCTGATGGACTGTGATTGACAGGTACTATGAGGGATGGTGACAGGTCCTCTTTATTGGGTGGGGGGGTAATCAGTGTGCTTGATGTGTACTGTAGACGGTAACGAGATGTTACCACAATCTCCTCCTCACTCACGATCGGTGTGTGAGGAGGAGAACCCGGTAACATCTCGTTACCGCGGTTTGTTTACATTTTAGTGATCGGCTGTGAAAGGATCACAACCGATCACGTGGGTAAACAGCCGGCCAGTGGCTATTTACCAGCATCGGTGACGAGCAGTGTTCCCGGGGAACACGCCACCACCGACATGCACGTGCAGCGCGCTCACGATCGTGCGCATGCGCCGTGCACAGTTGGAGTGTGACCATCTGTGATGAAGTGATGAAGTCACGGCCGATCACGTGGTAAACAGCCATAACCAATGGCTGTTCACCCCCTTCGGTGGCGAGCGGTATCTCCGTGACACGCCGCCACCGAAGAAACAGGGGTGCGCGCGCACGATCGCGCGCATTCCCTGTTTAAACGGGAGTCCGTCATATGACGGCATCCCGCCACAATAGGTGCGCCGCCTGGCCATCATTGGACGGCCGGTGGTCAGCAACTAGTTAAGTAAAAACGTCTGCCCTATTTCATTAACAAATATAGATATTAGATTATATTCAAAAATTATTTCTAATAGATTAACTCCCATTTTTCCGGAATATATAAAGCTGGACCAAATGGGTTTTACAAAGGGGTGAGAAACTAGGGATAATATAATAAAGACATGTACGTTGTTGGAATATGCCCAGAGGGCCGCCATTCCGGCCTGTCTTTTAACTATAGATGCTGAGAAAGCTTTTGATAGGGTGGGAAACAACAAAGGATTCGCCCTGGGACCCTGGGACTGGTACTTCATTGATATGGGTACTGTTTCCGCCAGTAAACATAAAATATAGTATATGGTTTATTCAAATACAATTGTTTACATGGATAAATAACACCAACGGTTGCCAATTAAAAAAATATATAAACAAGGAGTATTGGTACATAAATGTAGAAGTAGTACATGGTACACGGGCATCATACTACCCGAATAGTTTTGTGAGATCCAGCTCGCTCTTCAGGGGTGGATGTGTGTAACAATGTACCTAGGATGAACAAAAATATATATGTTTGGCAATATAGCACAGTATTGGTTATAAAGGCACAGGGTAGGAGGGGTTGTAGGCCCCCCCATACTTACCACTGAGCTTGGCCATGGCTCCAGGTGTGCGGCCTCGAGACGGCAGCAGCAGATGCCTCCCCAGGGAGCTGAGGGGGCAGAATCAAATGGGACCCCACCCAGGGCCAAACGGAGAGCAGGCATGGCAAAGGTGTAGTGATTATCCCTAGGGTCCTCGTTGGTCGATAAAAAGTATAGGATATAAGTACTATATAAGTCTGAAGTAGTAGAGTAAAATCAATAGATATTGGTATAAAGATATGTATGCATGAATGAAAGGCCTGAGCCAAAGGTTGTAGGGCCATGAAGATGGTTAGATGGTTTGATAGAGTGGGATGGCGGTTCTTAGAGGAGGCATTAATACAGATAGGACTGGGCCCAAAAATGTTAGGTAGGATTATGGCATTATATGCCAACTCAAGAGCCAAGGTAAGAATAAACGGAATACTTTCAGTATATATAAAGGTATCAAATGGGACCTGCCAAGGTTGCCCCCTATACCCTTTACTATATATAATAGTGATGGAACATTTAATTAATGCAATTAGGAAAAATAAGGATATACAAGGGATCAAAATTAAGGATAATGAATATAAATTGGCAGTATATGCAGATGATTTATTATTGTATATAACAAACCCTATTATAACAATTCCTAACATAATAAAAGAATTAGATCGATTCGGGGAATTAAGTAACTTTAAGGTAAACTACGATAAATCAGAAATGATGAATATTACAATAAAAGAAGAAATGCAGTTGCTCTTACAAAAAGATTTTCCGTTTAGATGGCAGAAAGAGGCAATCAAGTACTTGGGAGTCATGATTCCGAAGGATTTGAAGCAGATACAAGAATTAAATCATAACATGATTATACGCAAAATAATAAAACAAATGCAAAAATACGAAAAAATAACATACTCATGGTTAGGTAGAATAAATATAGTAAAAATGGAGATATTGCCAAAGATACTATATGTATTCCAAACGTTACCTATTGTTCCATCTAGGAAGATAATGATAAATCTCAGGAAAGCTATAAGTAGTTTCGTATGGGCAAAAAAAAACTGCAGAATAAAAAGAGAAACACTAACCAGAACAAAAGAAAATGGAGGGTTGGCATTGCCCGATTTTGTAAAATATATGCAAGCAGCATCACTGGTTAGAATTATAAACTGGCAACATGATAAGAAAAATAAACAATGGGTAACGTTGGAAGAGGAAATTATGGGAGTACAGCTTAAATTTTTACCTTGGATAAAACCTGAATTAAGAATAAAAAAAAAGGAATTGCCAATTTTTGTGAGAGCTACTTTAAGAATTTGGGACGCAGTGTTGAAAAAAGGTAAGCTATCCTCCAGGACTGGACCTCTGACCCCACTGATGTCCAATCCAGAATTTAAGCCAGCTTTGGAAGGTGTAAGTTATTTAAAATGGACCAAGATGGAGAATATAAGATTAGTACAGATCCTGGTGGATGGAAATACGCCAAGTTTATTTGATTTGGGATTGGAATTTAAAAAATACTGGTTACAACATTATCAACTAGAAAAATGTATTGAAATAAATAAAAATTCAATAAATAGACCATTAACTAAGTTTGAACAGATAATACTGAAGGAGCAGAACCATAAGAATAAGCTATCTAAAGTATATGAATTGCTGTTACCCACGGGAGACATTAGAGACTTAATAGGAATAAGAAAATGGGAAGAAGAATTAGGAGAGATAATTACAGAGAAAGAATGGAAATTTTTTTTAGGAATAATACATAAAACCTCAATGGCGTTAAAGCATCAAGAAAGAAACTATAAAGTGACACACGGTCGGAGATTTTGCCAACCAAATCCGTTGGATTTTGCCCGTCGGATTTAGTCCGACGGATTGTGTCCGAAACTGTTGCATACACACGGTCGGGCCAAGTTGTCTGATTTCGCGGTTGCCAAGAACGCGGTGATGTAAGCCGTGTACGGCGGGACTAGAAAAAGGAAGTTCAGCACCACGTCCGGCACCCTTTGGGCTCCTTCTGCTGATCTCGTGTTTTAGTAGAAGTTTGGTGAAAGGCGATTCGCGCTTTTCAGATTAGTGATTCAGATCGCTACTGCTCTTCAGTTTGTGCTTGTCTTTGCGTATCTGATAATCAGTGCGTGCAGTCATTAAGTATTTGCTTCTCATTGTGGACTCTATCTTGGTATACTACGCTTTGAAAGGCATTTTTTATTGTCTGCTTGCTTCTGCTATTCTGGTCATCCTTTCAGGCCTTGCTGTTTAGCGTTGCTTTCTGGTGTCCGTTCTGACCAGCCGTCCGTTTTCCAAACATGTTTCGTCTACGTACTCATTGTACAGTTTGTGCTGTGCAGGGGTTCTTACTTTGACTTTGACACAAGCCAAAGGGCTTGTGTCAAAGTCAAAGTAAGAACCCCTGCACAGCACAAACTGTACGATGAGTACGTAGACGAACCTTCAGGACCTCAAGTTCTCTACAGGCATCTCCCCCAAGGCTCTGGGGATCATTATTCCAGAGACCTGTTCTGCCATCATTCAGCTCCTGCTGAAGGACTATATTATGCTAATTTTTAACCTTAAACATCACATTCTATGTATTTCATGATTGCTAATGTCTTGCATTTCTTTCCTCATTCCTTAATTACCATCATTGCAATATGCTCTAATTCATATGCTCTGCCCCTTTGTCCTCATGCGGATTTGCCTCACTAACTTCCCCACCATGCTCTTCTTGGCCCCTAAAACTATAGTCTAGTCACTTGACAATGTCTTTTGGCAGCTCCATAGTATTGCTTTCCCCTAAACACCCCCAAAAATGTCTACAAATGTGATGTGTGTGCTTCAAATCATGCAAAGTGACCTTTTTATTGTTTTTTGGAGTTGTGCCAAACTCATTAGTAACCCCCCTCTCCCCAACTGTTACCTCAGCTGATAGCAATCCTCTATCTGATGACTTGACCCAACCCAATACACACTCTAAATACCTTTTTCATGATCACATTTATGGAACAATTCACCAAAGCATGTAGTGTAAGGGCTTCAATACTTTCAAATGCTAGTTTTATTTTTTTAACACATTAATTTTCTTGCTATGTAATAGCAGAATGTCAAAATGTCCTTCCATTTTGTTATTATGACACTTCTTACCTGTCCGGTGGGCTGCCAATAGTGTAACTAAGGAGGGGCTTCACAAAGTATCACACATTATTTAGGCATTCAGCTCTCAATCAAGTGTAGAGGGTTACCTCTCCTAAACATCCCCCCTCATTTTTTATTAAGGGCCCATCAGATGGGGGGGGGGGGTTAGGACTCTCATAAGGGGACCTTATACTTTAGGCTTTAAATACTCATTTTAAAAAAGGTTATACTAATTTTGTCCAAAAATGTGGGTGTCTAATCTGCATGCAATGTTGATTTGTAAAATTACTATTTTTTTTTCTTGTGTCACTACACAGTGTCCTTCAACGCCACAGGAATGGCAGACTGTGGCCTCCCTCTTTGCCATTTTTCGTCAAGTTGTGCCTTTTTCAGCAACAGTGCAAACCCAAGTTCAGAGTGAGATGAGGGGACAGTCTCTTCTTCAGTTAATCTTATTATGTTGTGGGTCTGCTACACACACACACACCTTCTTTTTGTTAACTAATGTGTAGTGCATTACTGATCTAAATCATGCTCATTTTCAGCACCCTGGCAGGAAAATGGCATGATTGTCCAAATTTACCCCTCACTGTGGGTGCTTTTTACTAAAGGCACATCCACTATGCACTATAAGTGCACTGCAAAAGTACACCTGAAACTGCACTTGGAGTGCAATGTGGAGTTGCCTTTAGTAAATCACACTCCTTCTCAGCGCAAACTCAAATTTCACTACAAATAAATTTTAAGCCCAATGAAAAAGGAAGCCACACATTGTTGAGAATTAAACTTTTTAATACAAGCACATTCATATGTGCGTTTAGTAAAGGTTTTTACAACAAACCAAGATACTGTATGTTGGGTATCCAAAACCCAGTTTAATCATATTTATTTTTTACTTGTTTTTTTGTGTAAACAGGCATGTCTCAAACCTTAAAATACAGAACACAGGAACTTACAAAGTTCAACTTGGAAAAGTAAAGACAATATCAGACATGAGTATGTACAAACTGGGCTGATATTGCCTTCATCACATGGGGTGTCACCCCTGAAAAATACAAATTTGGAAGATACACACGTGAAAACGAAAAAACTAGATAGGGTTTTATTTTTGTTTTTTTGTTTTTTAAAAGGTGTATTTTGCATAATTCCAAATTTGGAAGATGCACAGAGTGTGTAAACATGTGCTATCTCCCATCATGGGGGATCAATGTACATGCTTTGGGGCTGCAACCACTTCATCGCAGACACTTTCCACAAAACATGTACATTGATCCCCCATGATGTGAGATAGCGCATGTTTACACACTCTGTGCATCTTCCAAATTTGGAATTATGCAAAATACACATTTTTAAAAAATAAAAATAAAAAAATAAAACCCTATCTAGTTTTTTCGTTTTCACACTCTCCCCAAAACATCAATGATGTACTTCATTTTATTTTTAACATCATTGATGTTTTGTTGTACAATTTCCAAATCTCTATTGCACCCCATTATCTCCCCGATCAAGATCTGGGCACTTTTACTGGTAAAACGGGAATCTTCCTCCACATCACCTAGAAAAAAAACAAACAAACACACCATGTAATCCAAATATGGTGATATACATTGATGAGCTTACCGGAAGCTGTGTTCTCCGACATTCACCTGTTGTGGTGACAATTTGGCCAACCTCCACAATCTCTCCTTCTTCCTCCTCCTCCTGCTCCTGCTCCTGCTCCTCTGTTTCTTCTTTTGGAAGTTGCCCTTCTTTGGGAGGGGTGTGGTCCCTGGTGTCCTCATGGTCCCTGGTGTCCTCATACTTGCCGAGTCTTCTCTCCCCTATGAGAATGTAAACAAAGATTAATTAGCACACAGAGGGCATAAATAGGAATATGAAGCATTGCTTGGAAGTGTTGTACAATTGTTTTTTTGGGCCGAGTTACAAGGTGAGAACATTATTGGGGCCACTTTGTTAAGCTGGAATACTTCCCTGCAGAACGATGTTTCATACGAACGAATTAAACCATGACCTTGAAAGTGGCCATTTTAAAATGCACAACATGAAATCAAAGCACATGGAGCATGTATGCAAGCAAGAATAATGATATGAACACACGACAACTACTTACTTTTTTTAAGAACACACTTGATCCTTAGGTACTGCTCGTGCTCCCTCAGTTTCAGGTCTGACTAGCGTTTTCTCAGTTGATCCTTGGATCGGCGTACCCCAAAATTCTTCAGAAAACTCTTCACAACTTTATTCATGATCTTGGCCTTTCTGATATTTGGGTTTGGGTAAGGTCCATACTTCCCATCATAGTCGGTCCTGTTCAATATGTCGACCATCTCCAACATCTCTCCAAAAGACATATTTGAGGCCTTAAATCTTGTCTTCCTGGATCGGGACGTTTCAGGCTCCGGGCTTTCCTCACCCTCCTCCTCGTTAGTGGAACTATTATTGCACACTTGCGTTCTCTTCGCCATGTGCTCTCCCCACTGCGCGGGAAGCGAAGGGGCGGGGAATAGTCTGGAAAGAACGTCAGGGGCGGGCGGAGTTTCACGCATTCGCACTGTATATAAAACGCCACACATGTGTATCGTCCATACGATCTGGGAGGAGAGTGTGAGTCACAGACGTGGCGAACGTCGAAATGAAGGTAACATTTTTAACTTTGTGCTTCACTAGACTAGACTGCTTGTATCTAGGCCGCTGTTGGGACAAGATTATGAGGGATTTTAATTGCATTATTAGTATTTGAGGGTTTGTCTTGTGTTGTGTCTTGCAGACAAAATGGACCCATTCAACAATCCCAACTTTATGGGGCTATTCCTCGAGCTCTACATGGAGATGCCCTGCCTGTGGCAGTTCCACAACAAATTTTATTATGACAGATCAAAGAGGAACGCAGCACTGGAGAAACTGCTTGCTTTGGTGCAGATCAGGGTCCCCACGGCAGACATGACATATCTGAATTGCAAAAATGTGGCCATGAAGCTTACATATTTCAGGGAGAGAAAGAAGCAACTGGAGTCTTTGAGAGCAGGAGATCCAGATGCTGTTTATTACCCCAGGATGGTGCACTTTGACAGGCTGCATTTTCTGGTAGACCAGGGGGTACCCAGGCCACCACTCAGGCCACCACTCTCCAGGCTTTCTCCAAGGCATCCTTCACCCCCAGCTGAGGCTTCTGATGTCCAACCTGGGCCTTCCAGGCAGCACCATGTGGTGGGGCCCAGCTTGAGACAGGTTTTGCATTGTTGAACATATTTCTTGTGTTACATTTAATGATGTTAACTAGATGTTCTTATTGATCAGTAAGTTGTGATTTCTCAAAGTGGTTTACATCTCAATAGACAGTAGTGACCAAAAATGATTGGGACGGGAAAGAAAAATTCTGGTATCAGAATGATAGTCTGTTCTATTTGGTAACAGTCAAATAGCAGAAGCCAGGAGCACAAAATGTTGTGATTGATGATCAAAAAACTAAAACTATGTCCCCTTTTCATACACAGGAAGACCTCAGTCGGGGGGAGGCTGTGGCAAGTGGCAGCCAGGAGGTCCAACAACGCCCTCCTTCTCCTCCTGCCCCAGCTACAGGAGCCCAGCCACAGCCTGGAATGATGCCTGGTGGGAAGTCACAAAGGAAGACCAGAGAGTGATGGCCTGGGATGAGTCTGGTGTGCCAGAAGATGCAGCCTCTTCAAGATCACCATCCTGGGGACAGAAATGTCATCTGAATTTCCTGCTCTCTAGGACTTCAGGAGCAGACTTCTCTCCCTGAGATATGTACTTCTCAGGCCACCAATTTTTTTGTATATGTCATTTAGTCATATCTGCCCTGGGGGCCAAAAGCTGCACCAAAGTTTCTCCAGTGCTGCGTTCCTATTTTTATTTTCGAGCAAAAAAAATAAATTTTATTTTTGTTTGATGAAATACTTGTGTAATGTGTTTTCCTTCAAAAAGTAGAGTTTATTTGTGAGCAGGCAGGTACATTTCCAAAATACAAAGTGAACTAAATAACAAGGGGTACCAACACTAAACAACCTCCTGTAGATTAAAAAAGCAAAAGAAAATCTAAAAAATACAATAATGTTGTTGTTGTAAGTTTACACCCAAAAATAAAAAGTAAAAAAAAAGGAGAAATGAGCAGTGTCTTTAAAGGAGATTTTTAGGGAATCCCCCCCCCCAAAAACATCCAAAAAATAAAAAAATAAAAAAAACATTGTGTAGATGTGACTTAAACTAAAATTGTATTGCTGAAATGGTTAAAAAAGAGTAATGAAATCCGTTCGGGAGAAGTGTGTGTGACTATGAGCATCAAAAGAAGTTGGTTCTTGCAGCATTGTAAAGAACAAGAGAATGCGCTTGATGAATGATTTTTTAACATTGCAGCGTGACGAATGTGCTATATCGCTTAGGAGCAGTAGTTTTACCTGAACGAGCGCTTCCGTGTCGGAATTTGAATGTGAGCATGCGTGGCACTTGGCCCGATGAAAATGCTCTACACATGATCGGATTAGGTCCGTCCGGCCCAGTTGGTCGGAAATCTTTCCAACATGTTGGAAAATTGGGTCGGACGGAATCAGTCCAATGCATACCACACACAGTCGGATTATCTGCCGACACGGTCCGATAAGACTCATTCCGACAGATTCTCCGACCGTGTGTACAAGGGCTAAGATGGTATTGGAGTCCAGTGGCATTAAAAATAGTTAATAAAGGAAATACAGAGAAATGCTGGAGGTGCGGGATAGAAAAAGGAACATTGGAACATATTTGGTATGGCTGTAAGAAAGTGAGAAACTTTTGGATAAAAGTTTTTGAGATAGGAAAAGAATTAATTCCAGATGTAAAGGTAGCATTATTTTCCCTTACGACAGATACATTGGATAGTATGAAAAATGGGATAATTCAACATATGACAACAGCAGCTAGAACAATAATAGCACGTAAATGGAAAGAAACAACTAGTCCAACAATGTCAGAATGGATATGCGAAATTAATGAAATGTGTTTCATGGAAAAACAAATAAGAGAAGAAGGCTATGTAAAAAGCCAGATACCAGCGGTGTGGAAAAAATGGGAAGAGTTTCGGTCCTCAAACGGAATGGTAGAATATCTATAATTTAAAGAAAGGGGGAGGGAGGAGGAGGGAGAGGATGGGGGAAAGAAAGGAGAAAGGAGAAAAAAGAGAAATAATGATAGGAGGGGGGTGGAGAGATAGGAGAGGAAGAGGAAAGCCGAAAAGAAGGGGAACATTTTTATTTTTTTTTGTTAGGTGATAACAAATGAGGAGTATAATGTTTGTGTTTTATGTATGATGTTGTAAATGGACTTGTATGTTTTATGATTATTATAAAAATAATAAAGAGAAGATTTGAAACACAAACTCCTGCAGATGGCTGATCGCTCAATTACAGAAGAACAATAACGCAAAATAGGTAGATACAGGTGTATACTGCGCTGAAGGTACACAGACAACACCCACTAACTCCTGCAGACGCCGGAACACTACACAAGGCCACCGCGCTGGCGGCCTTATATAGTGGGAGGCGTGTACTACACAGCCTGAGCTATGATTGGCATCCTGCCTGTGGCCAATCATGGCTCTCCTCGCTGCCGGCGCTGTGATTGGCCAAGCATGCGGGGTCACAGTGCATGCTTGGCCAATCATGAGCCAGCAATGCACTGCGATGGCGCAGTGCATTGTGGGCCATGAGCTCCACACGAATTTGGCGTGAACAGCCCATAACGTTTGGTATTCTGCGAACAGCCGATGTTCGAGTCGAACATATGTTCGACTCGAACACCAAGCTCATCCCTACTCTGCAGCTTACACATGTATTTGCAAATGTGTGCTAACTAAACCCCTGTTTTTAACGCAAACTGTTAGACAGGATAATTTGGTTGGTAGCAGATTGGCTGGTGGGTTGAGCTGGGAATTCTCTTCGGTTTTGTTTTGCTATTTCTCTGACTAACACCAACAGTGAGGTACTATTCCTCCCACTGACGACAACGATGGGGCATTATTCTATCCACTAACTATCCAATATTCCTTCCACTGAAACCAACGATGGGTACTATTCCACTCACTGACACCATTGATGGGGCACTATTATTCCCACCAATGTTAATAATGAGGCATTGTTCCTCCCACTGACACCATCATTATGAGGCACTATTTCTTCCACGGACACCAATGATTGGGCACTATTCCTCCCACGGAAACCAATGATGGGGCACTACATCTACTGACCACAGGTGCTAAGAAATGTTTTTAACTCCCATTGACCACCAAGCCTAAGATGTTGCCTACACCCACTGGCCAATCCAGGCCCCCTAAAGTCTGAAGACCAGTAAACTGGCTCTTTGTTTAGAAAATTTGGAGACCCCTGCTCTAGATACTAAACTGATTTTAGCCATTATAAGAACAAACATTTCTTATTTTGAAGTTTCTGCCAATGAGCCCAAAAAATATGCTGTTAAATGTTTAGAAATCAGTGTTTTCTGTTTTATTCAGTAAATAGTTTCATTGTTCTAACACTATTTCCATCATTGCTTTTTTTTTTTTTTTGCAGAAAATGAAAGCCTCGGTGCAAAGAAGACGTTCTGCGTCCACCATCGGCAGGGCCCTGAGCAAGAACAAGGAACATTCCAGGTAAACGAGTTAGAGAAGCTATCCACATTTTTGTGCTACTTCCTTCCTCCAAAACACTGCTCTTCCATAGAAACAGTACAGTAAGTGAGCGTTTTCACCATAGGACAGAAAGTGTGTTACTTACTGGCAGGATCACCAAATGAAAGAACAGAAAAAAAACCTGCAAAAGAAGACTATTGAAGCCATCAGAGCTAAGGACTAGTACAGTGCCATCTATTACATTGTATGTTCTTGAGTATAGATACATATTAAACCAGCGGTCCCCAACCTTATTGGCACCGGGGACCGGCTCTGCGTTTTTTCACTGGGAATTTGTCGGGCAATGGCTGGTGTTGGCACTTCAATCATCACGGCACCTTTGTGGATATGGTGTCAGGATGATTGAAGCGCATTATTTCCATTATGATATTGTAATATAAAATGAAATAGTGCAACTCACCATAATGCATAATCAGTGGGAGCCCTGAGTGTGTCACTTTCCACCATTGCCTGCCACCAGATGCAGCTTGTCGCTTGCCATGTTACTTGCTACCAGATGTCATTTGTCACTTGCCACGTTCCCTGCCACCAGATGCAGCTTGTCACTTGCCATGTTACTTGCCACCAGATGTAGTTTGTCACTTGCCAAGTCCCCTGCCACCAGATGCAGCTTGTCACTTGCCATGTTACTTGCCACCAGATGTAGTTTGTCACTTGCCACGTCCCCTGCCACCAGATGCGGATTGTCACTTGCCACCTCGCCTGCCACAAAATGTGGATTGTTACTTGCCACTTCACCTGCCACCAGAATGCAGATTGTCACTTGCCAGTGGATTTGTCCCAGAGTGATGGTGGGCAGTGAGAGATTATGTAATCTATCTGCTGCCCGTGGCTGCACAGTGAGGGTGGAACTGCTGTGATGCAGGGTAGGTGGTGCGAGATGATGTCATCTCTCTGCTCGCTCGCCGGCCCGCTCAATGGTCCTCTCACTGGCCTGCCAGCCTGCTCACCCGCCGGCCCACTCACTGGCCTGCCAGCCAGCTCGCGGCACTCACGGCCTGACTGCAGAGAGGCCACGGCCTGGTGTTTGGGGACCCCTGTACAAAAAGCAATAGAGCAATTCTGTGTTCCCCAATGTACTGCAGTGCATCCAAGTACAGGGTTTCTGTGGACGCTTTGCAGCAATAGATTGTTTGAAGCTATTGGTTATCCTTTGGTGTATAGCAGTGCCTAGACTTTAAATTTAAAGTGTAAGTTCATTTTAATCAAGAAAAAAACAATCCGGTCCCATATGGACATAGCATCATAGTGTGCTAAACCTACCTACTAGCCAGGGATCCCTTTCAGTTCAAAGAATATAAGCCGAAAGCCTTCCTGAAGTCTTCTACAGCTTGTGATGGCTCCATCTTTAGTTATTATAGGGACAGAGCAGCTGTTGGAACCAGCCCCCCCTAGTGCTATAGGAGGGAGTGCCATCCTATTTTTTCAAGTGTTTCCTCTCTCCTGTCACCTATGATGTGCTCAGCGGCTGAGAGCAATACAATATAATAATAATAATGATGATAATAATAACAAAATATAGAACAGGGGTCTCCAAACTACGGCCTGTGGGCCAGATCTGGTCTGCTACAAGTTTTTATCTGGCCCGCAGCCACAGTCAGTGGCAAATCCCCATGCTCCGATCCTCAGTGGATATATTGAGGATATGGATCAGTTGGTCTCCACGTCCCCCACAGTCTCCAGCACACCCCAATGTAAGGGGGTGGAGTTTGATGGGGATCCTGATGTAAGGGGGGACTCTGTTGGACAACCCTGATATAAGGGGGACCCTGATGAAAACACTGGAGTGGGGGGGGGGGGCTTCCTATGGGGACACTTATGTAAAGTGGGACACTGATGGGGACCCTGATGTAAGGAGTTTTCTTCTGGGGACCCAGATGTAAAGAGGACCCTGATGAAAACATTGGTGTAAGGAGGGGGGGGCGCTGATGGGGATCCTGATGTAAAGGGGGACTCTGTTGAAGACACTGATGTAAGGGAAGGACTCTGATGGGGACCCTGATGTAAAGGGGGACTCTGATGGGGACCTGAATATTAGGGGGATTCTAATGGGGCCCAGATATAAAGGGAAATCTGATGAGGACCCTGATGCAACAGGGACTCTGAGGGGGACCATGGTGTAAGGGAGACTGCGATTGTAACCCTGATATAAGGGGTTCCCTGTGAGGGACCCTGATGAAAACATTGGTGTAACGGGGGACTCTAATGGAGGACCCTGATGTAAGATGGGATTCTGATCGAGACCCTGACGTAAGGGGGACTCTGATGAAACCACTGGAGTAAGGGGATTCTTATGGGGATCCTGATGTAAGGGGGACTCTGAGGGGGACCCTGATGTAACAGACACTCTGAGGGGGGCCCTGATGTAAGGGGAGACTCTGTTGAAAACACTGGTGTAAGAGAGGGACTCTGATGGGGCACCTGATGTAAAGGGGGACTCTGGTGGGGGCCTGAATATTAGGGGAGATTCTAATGGGGACCCTGATGAAAACACTGGTGTATGGGGGGGGGGGGGTTCTGTTGGGGACCATGATGTAAGGTGGCACTCTGATTGGGACCCTGATGTAAGGGGGACTCTGTTGAAAACACTGGTGTAAGGGAGGGACTTTGATGGGGCACCTGATGTAAAGGGGGACTTTGATGGGGAACTGAATATTAGGGGGGATTCTAATGGGGACCCTGATGTAAAAGACATTCTGATGGGGACCCTGATATAATGGGGACTCCTAGGGGGACCCTGATGTAAGGGGTCCCCTGTTGGGGACCATGATGAAAACACTGGTGTAACAGGGGAACTCTAATGGGGGACCCTGATGTAAGGGGGGACTCTGATGAAACCACTGGAGTAAGGGGGGATTCTTACGGGGACCCTGATGTAAAGTGGGACACTGATGGGGACTCTGATGTAACCAGGACTCTGAGGGGGACCCTGATGAAAGGGGTTTTCTGTTGGGGACCCTGATGAAAACATTGGTTAAGGGGGGGGCGACTCTGATGGGGACTCTGATGTAAAGGGGGCTTTGACGGGGACCTAAATATTAGGGGGATCCTAATGGGGACCCTGATGTAAAGGGAACTCTGAGAGGGACCCTGATGTCAGGGAGACTCTGATATAAGGGTTTCCCTGTTAGGGAATCTGGGTGTAAAGGGGACTCTGGTGTAAGGGGGGGGGACTCTGATGGTGGCACTGATGTAAGGTGGAACTCTGATGGCGACCCTAATATAAGGGGGATCCTAATAGGGGCCGCAATGTAAAGGCGACTCTGATGGGGGACCCTAAAGTAACGGGGACTCTGACAGGGGCCCTGATGTTAAGGGGATTCTGATGGGGACCCTATAATAACGGGTATCCTAGTGGAGAACCTGGCTGTAAAGGGGACTTTGATGAGGACCCTGATGTAAGGGGGACTCTGATGGGGACACTGAAGTTTTTCTCTCTTGTTCCGAAGCATATTATACAGATTATGAAAAAAAATACTGTACAAGTATTAATTCATTTAAATTGTATGAATTTTTAAAACTGTGAGTATTTGTAAAATTTACAATGTCGCCCTTACACTGACAACTTTTGGGAGCCCGATGATAGAATATATTAAAATATAATTTAATGTCCCTTTTAGCACACATTATATGTGGCAGTAAATACGGGCTTTAATCAATACACCTTCATTTCCCTCCCATGTGACATTGTTGCATACATAAGTTGACTCTACAGGCTTGGAATCTCGCTGATCTCTCGGCCTAAAGAAAAATAATTTTCCTTCCTTAACAATAACAGACGAGAGACAAGAGCAGCCAAACGCTTCTTCTTTCTGTTTATCTGTCTGCGTTTTTGTATAAATGATTCCTCTGCGTGTTTATTTCTCACTAAGAGTTTCTTTAACCAGCCGGTCATAAGGAACGAGATTTTCATATCACGTTTCAGTAGAACGATCGCTCATCCATCCTGAGAGCCCTTCCCAAGTTTTCAGTGACTTTCAAACATTTGCATATCTTGTCTAATCCGTGTAATGTTCTAATGTTCTAATTGTCATTGGTGCTTAACCCTTTCACCGCCAGAGCTGTTTTTTGTGATCTTTACACACATGTTAAAAAATCATTTTAGGCCTGAAGATTGCATAAAACCAGTAAGCATGACCAAAAACAACCCCACACCATAATCCCCTCCCCTCCACCAAATGATTTGGACCAGTGCACAAAGCAAGGACCATAAAGACATGGATGAACAGGTTTGGGGTGGAGGAACTTGACTGACCTCAACCGGATGAATTAGAACGGAGACTACGAGCCAGGCATTCTTGTCCAACATCAGTGGCTGACCTTACAAATGCACTTCTGGAAAAATGGTCAAGCATTCCATAGACACACTCCTAAACCCAGAAGACTTGAAGCTGTTATAGCTGCAAAGGGTTGGTGAACTCAATATTGAACCCTACGGACTAAGACTGGGATGTCATTACATTTCATGTGCGTGTAAAGGCAGGTGTCCCAATACTTTTGGCAATACAGTATATGTATGTGCATGTACATAGGGGAAGAGCGGGCTCATCATTGTATTCTGGGTGGGGTGCTTGGGTGTACCTTTTGATTTTTAACCTTTTTTTCACCTACAGTAAATGTATTTTTCACATAGGGTACCAATGAGATAACATGTTTTACTGTGATAGGTTCTATTCTCCTAATTGAGACATAAGGAGACTATTAAACCCCAGTAGTTCCTCTACTGCACTCTACTGATAGCACTCTACTGATGTCTACAGATAGCGCTCCATTAGCTTCTTTCCACGCCACAGTGGCTGGGAAAAGTGACAGCAGAAAATAACGTGAAGAAATTGTCACTGTTTTTGGACTAGGTAGGGGAGATCAGGGAATAGACATTTGCTGGTAACCCACCCCTCTATCCAGCAACACATGGGTCCCGAGCCATAGGTGGCATATTGTATTCTGCATTGGTGGTCATGGCAGTGTGCATTAAACCTTCACCTCCTGCATTAGTGGTCAAGGCATTAGTGGTCATGGTGGTGACCATTGGTGGTCATGGTGGTAGGATAACTACACCTCAGTGCTGAGTGCTGGAACACAGAGAACGTTCCAGTGTCCAGAACCCCAACGCAGCTCTGCTGCCTAACTGGTGCCCAATCATTTTCAGGTTACTCGTACAGGGCCAATGAGCTTTGTGTTGATTACCAGATCTCCACATGGCTCTAGTCCAGTGATGGAGAACAGTGCCCCCCCCCAGATGTTTTGGAACTACATTTCCCATGATGCTCCAGTAGCACTGACCCCCGAAGGAGCTTCTGATTTGAATTGGGCCTGCACTCTACTGAGAACCCCCCCTTCGGAATGACTGTGTCCCCTTGACACAGCTATGGTGCAATAATAATACAGTACAGTGTAAACAGTATAATGTACCTGTGTCTATCCCTCAGGATCCCCTGGTTCCACCTGGTGGGGAAAGACAGTAAACCACACACTGGTACTCTTAAACAGGAATACTTTTACTGAAAATATTGCAAATGGGTGGTTACAGAGTTTAAACTGTCGTTCCAACGTAGAACGTCAGCACAACATAAGTCAACAGGCAAATACAATAAATAACATGCAAATATGTTACTATCTAGACCTGGGAGCTCCCCTTATTTAAAGTCTACGTGAGGCCTCACTTAATGTATTTCTTCTTTTATCTTGTTTCTTCGCTAGCTTAAATAGCTCCTCAAATAATTGTAATCCAAAGGGGTAAGTAGAGAAAGTTAACTTAGAACACTCCAGGTATAACTCCATAAACTTGTAATCACACTTAGGTACTAAAGTGAAACGGGCCTATTAAGTGTCAGTTGCTAAATTATGTGGAACAACAGGTCCCAGGAAGGCCTATTAGTAAGTCTAAGTATGTGTAATAGATTAAACAGGGAGCCACAACCCGCTCACCAATCGGATCAGAGTTCTGAGTGATGGCTTGAGTCCTACAACTGCAGCTTGCTTCCGCTGGCTAGGCCAAATGCTCCGTGTCACTCCACCAACTGGATCTGGCTCTCTGCTGCTCCAAAAAGCATCTCCGATCCCCGTCAGTCTGATCACCATCTCTCGGCTCCGTCAAGTCACCCAGCAAACAGTCCGGTTTGCACTCCGCGGTGACTATCTACCGATGCGTCCGAGAACCTTACACACAGTTCCGCACAGGCAGGCAATGTGGATCCAAGAGACCAAATATGACCACTGCAGTCCCTTTTATACCCTACCCAGCATGCACTGCATATCAAAGTGTTCATGGGTAGGTCACACGGACTCCTGGGTAGATTATTATTATTATTATACAGGATTTATATAGCACAGACAGTTTACGCAGCGCTTTACAACATTAGGGTAGACATTACAATACAATACAGGGGCAATCAGAGGGCCCTTCGCGTTAGAGCTTAAAATCTAGGAGGGAGGGTAGATGAGGTCAAATGACCAAAGTAAACACAGTCACTTCCTGTTATCTTTCCAACACCATAGAAAAGGAAAATAGCTAAAGTCCATTTCCAGTTTTGGTCACTAGATGGCATCCAATGCTAGTGAATAACAGTGTCCATAGATTAACATAGTACTTCACGTTAATTGAATTAATACACAATTATATACCCGCTACACTCCACTAAACTGCAGAGTGCATGAGAATCATGGGAAATCTAGTTCAAAAACAACTGGGGTGCCAAGGTTCGCCATCACTGCTCTAGTCTTTCTCAAACTGTTAAAATATAGTTGCTTAGATAGGTTGCTTAACTGATAGCAATGAATAATTAAATTTTACTATTTAGACAGGGCTTTTTTTTTTCAGAGAATATGTGCAGGTACTCCCCTCTTCCAAGTCACCCCTTGTCTCCACCGCCTACCCACCTCCAAGCACCGTTCCTTGGTTCCACCCACCTCCCAGTTACTGCCACCTTTAGACAAAGTATCAATATGTGGCGCTAAGTATGGAATTTGTTCATCAAAAAAAGAAAAGCAGTAAAATAGACCCCCAGCAGCAAAAGGACCCCCCCTCCCCACAAGCAACAGTAGATCCCTCAAGAAAAATACACCCCCCCACAGCAACAACAGATCTCCCCAGCAACAATAGACTCCCTTGCAACAACAGATCCACTACAGGAAAAAATAGCCCCCACCAGCAGCAATAGATCCTCTGCGGTCAGCAACAATAGATCCCCCCAGAAACAACAGATCCTCCCCAACAACAATAGATCCTCCTGCAACAAAATACCCCCTAGCAGCAACAGATCCACTCCAGGAACCATAGACCTCCACCAGCAATAGACCCCTCCTTCAACAGTTGCCCCCCCCCAGCAACAATTGACTCCCCAGGAACATAAACCCCCCCAGGAAAAATAGACTCCACCCTCTACAATAGAGCATCAGTTCAATTAACTCTCAAGCACACCCCAGCAGCCCTTGCTATTACATAATTCAGTGCTGGAGGTGCCAGAACTGCATTGCCCGTAGTGGGTTATTTATGTTGGTATCTTTGTGTTATTTTGTTCTGTTTATTTTGTTAAGCCTTTATAAACATCCAAAAGTTTAAAACAGTAGAGAAAAGGAAAAAGCCAGCGTTACAATATAGCACTCATTTAATTCCCAGTGGTATTGTTTTCCTCCAGTAGTTTCCTTTTTGCTTATTAACTTGCTTTTAAAGACAATGCATTGTTTAAAAATTTCCACTGTAAAATTGCAGCCAAAAAATATGCAACGTTAGCTCCGGGCTCTACGAGACATGGAAACCGCAAGAACATCACATGTGGGGTATCCTAGGATTTAGCATTCATAATATAAATATTCTATTTGGATTTCAGTGGCTTGTGAATTTTTAATTAGGTGACTGCTTCATTTAAAAAGTTTTTTTTATTTTTTTATTATTTTGCAATAAAATTCAGAAAAAATCGGAAATTAAAAAGGGGCCAAAATAGCACTCATTAAAATACATGTAAAAGCCAACTGAATGAGTGAGCTAAAGCATTGTGTATCAGAGCTTCCATTTTTTAATTTTTTTATAAAAAAATATATGAATACCTCTAGAATGGGATTTTTAAGGTAATTCTGAAAAATGGAAATTGTGTATATCTTATTAAAATGATTGAAAATTTATTGGTACAATTCTAACATGATAAAAACATTTTCCCTGAAGGGGAACACAGGCAATAAAAACACACATGTACATGTATCATAATACAAAAATATCACAATGATTATGATACATGTACATGAGTGTTTTTTTGCCTGGGTTCCCCTTTCGGGGAAAATGTTTTTATCATGTTAAAATTGTACCAATACATTTTCAATCTTTGTATTGATATATACACAATTTCCATTTTTCATAATCACCTTAAAAAGCCCATTCCAGAGGTATTCATATTTTTTATATATAGGGATGATGGCAATTTACATGTCAACCTGCATGAGTTTAATCTTTTCATACTTGTCATTGTTTGTCATATTATAATGAAGTTGTCGTGTTTTTTTGTTTGTTTTGTTTTTATCATTTTGCAAGAAAATTCAATAATATAAAAGTAGGAACTGTCCCTGATTTGGACCATTGTCCCTCATTCTTCCTCATTCTTCCTCATTTGTCCCGATCTATATAGATGTATATAAAATGTACTTTTTATCTATCAAAAAGTGTTTTCCAGCACTAAACCTTTCACCTGATTTCTAAATTGCTGCATTTGTAAATTCCAAAAGCCAATATAAAGGAATAGTAGTGGTTAAAAAAAAAGCACTTGTGGGTTTAACCAATCTTGTTTTTTTTTGTATAATTCTCCTTTAAGGGGGCATGGCCAGGGCCTATGCCTGTATACTTTTGCTGATAGTTGTCTCTCATTTCCATCTCAAAAAGTTGGGGGGTGTGGGTTATCTATTTAAATTTGTGCCCATTTATATGTAGCAAACTCTACCTTAGGTAGGTGCTAAGTATTATGTACACACGGTCGGAAATTCAGACGGAAAAAGTCTGATCGCATTATGTTGTCGGAAAAGTTTGAGAGCAGGATCTTAAATTTTCCGACTATAAAATCCAATTGTTTAAATTCCGATCGTGTCTAGACAATTCAGACGGACAAAGTGCCACGCATGCTCAGAATAAACTAAGAGATGAAAGCTATTGGCTACTGGCCCGTTTATACTCCCAACGTACGTGTTTGACGTCACCTCGTTCCAAAAGATCGGATTTTCCGACAACTTTGTGCGACCGTGTGTATGCAAGACAAGTTTTGCCCAAAATCCGTCGAAAAAAATCAGACGGATTTTGTGGTCGGAATGTCTGACCGTGTGTATGGGGCATAAGGGTTTTTGTGTAAGCTGCCACTGCAGCTAAATTTAAGCAGGCTTATGCTGCGAGCTAAGGGAGAATGTTGTGGAAAAGGGGCAGGGCTGAGAGCTAGAGTGACATGGGGTACATGTGAGGAGCTCTGACCAATCCCTGTGTAAGATTGGCAGGGGGCAGGCCTCCTACATACACCCATGGTCAGCCTGCTGGGGGAGGAGTTGTTAGCTGGGTGAAATGGTGGATGGAGTGTAATGCCTGGTATACACGGTGAGATTCTCGGACGAATGATTGTCCGTTTTTTTTTGCATGCTAATCTCAGATCGAATCTGATGAGTTTACTAAAGTCACGAAAATTCCCATAGGATGCAGGATTTGGTGGCATTTAATAGTTGGCAAAGGATAGATTTCTGATATGTTTTGGTGGAAATTGGGTAAGAAGGTGGGTAGGGTCATGCAGGATTTGATAATCCATAAATTATTAAGAAAGCTCTTTAACTTTGAAGAAGTTTTGGAGAAAACCAAAAGACTCTGCATGTCCATAATGACACCAGAGGAAGGGAGGGATTCCACCCTCATAGCAATGCAAGATTTCTGGTATGTTTTGGTGGGAATGTGGGGGTGATATAGGAGGAAGAAGGCAGGGTTATGCTAGTCCGTACATTTTTGAGAAATTTATCTGACTTTGGAGAACACCAAAATACTTTGCATGTCCACAATGAAACCTGGGAAGGGAGGGATCCTGCCATCATAGGAATGCATGTTTTGATGGCATTTAAAAGGTGGCAAATGATAGATTTCTGTTATGTATTAGTGGTGATGTAGGAGGGAAAAAGCAGGGGTCACCTGGGATATGATAGTCCGTCCATTTTTTAGAAAGTTCTCTGACTTTGGAGGAGACCAAAATACATGGAGTAGTGAGCCTTCCTCCGGGTTGCCCCCCCAGCATTTGTTAGAACCGTTTGGGTTATATATATATGGATGATTGTTGAGGTTCTGTACCATCAGGTTAAGATTTTATAATTGGTTTCTTGGAATGTGCTACTGAAAGAATATTTTAGGGTGAGGTCCCTTAATTTTGACCTTTTCTTTATGTTATCTTTTACAAATACCGATGCTTGTTTTTTTCTACAATTTTTCGTGAAGTTATATCCTTCCATGCAAAGTGAAGAAATGCTATTTCGAGTATCTGTCACAAGCTCCAACAAGGCTGAGGCATGTCCTTTCATAACTTGGAAAGCAAGGCGTGACCAAGGACAGCGCAAGGTCAGATAGGCAGAACTGAAGATGAGATTACATTTATAACTGTTTCATGGAGGCCTGTTATTTTCCTGTTGTTTTATAGTCATACTCTGGAGAACAAAATTCTTCAGGCATCCTGTTGGTTTTCCTGCTTGGAATTCTGCATTTACTTAGCATTTACAATTTGTGTTATTGCCAACTCTGATTTTAGAACAGAACCCCTATTATGCCAATTCCCATTTCCGCAGTGCGCCGAGCAGTAATAAGCAAAGACTGTTTGTTCTTGTCGTGTTCTTGTACCAGTTCGATGTCTCTTTCCTGAATTCTTTGATATCGACACCTTTAACCTTTTTGTTCTGATCTCGTTTTCCAAATTTCAGTGCTGTCTTCATTTGGGGATGTTTATTTTGGCAGTGGAAATTTTTTAAGAGGTTGCACCGAGACGTTCTTGAGAGATCGCAAGAAGTCTTTGTCTGGTCCTTGAATACCTTTGGTGGAGGGACCTTTAATCACATGGAAAAATCCAAGGAAAACCTAAAATTACACATTTGTCTATATATAGATCAGGACATGATGGGGGTTTATTTTGTGTCCAGTCAAAACTTTTTAGAAAGTGGGGTGAGTTTAGAACCTCAGTTGGTTCTCTACTGCCATCCTGTTAAAATGGAACTTTACGCACCCTATGACCTTTATATAATTCCCCTCCTGTTCCATTTTTCTAACAGAAATCAATTTTTTTTTGCCGGGGACATCTTTTTGGGGACCCCCCTATACCCCTTATTTCTGACCAGAATGATGTCTACTGTGCCAACAACCTTCTGGGATACCCACATTACATCAGGAAGTCCCACACCAGCTCATCAGGGACCGGTCTATTGAAGGACTTTGAACTGCTCCCCCAATGACACGATGTGCCACTCTTGCACATCATCACAGGTGACATCAGAAGAAGTGACGTGTGGGGCTGGGTGTGCTACACAAGAGGTAATTACTGGTAATTGGGAGCATTCCGAGCATGTGACTGTTGTGACAGCCAATCACAGTGGTCACATAACCCAAATGCCCGACTTCTGGATTTTAGAGCCCTAAGGGCCAGGAGGCGATCGGCAGGAAAGGCTTTATATTTTATACTTTATATTTTATTACTTTATAGGATTTGCCCACACTTAGCCCTTGTACACACGATCGGAGATTCTGACGGAATGTGTCCGATCGGAGCGTTTTGTCGGATAGCCCGACTGTGTGTGGTCTGCATCGGACTGTTTCCATCGGAATATCCGTCAGACCAACTTTTCCAACTTGCCGTAAATATTTTCCGACAAAATGCTCCGATCGGACATACTCCGATCATGTGTAGAGAATTCCGATCGGACAAAGTGCCATGCATGCTCAGATCAAATTCCTACATCAAAGCTATTGGCTACTAGCCTGAATGTAGTCCCATCATAACGAAATTACATCATCTTGTTCTGAAAGATCGGATTTTCCGACAACTTTGTCCGACCGTGTGTATGCAACAGTTTCGGACAAGATCAATCCGACGGATTTGGTTGTCGGAATCTCCGACTGTGTGTACAAGGGCTTATTGTGACATTGGGTCCACAGGGTTGAAAATGAAGGAAAATGTACAAACAAGGTTCACAGTTAGAAATAAAAAGTTTGGGGTAAATGCAAAGGATGCGCTAGATTTCCTATTATTAATATCCATTGTTGTGAAGGGCCTTCCCATTGATTAAGCTGACTCACTTATACCAGAGCATTTCAAGAAGAGGGGCCCTAAGAGAAGTCCAGATATGTAAAAGGCAGTAAGAGGGCCACACTAATGGTCTTAGAGTTTTTATTTATAATTAATAGAATAAGGGAGCCAATGCGTTTCGCAGGTTGCAAGGGGCCCCCTTCTAAAGGGGAAAAAAGGCATACATCATATTGTTTTAATAACTATTTACAGTAAAATGTTTAAAGGGTAACTCCACTTTTGTGGGGGGGGGGGGGGTCGGAATTAGCAAAAAAATAATATTAGACCTACTCAGCACAGAGGCACATACAGGGATTCCTTCAGAATAGCAAAAGGTAGGAATCTGCAACAAAGGTTGTTATATCCTTGCAATGTACATAGATCACCCAGAGGGGAATGTTTTTTTCTTAACAAAAGGGGAGTTAGGGCTTTAACCACTTAGCGCAAATCGTCCTCATTGTACGTTGGTACTTTGACGCTAAATACCATTGTTATAGCAGCAGATAGTTGCCATAACCCCAGTATTTTCAACAACGGTGGGCGCGACTCTTTCAAATAAAAGTGGTCTCATTGGCGGATTCACCGCAAGATCATTTTTATCAAAGACATGGAGCAGAGTGAGGGAATGATGGCCCCCACTCAGCTCCATAGCAGTGAATGTGGAAGCGACGTCAAACGTCACTTTCGCCCAATGGTCTTAAAGGGGACTTTTTTTAATTTATTTTTTCATTATTATTGCATTTTGGGGTAAATGTTAGATCTGAGGTCTTTTTGAACCCCAGATCTCACATTTAAGAGGTCCTGTTATGCTTTTTTTCTATTACAAGGGATGTTAACATTCCTTGTAATAGGAATAAAAGTGACCCAATTTTTTTTTTTAAAAGGACAGAGTAAAAATAGAAAGTAAAATAAATAAGAATTTTTTTTAAAGCGCCACGTCCCGCCATGCTCGTGTGCAGAAGCGAACGCATATATAAGTCATGCCCACATATGAAAACGGTGTTAAAAACCACACATGTGTGGTATCGCTGCAATCATTAGAGCAAGAGCAATAATTCTAGCACTAGAACTCCTCTGTAAGACCCCTTTCACACCACACCGCCCATAGCGTGGGCGGTAAAATGCCGCTATTTTTAGTGGTGTTTTACCACTGGATTTGCGGCACATTTCGGCCGCTAGCGGGGTGCTTTTACCACCCGCTGGCGGCCGAGAAAGGGTTAAAACCACCGGCAATACGCCGCAATAGCGGCCTTTTGCCAGCAGTATTACAGCGCTGCCCCATTGATTTCAATGGGGAGCAGTGGTGGAGGAGCGGTAAACACACCGCTCCTTCACTGCTCCAAAGAAGCTGCTGGCAGGATTTTTCCCTGACGTCCTGCCAGCGTACCGCTGTAGTGTGAAAGCCCTCAGGCTTTCACACTACAAATAATGGTGCAGCTTTTTTAGGGCGGATTGCAGGCGCTATTTCTAACGCTATAGCGCCTGCAAAACGCCCTGTGTGAAAGGGGTCTAACTCTAAATATGTAACCTGTAGAAATTTTTAAACATCGCCTATGGAGATTTTTGAGGGCTCGTCACCATTCCATGAGCGGGCGCAATTTTGAAGCTTGGGGTATGTTCAGGTATCAATTTACTCGGCGTAACATTATCTTTCACAATATAAAAGAAATTGGGATAACTTTACTGCTCTTATTTTTTAAGTATAAAAAGTGTATTTTTTTCCTAAAAATTGCGCTTGTAAGATCACTGCGCAAATACAGTGTGGCATAAAGTATTGCAACAACTGCCATTTTATTCTCTAGGGTGTCTGAAAAAAAATATATAATGTTTGGGGTTCTAAGTAATTTCGAGCAAAAAAAAAATCATTTTAACTTGTAAACAGCAAGTGTCCAAAAGAGGCTTGGTCCTTAAAGTAGTGTTGCACTTAAAAAAAAAAAATTCACCAAAATTCCTAAAAAAAATAAAAAATATTTGGAAAAAAAAATGTTTTAACTCACCTCTGAATGCCTGTTGCTAGGGGGTCCCTCGTAGTCTGCCTCCTTCAGTGCCTGTGCTGGTGACATCACTTCCCCTCGCCACAGGAAGGGCTCAGCTCTGCCCCCTCCCTCCAGTCAGTCATCTTGAACACGTGACAGGTCCCAGATGACTGCGTGGCCAATCACAGCGCGCGGCACCGCTCGCACATGCGCAGTGGGTGCCCAGCTGTGAAGCCACAGCCGGGTGCCCGCAGTTAGAATGCCAAGCCGGGCTTCATTCCCCCATATTGCTGGACCCTGGGACAGGTAAGTATCCGATTATTAAAAGTCAGCAGCTGCAGTATTTGTAGCTGCTGACTTTTACTTTTTTTTTAGAGGAACTCCTGTTTAAGTGGTAAAACTAGAACTATAGGCAAAACTTTATTTTTTATTTTTTCCATTTTGGATAGAGCAAGGGAGGGTTATAACCTATAATCTTATAATCAGATTTGTTTCGTCATCCGTGTCTCATTGCATAGACTTTCATTCACTTCCTGTCTCATAGCCAAACAGGAAGTGAGAGGTAATCCCTGCAAATTAAGGGAATTCCTTGGAGACCCCCCCAGGTCACCACCAGTGTCCCCATTGGAAGATTTCCCCTCTAATGTTTTTCTGGGGACAACCCAAAATTTGTGATTTTCTTCTACTTTCACTTTTAATGATAAACAGGACAAGAGATGGTGAATCTCCATAACAGGGGCACAGACAGTAATAAAAACCCGACAGGTGTTCTAATCCCTCCCCATTCTATCCAAAAAAAAAGTCTTGCCTTATTTTATACTTTAAATATATATATATATATATATATATATATATATATATATATATATATATATATATATATATAGTGCACAGATGTTTCCAAAATCATTTCAGATTACATTTTAGAAAGTATGATTGCATATTATTTTATTCTAAAATGTAAAAAAAGCAATTAAGTACTATCCATGATACTTTTCTTAATTTGCACTAATATCCAAATTTTTAGGACAAGCTTTCGGGAGGGGGGATGTACTCCCTTTTTCGACGTCCAAGCAGTACTGATGGGACCTTGAGGAAGGAGGTAAAGGTAAACTCCCGAAAGCTTGCCCTGAAAATGGTAATGTCCGTGCAAATAGAGCAAAGTATCATGGATAGTACTTAATTGTTTTTGGTGCAGGTGCCCTAATATGGCTACAATCACCTCAATCATTATAAAACCTGTAATACTTACTTTTCCTTTATTCAGAAATTCAGGAATAAATTTTGGATAAGAAAAATTAAATATTCCAAATTTTAAGTATTAAACTTATTTTTTATTATTCCATAGGCCGATCACACTTATTCCTTCTCACTGTGGAAGTGGTCTTCTCCTGGGATCTTTCTGTAGCCCTAACAACATGTTCATACTGAAAGATAGAGCCCAGCTGTCGAGTGGGTGGCACACACAAGAGAGGTACCTGTTCCTGTTCAGTGACTCCCTCATTATTGCCAAGTCAAAGTAAGTACCTCTTTCCATCCCGGACAGCTTTTTCTTTTACCCATTTATTTAAGAAGTCACCTTCCATTAACAAGTCCAGCCAAAGATAAAGTAGTTGCAACCCCTAACTTATTGGCATTGTATTTACTAAAGCACTGCATATCATAAACGGCTGCCTTTTTTTTATATATATATAAAATACTGTTTTTACTTTCATTTCATATCTTATGGTTCACCTGCAGCCCCTTTACACTCCTATGCTGTCTACATATACTCCAAGGATTGGCTGTATGGCATTTCTCAAGGTGGTTTCCTGATGGTGACCATAGTGGACTATGTGTGTGTTGTGTGTTAAAACACTCTTGCAGTCTCCAACAGAGACCCATGTAATAGTGTAATACTAATTGGGATACTCTTCATTCTTTTTGAGGGAAAGATTGGTTTAGGCACCTTTCCACCACTGTTGTTCTGAGCTCCTTGCTCCAGGATTGGGCAGTCTGGGTTTTCACATGGCTTGGAGAAGTCTTTGCAGTAGGAGCCTGATGGACAATTCAGCATTTCCATACATGTGAGGTTGACTCTTTACAATTTAACAGTCAATGTTTTCTGGTCAGCAGGATTGCCTCTTTATGCACAGAGGTGATGAGTGCATTATATTTCTTTCCACCTCTGCTGATGATGGGATATCATCTCTATCAATTTACTATCTTTCGTTGACAGATTTTTATTGATTTTAGGACATTTGACCGGCGATTCACTTTTCTGTATTTTATATAATGCTGAGCCTGTGACTTTATCAGGATCAACATTACTGAGCTGCACTTCAGAAAAGGTATGGGTACTTCAGGCTCAGTGCTGCCCCCACTATGGCTACATGTGATAAAATAAATGTGCAAGTTTCTGCCATATACATGGGTCTTCCACATGTAGTGACATTTGTCGCAGGCATAGAAAACAGTGCTCTTATGACACTCTTTATGAATTCCACTGTATGCTTGAAAAGAAGTCAAGAAGGGCTATGAAGAAAAGCACACCATCCCTACTGTGAAGCATGGAGGAGGATCCCTAAAATATGTTTGTTCTGATCACTTACTGTATGCTTTCTTAAAAAAAATGGTACATGTCGTAGAAATTCTACCAGGGGTATATAAACCTATGAACACAACTGTATATTATTTTTTCTTAAGAAAAGTGCTCTTCTTTTCACCATACAATTTTGTAACATGTTCCAATCTCTCCAGTAACATAATGTGTTTTCTTCCTGTAAGGTCTTCTTCCAGCATGAAGCTTAAAAAACAAGTTCGTTTGAGCGAAGTGTGGATTTCCGCCAACCTTTGGGATGTTTCAGAAAGGAGGCATTCCGCTGATGATTCCTTTGTTATTGGGTGGCCCACAACAAACTACGTTGTTACATTTAGGTAATGCAGTTCATATGTCTCTCACACTACCACAGAGGGTTCTAGCTACTCATTTTTAAGAAATATGGTTTGTATTTAGGACAACTGTACCCACATGTTTCTGATTTAATTTTTAAAGCAGGATTTAACTCTTCCAAAGCCCCCCAACTTGGGTTTTTGCTATAATCTGTAATAAAGTATGCCCAGCATATTTGCAAATTAAGGCAGACTTACAGTACCTTGCAAAAGTATTCACCCCCCTTGGCTTTTTACCTATTTTGTTACATTACAGCCTATAGTTCAATTTTTTTTTAAAGAACACCATCATTCTGTGGGGTTGTTTTTCAGCAGCTGGGACTGGGAAACTGATCAGGGTTGCGGGAAAGTTGGATGGTGCTAAATACGGGGATATTCTTGTGCAAAACCTGTACCACTCTGAGGTACTTGATTTGAGGCTAGGACGGAGGTCCAACTTCCAGCAGGACAATGACCCCAAACACACTGCTAAAAGAACAATTGAGTGGTTTAAGGGGAAACCTGTTAATGTGCTGGAATGACCTAGTCTAAGCTCAGACCTCAATCCATTAGAAAATCTGTGGTCAGACTTAGATTGCTGTTTACAAGTGCAAACCATCCAACTTGAAGGAGCTGGAGTAGTTTTGCAAGGAGGAATGGGCAAAAATCCCAGTGGTAAGATGTGGCAAGCTCATAGAGACTTATCCAAAGCAACTTGGAGCTGTGATAGCCGCAAAAGGTGGCTCTACAAAGTATTGACTTTAGGGGGTGAATACTTATGTACATTGACTTTTTCTGTTATTTTGTCCCATTTATTTGTTTGCATCACAATAAAAAACAATCTTCAAAGTTGTAGGCATGTTCTGTAAATTTTAAATGATGCAAATCCTCAAACAATCCATGTTAATTCCAGGTTGTGAGGCAACAAAACATGAAAAATGCCAAGGGGGGTGAATATTTTTGCAAGGCACTGTACCTATCGAGGTGGCTCACTTCAGCACCGCAAGAGCTGTGATGTCCCCCTTTGTTCTAATGCTGCCTCTGAAATCTTCCAGTCTTCTTCTTGGCTGCCCCCCTTGTGGCATACCACCTACGCATGCCTACAGGAGGTAATTCCTCTGTCAACCAGCAGGTGCCGGTACTGTACACTGAGCTGCGCATGTGTGGCTCAGTGCAGTGCCAGGACAAGGTCACCTAGAGCCCAGGGTGAACATACCAAACTGTGCCCCCCCTCCCCAAGATGTATGAACATTACGTGTCAGCAAAAATCCCTCCACAAAAACACTGAGCACTAATCTGCATACTTACCCTCTAAGGAAACTCCATTTTAATGGTCATGGTTTTAAAATAGGATGCCCAACAATTTCATATAGGTGTGTTGGTCAGGTATCCACAAACCTTCAGACATACGGGGAAGATCAATAAAGCAATAAATATGTTATTCACCATTCAGTAAAGCAATAAATCTGTTATTCTCCATTCAGTAGGTGAATCTACCTGGTGCATATGTTTTACATAGTTATTGATTCACCACCGTTGAATGTTTGATGAAAATCACATTCACTACTTTAGTAATATGTGCCATGGTGTCTCCATTTGTACCAAAAGGTTTGCATACACATACTGGCATACCTGAATGCGCCTGAATTACAGATATGTACAATAAGAGTAGGCACTGCCGCTATATGTGTGCCATGGGACCTAAGCGATGGCAACAAAGTGCTTGGGTCATTGAAGATGTAAATAAAATGAAGACTTGGCAGATTACAAAATCTGGACATCATGAGAAGGAAATCCAGGCTGGACATTGTTTCTTGTTTTAAAATAGAAGCAGGAAGGGGCCGTGTGCTTAAGTAGGAGGAAGGAACTGGGATGTATGGTAGTCACTTCATTTCTCTTTGCATTGTTTTTTCTCTTATAGTTCCTCAGACACAAAGGAGAAGTGGCTCTCCAAATTAAGCTGGTAAGATCTTCTTCTTTTTTTTTTGTCTAAAGAAATTCACTTAACCCTTTTGTGCATTTGTAGCTTAACATTCATTCATACCAGTTTTCAAATGCAATCTTGGTTTTGTGGGTAATGTATGCCTTTATGCTGATGATGCAAAGATGTTCATTTGGGTTGATACATTTGTAGGTGTTTGTAATATTGAACTTTATGTAGGATTGCTGGAAAATTGGTCAAAGTGGTGGAAACCGCAATGTGAAACTTCATACTGAGTAAACAGTGAGGCCTGGCAGTGAGGAAAGAAAATCTATTTTTTGGGGTATCACTAGAGCAAGAAATAACATCCTGGTTCCTTTATGTAGATCTTTAGCTATCACTAGAGGGATCACCAGCAGGAATAAGTTCCTGATTTCCCTATATAGATCTTTATGTCACTAGAGGGATCACCAGCAGGAGAAAGAAGGTCCAGATTCCGCCATATAGATCTTTATATCACTAGAGGGGTCACCAGTAGGAGGATGGAGGTTCTAATTTCTCTATATAGATCTTTATATCACCAGAGGGGTCACCAGCAGGAGGAAGAAGGTCCTGATTACTCTATATATATATCTTTATATCACTGGAGGGATCCCCAGCAGGAGGAAGGAGGTCCTGATTCCTCTATATAGATCTTTATATCACTAGAGGGGTCACCAGCATGAGTAAGGTGGTCTTAATTCCTAAATATAGATCTTTATATCGCTAGAGGGCTCACCAGCATGAGTAAGGTGGTCTTAAATCATCTATATTGATCTATAGAAGAATATATACAAGAAATAACATCCTGGTTCCTTTATGTAGATCTTTAGCTATCACTAGAGGGATCACCAGCAGGAATAAGTTCCTGATTTCCCTATATAGATCTTTATGTCACTAGAGGGGTCACCAGTAGGAGGATGGAGGTTCTAATTTCTCTATATAGATCTTTATATCACCAGAGGGGTCACCAGCAGGAGGAAGAAGGTCCTGATTACTCTATATATATATCTTTATATCACTAGAGGCATCACCAGCAGGAGGAAGGAGGTCCTGATTCCTCCATATAGATCTTTATATCACTAGAGGGATCACCAGCAGGAGGAAGAAGGTCCGGATTCCTCTATTTAGATCTTTATACCACTAGAGGGGTCACCAGTAGGAGGAAGGAGGTTCTAATTTCTCTATATAGATCTTTATATCACCAGAGGGGTCACCAGCAGGAGGAAGAAGGTCCTGATTACTCTATATATATATTTATATCACTAGAGGGATCCCCAGCAGGAGGAAGGAGGTCCTGATTCCTCTATATAGATCTTTATATTACTAGAGGGGTCACCAATAGGAGGAAGGAGGTCCTAAATCCTCTATATAGATCTTTTTATCACTAGAGGGATCACCAGCATGAAAAAGGAGGTCCTGATCCCTCTATATAGATCTTTATATCACTAGAGGGATCACCAGCAGGAGGAAGAAGGTCCTGATTCCTCCATATAGATCCCACTAATGACCAGGCCATTTTGTGCGTTACTTTAACTGCCAATTGCGTGGTCGTGTGACACTGTACCCAAATAAAATTGATGTCCTTTTTCCCCACAAATAAAGCTTTCTTTTGGTGGTATTTGATCAGCTCCTACTGTTTTTATTTTTTTTGCTCCAAAAAAAGACAATTTAAAAAAAAAAAACACAATATATTTTACTTTCTGCTATATACAATAAAAACATTTTAAAAGTAGAATTTCTTCATCAATTTAAGCCGATATGTATTTTGCTACATAAACAAATTTTCAATAAGCGTATATTGATTGGTTTGCGCAAAAGTTATCACCTCTACAAACTTTTTTTTCTTACTAGTAATGGCGGCGATCAGCAATTTTTAGCAGGACTGCGACATTCCTGTTGAAAAATCGGATGCCTAACTGACACTTTTGATGCTTTTTTGGGGAACAGTAACATTATTTCAGTGATCAGTGCTAAAAATATGGACTTTCACTGTACTGTACTGTACTAATGATGCTGGCAGGAAAGGGGTTAACATCAGAGCGATCAAAGTGTAAGTAAGTGTGCTCCTAGTTGGTGCTTCCTAATTGTGTGGGGGATGTGCTCTGACTGGATGAAGACAGACATGTGTTCTTGCTTAGCAGGGACACAAGATCGCCATCTTCTTCCCTGTCAGAACGGCGATCTGCCATGTTTACACAGAAAAAGATACCCATTCCCCAAAAAAATAAAAAATGAAATGTGTTAGGGGTGGAGGGAGGAGATTTGCAGTGTTTTCACTTTTAATTGAAGGTCCGTTTTAATAAATGTGTGTTTTATTTGTGGTCACGTATATAAGGTTTTATTAAAATGCTGGCTGAGCTTTCAGGTTAATATATTGCAGGTGTGTGTAAAGTCATACAATCAGTTTTTTTGTTTTTGTTAGAAAGCAGCCCCTACCTGAGTATAAAACACTCTCCCCTGCCATAATGCTGCAGAGAAGGATCCTTGCTTATGTGCCCACAAACAATCTTGGATTTTTCATTTTTTTCAGGCATATTAAAGAAGTAAAGAAAGATGTATTTTTCCCTGGAAAAATTGCAATTGGTGTTTTATATCTGGATGCAGACGAATACATGTCTGTGAGTATTACCCTTCTGTCTCTTTTTTTAATTTTTATTTTTTTATGTGGCAACATGATCTGATTTCCATTTTGTTGGGACTGTTCCATTTCCCACTAAAATCTCTAGTTGTTTCCAAATTTATGGCGTGTTATGGCTATTTATGGCCGAGGGACACAAATTATGAAAATAATTTTGAGATTGTAACTGAAATAAAAGTAGAATTAGGAAAAAAGACGCATATTCTCAAGAATGAATTGTCAATCATTTTTTTAAGGGAGAAAAGGCAAGATATTATATACTGTACATATACAGGTGGTAAGTGTATATATACTATGGTTTAGCAAAATTTGGTGTAATTCAGTTATTCAGAATTCATTTTAAACCTTCTGCAGTCTGTGGTTCCTCAACCTCCGTATCACTATAGGATGTAAAGTGCCTTGCGAAAGTATTTGGCCCCCTTGAACTTTTCAACCTTTTGCCATATTTCAGGCTTCAAACATAAAGATATAAAATTTTTATTTTTTGTGAAGAATCACCAACAAGTGGGACACAATTGTGAAGTGGAACGAAATCTATTGGATTTTTGAAACTTTTTTAACTAATAAAAAAATGAAAAGTGGGGCGTGCAAAATTATTCGACCCCCTTGCGTTAATACTTTGTAGAGCCACCTTTTGCTGCGATTACAGCTGCAAGTCGCTTGGGGTATGTCTCTATCAGTTTTGCACATCGAGAGACTGAAATTCTTGCCCATTCTTCCTTGCAAAACAGCTCGAGCTCAGTGAGGTTGGATGGAGAGCATTTGTGAACAGCAGTTTTCAGCTCTTTCCACAGATTCTCGATTGGATTCAGGTCTGGACTTTGACTTGGCCATTCTAACACCTGGATACGTTTATTTGTGAACCATTCCTTTGTAGATTTTGTTGTATGTTTGGGATCATTGTCTTGTTGGAAGATAAATCTCCGTCCCAGTTTCAGGTCTTTTGCAGACTCCAACAGGTTTTCATCCAGAATGGTCCTGTATTTGGCTGCATCCATCTTCCCCTCAATTTTAACCATCTTCCCTGTCCCTGCTGAAGAAAAGCAGGCCCAAACCATGATGCTGCCACCACCATGTTTGACAGTGGGGATGGTGTGTTGAGGGTGATGAGCTGTGTTGCTTTTACGCCAAACATATCGTTTTGCATTGTGGGCAAAAAGTTCGATTTTGGTTTCATCTGACCAGAGCACCTTCTTCCACATGTTTGGTGTGTCTCCCAGGTGGCTTTTGGCAAACTTTAGACAAGACTTTTTATGGATATCTTTGAGAAATGGCTTTCTTCTTGCCACTCTTCCATAAAGGCCAGATTTGTGCCATGTGCGACTGATTGTTGTCCTATGGACAGACTCTCCCACCTCAGGTGTAGTTCTCTGCAGTTCATCCAGAGTGATCATGGGCCTCTTGGGCTGCATCTCTGATCAGTCTTCTCCTTGTCTAAGCTGTAAGTTTAGAGGGACGGCCAGGTCTTGGTAGATTTGCAGTGGTCTGATACTCCTTCCATTTCAAAATGATCGCTTGCACAGTGCTCCTTGGGATGTTTAAAGCTTGGGAAATCTTTTTGTATCCAAATCCAGCTTTAAACTTCTCCACAACAGTATTACGGACCTGCCTGGTGTATTCCTTGGTCTTCATGATGCTCTCTGCGCTTTCAACAGAACCCTGAGACTATCACAGAGCAGGTGCATTTATACAGAGACTTGATTACACACAGGTGGATTCTATTTATCACCATCAGTCATTTTAGGACAACATTAGATCATTCAGAGATCCTCGCTGAACTTCTGGAGTGAGTTTGCTGCAGTGAAAGTAAAGGGGCCGAATAATTTTGCACGCACCACTTTTCAGTTTTTTATTTGCTAAAAAAGTTTAAAATATCCAATAGATTTTGTTCCACTTCACAATTGTGTCCCACTTGTTGGTGATTCTTCACAAAAAATAACAATTTTATATCTTTATGTTTGAAGCCTGAAATGTGGCAAAAGGTTGAAAAGTTCAAGGGGGCCGAATACTTTCGCAAGGCACTGTAGTTATGATAAGGAGGTCAATGGGAAGAACCAGTGACAGTGGGATAATTGAGTATAAATTCTGTCCTTTTGCAGGTGCATCTGTTTGGGGTAATTATTTATCACAGTTTGGTTACTTTAACTTTGGTGCCAAGTGATTAAAAACCCAGGGTGCCAAAGATGGGTATAAATGGGTTGGAGCAGTCAGCTAGTAAGAGAAGGTTCAGTAATGATGCAAATATGAGTGTTTTATGTAGAGCCTCTATTATGTTTTTTCAATATGTTGATGTTCTTTGTCTCTGCAGAGTACTACAGTTACTGTGTCTAACATGGACACTACGGAAAAAGTGATTAAACTGGTGTCTCAACAGCTTGAACTTCCCGTAAGTAAACCTAAAATATTGACTGTACCTTCAAAGCTAAATGTAAAACCCTTGCACTAAATTATAAAACCTCCACTTAAAACCCCTTCATCAGGCGTGATGCATCATGATGGGGCCCATTAAGGCTCCAAAACAATGTATTATGATGTTATTTTTTTTTCAATGTGGTGGGTCGAGTAGTAGCGTAATTAAAAGTAATAGAAAAAAAATCTGCACTTGTACATACTTCTTTTATATATATGTAGATGTTGGTAGGGATGGTGGGTTGGCCTCCTAAGGTGTGTTCAGCATCCTTCTGCTTGATTACTATTAAGTACTACATTAGGTCTGCAAAATACAAGCTCTAATTATCTACCCAATACTGGGGAGGAGTTCATAGAGATGGGTCTTCCAGTACTGCTGACAGGAGGCAGGAGGTTTTCTTCTCCAATGGTAATCAAAAACTTAGGGGATTTACACTGAGAAGCAAAGCAGACAGTAAGTTGGAGGATGTATATTTTGCAGATTTTCTTTGGATTGTATGTTTTATAATGCATTAGACAAATCCACTTACTGTAATAATGTGGGTAATGACATTTAGTGTTTGTCCTACTTTACTGTAACAGCCTCCACTCTTCCTAGAAGACTTTTACACATGGTTTTGGAGGGTGTCTGTTGGGATTCGTGCCCATTCAGCTAAAATAGTTTCAGATACAGATGTTGGCTGAAAAGAGCTGGCTTACAATGGGCATCCCAATTTATCCTGAAGGTGTTCAGTTGGGTTGAGGTCAAGTACTGATTTTGGGTGAGAAGACCCTTCTCGCCGTCAGAGTTCCAGTTCACCCCAAAGGTATTCAGTTTGGCTAAGGTCAGGTACTGATTTTGGATGGCAAGACCTATCTCGTAGTTAGAGTTCCAATTCACCCTAAAAGTGTTCAGTTGGGTTGAGGTGAGGTACTGAAGACCTTACTTACAATTGGCATCCCAATCCATCCCGAAGGTTGAGTTTGGTTGGGGTCAGATACTGATTTTGGATGAGAAGACCTGTCTTGCGTTAGAGTTCCGATTCGCCCTAAAAGTGTTTAGTTGGGTTGAGGTGAGGTACTCAGGTTGGAAAATAAGACTTGGCTTGAACATAAATTAATTATTTTAGAAATAAATATACACTCAATGGCCAAACATTTGTGGACACCTGACTGTCACACCTATGTGAGCTTAATGGACATCCATTTCAATGGGCATTAATATGAAGTTGGCCCTCCTTTGCAACAGCCTCCAGTCTTCTGGACAATAAGACCTGGCTCACAATTGGAATTCCAATTCATCCCAAAAGATGTTCAGTAGGGTTGAGATCAAAGGTCTGGGCTCAACTCAAGTTCCTCCCCACCAAAGTCATCAAACCATGTGTTTAAGGAGCTGGCTTTGTACACAGGGGCACATTCATGCTGGAATAAACAAAAAGGGCCTTCCCCAAACTGTTACCACAAGGTTGGAAGAACACAAATTTCTAAAATATTTTTTATGCTGTAGCATTCACAGTGCCGTTCACTGGAAACACCTGAACTCAAGCAATTGGAGGAAGTCCACCTACATTTGGCCATATAGTATATTCCATTAGGAAATTAATATGCTTGCTCACAGTGCCAAATGTTTAACAACTGTTTTTGTGCAGGGCAGACACAGTGACTACCATCTGTGGGTGACATCTGGAAAGGATGACCCTCCATATCCTCTTTGCGGTAAGATCTTCACCGAATACTCAGTAGGGGTGTATGGTCACCACGTGTTCTGTCTTCTATGTATAGCATCAGTTATAAAGTGATATTCCCTTCCAGCAATCTACTCTAGATTTTAAAATGTGTATTCCTCAATTGTTTTAAATTTCCTTATACTGAAATATGTAGAAAATATGCATCATATCATGTACATTATGGCAAACAGTTTGCAACATATTGTTTATAATACAATGTAAAATATAATAAAAAATAAAGGTATAGCAAAAGTTGAATCCAGAGGGATATAAAAGACTAAAATTGACACAGTTCTGAATTCATTCATTCATCATTGCATTTATTTTTTCAATTAAGTAAGATCCTTTCACATAGGTATAGTGAATTAGCAGCGACTGACTGGTCATGATTAGCAGGCAATCAGGGGCGATATGTCTCCTCCCACAAGCCTGTTTAAAGAGAGATTTTGCACTGAAATCCCTTTTCACTATGTTGCAGCTGTGTCCTTTGGATCAGTGGCGACTGGTGCTCAAAATTTTTGGGGGGATGCAAATAAACAAAAATTCTTAAAAAGAAACCATCAATTGCAGCCTCACTGTGCCATCAATTGCAGCCTTACTGTGCCATCAATTGCAGCCTCACTGTGCCCATCAATTGCAGCCACTATGCCCATCAATTGCAACCTCACTGTGTCCATCAATTGCAACCTCACTGTGTCCATCAATTGCAACCACCATGCCCATCAATTGCAACAACCGTGCCCATCAATTGCAACCACTGTGCACATCAATTGCAACCTCACTGTGCCCATCAATTGCAACCTCACTGTGTCCATCAATTGCAACCACTGTGCTCATCAATAGCAGCCACTGTGCCTGATCCATTGCAACCATTGTGCCCATCAGTAGCAGCCACTGTGCCCATCAGTAGCAGCCACTGTGCCCATCCATTGCAGTCACTGTGACCCCCCAGCATTCCCCCCGCTCATTGTCTGACCACCATTTACCCCATATTGGTGGCAGGTTGTGGGACGGGCAGCGGGTCAGGCAGCTGGGAGCTGTGGGATGGGTGGTGACTCCTGTGTCCTCCACACCCCTCGTCGCTGTAATTTAGGCGCCCAGCATCCTAAAAGGGGCCGGACACCTGAATAGGGGGTGGTCGCGGCGACCATGGATAGATTCATGCTATGCATGAATTTATCTATGATACATAGAGGGGGAGGCCCCTGTGCACCCTTAATGGACGGGCCGCAATTGCTTTGGATGCAGCGTGGCCCCATTCACTTCTATGGGGTGCGTTGGTATGCTGGATCATCTGCTAAATGCAACAAGCCCTACATTTTTTGCAGCACAGCAACAATGTGGATAGTGCCATCTGATGGGTAAAAACGTACCCCAACAGCCTGGATTTTCCACACTACCATGCCCATGTGAAGAGGGCCTTACTGTGACAGCCTGCAGCCTACTGATTAGACCAATTAGTGGCAGATGAGGTCATCCTTTTGCTCACTCTGCTCTCTTTTCTCATCAGCATGCTTATTGTAAAAATATTTGCATTCAACCACCTGATTGGCTCCAAGCCTTGGCTTTCCCTCTCCCAGTTTTAGGGAAACAAAGTCAATTTCAGAGAGAACAAGGGGGTTTTACTAAAACTAACAGATGTTATAAGCTGATTGGTTACTATGCACAGCTGCACCAGATTCCGTGCGCACCAGTTTTAGTAAATCACCCCCTGGTCTCTCTGAAGTTGACTTGGTCTCCCTCAACCTGGGAGAGGGAAAGGCAATGCTTGGAGCCAATAAGGTGGTTGAATGCAATTATGTTGACAATAAACATGAGGTTTCAGAGGAAAGAGCAGGGTAAGCAGATGGATGACCTCATCTGCCACTCATCTGCCCAATCAATAGGCTGCAGGCTATATTATTTAACTGTAAGTGGCGCCATCTACCTGGCTGTGCTGTGTGCATCTCAGGACTGGATGAGCCTTAGAAATATGCATGTTGTGGGACGATGCCATGAAAAAAACTTTATCCATGATATACAAAGCTCTCCAGTTCTCCTTTCATCTATTCATGAAGGCCTTTATAAACTGCTGGCCAGCTGGTATGTGGAAGCCCCGCATATGGACTCCGAAGACTGAGTGGATGTCTGGGAATATCCTATGCTACAGCTGGTTTTGTCAAAAGACAGATTAATTCAATTTAAAATACTTAATGGTATACTGTATATCACCCTGCGAAAATTGCATTGCATTTACCCAAACATTTCTGCTAAATGCTGATGCTGACCAGTAGATCCAGCAACATATATACATGCATGAGTCCAGTGTACATGTATGTGTACACGTGGCTGTGTCCAGTGGTCCAATCCTTTTGGAAAGATGTTACTGAGTGTATTAAAAAATGTACGCTGAGCTCTGTACCATTGACAGTGGATGTTTGTATACTTGGTCTGATCCAGCTATTGGCCATATCCAGAACAATGAGAACACTGAGAAGATTGTTATTATTTTACACCCGCAAGGCCATACTGCTCAAATTAAAGTATCCAAGAGCACCTACACTTGAATTATAGAAAAATCTGGTGAACTCAGCAATACCGCTGTATAATTCCACTTATGAATCCAGGGGTTATCCTGGGAAATTCACCAAAACATGGGATATCTGAGTTGCTTCTGTGCGAACAAACCCTTCTGAGGACACCTCTATGGCATCCCCCCACCTCCCTGATTTCATTCTACTGACCTACTGGGAACCTCTGTAGGGTAGCAATGATAGGTTTTGTTTTGTACCTTAATTAAAAATACTTAATAAAGAGTATCTTTAACCACTTCCCGACCAGCGCACGACGATGTACGTCGACAGAATGGCACGGGCAGGCATATTGGCGTACATGTACGTCCAATATTCTATGCCGCCCTGCCATCGGGAGCGCGCCGCCGGCGGCGCGCTCCCGCGCTGGTCGGGACCCCCGTGAGTCCGGTCGCGGGACCCGCGGACTCGATCGCCGTGGGCATCCCCGCGATCGTCTCACGGAGCGGCCGAATGGAGGAAATGCTGTATACACAACATTTTTCCATTCTGCCTAGCAACTAGTGACGCTGATCTCTGCTCCATGTGATTGGAGCAGAGATCAGTGTACACTAAATGAAAGCCCAACCCCCCCACAGTTAGTAACACACCCCTAGGAACACTTAACCCCTACACTGCCACCCACTGGTTAACCCTTTCACTGCCAGTGTCATTTACACAGGAATCACTGCATTTATATAGCAGTGATTACTGTATAAATGACAATGGTCCCAAAAATGTGTCAAAAATGTCCGATGGGTCCCCGACAATGTCGCAGTCACAATAAAAATTGCAGATCGCCGCCATTACTAGTAAAAAAAAAATAATAAAAAATTATTAATAAAAATGCTATAAAACTATCCCTATTTTGTAAACGCTATAACTTTTGCGCAAACCAATCAATAATCGCTTATTGCGATTTTCTTTACCAAAAATATGTAGAAGAATACGTATCAGCCTAAATTGAGGGAAAAAAATGTTTTTTTATATATTTTTGGGGGATATTTATTATAACAAAAAGAAAAAAATAATGAGTTTTTTTCAAAATTGTCGCTCTATTTTTGTTTATAGCGCAAAAAATAAAAACCGCAGGGGTGATCAAATACCACCAAAAGAAAGCTCTATTTGTGGGAAAAAAAGGACGTCAATTTTGTTTGGGAGCCACGTCGCATGACCGCGCAATTGTCAGTTAAAGCGACGCAGTGCCGAATCGCAAAAAGTGGTCTGGTCTTTGACCAGCAAATTGGTCCGGTCTGAAAGTGGTTAAAAAAAAAAATTCAAATCTTTTGGTACATCCTGATTTTGGCTTTTTAAGCTTTGAGTTCACTTATGGCTGTAATAGGTCACATGTCTTCTCCATGGGGGTTGCTATACCTACTGTAGCTTGTGTCTTTCCAGGTCATGAGTACCCTTACAGTATTGCAATGAGCTGTCTCCAGGAATCTGTGGTTATGGCCAGAGGACTTGGCAACAACCTTTCTTTAGAACACAGTGCAGACAGTATTCTTGAACAGTTCCCTCATGAAAGACAGTGCCAGTTCATCATTAAGCTTCGGCCCCATGGCCCTATGGAAGTGAGGAGGGGTAGGTATCAACTGGAACTGAAATATTATATTTGTTACACCAGTCACTAAAATCTAATATTAATAAATCTCATATAAGATTTAACACATTCATGTAATTTCAAAAGACATTTTCCATCATTTCAAATCTAACGCTGTCTTTAAAATAATCCCCATGGATCCTGCCATGGAGGCTCTTGTTCAGCCGCTTCCTGTTTTGGGGTGACAGGGCCATTTTTCTATCTAACAACTGTCACTTGTCATGCTTCATGTGAACCTGTTGTGGATGAAATCATTTTAAATAAATGTTTTTTGTTTTTTAACTGATTCATAACACACTGATGTGCAAGCACAGCCAATTAGAAAATAGCGTAGCTGGACTTGTGTGCCATCATGGACCACGAGAGAAGAAATGGAAGGTGAATCAGAGGCTTAACTTAGACTTGGTAGGAAGAAGATAAAGAAGGAAGAATGCAGGCACTAGGCATGGACTAGTTCTCTCTACTCCCCCTCCTACTACCAAACATTTTTTACTTTTACTAGTACCTAGGCTGGTGGCTGCCAGAGAAGGTAATGTGAAGGAGATGGCTGCCAGAGAACGTAGTGTAGAGAATAGAGGAGATGGTTACCAGAATGTAGTGTGGTCTAGAGGGCTACCAGAAAATGCACTGTGGAGGTTGGAGGAGGTAGATACCAGAGAAGGTAGTGTGGAGGAGTTGGCTGCCAGAAAATGTAGCGTAGAGGATGGAGGAGGTGGATACCAGAGAATGAAGTGTGGAGGTTGGTAGAGGTAGCTACCAGAGAACGTAATGTAGAAGAGGTGGCTGCCAGAGAACATACTGTGGAGAATGTAGGAGGTGGCTGTCAGGTCACCTTGAGGCGAGGTGACAGATGCACACTGTAGGAATCAGGAGTGCACCGCAAGGTTGTGGACCCTACGGCTGACTGCTGCGGACGGGAGACAGGTCCCACCGGGGTTAGAGCGTAGGATTCCCTAGGGCGCGGAGTCTAAGAGCCAGCAGGTGTTCACCAGAGCCTCGAGTGGTGAGGATGGACTTGGCTGCAACTGGCTCCAGGTTGCGGCCCCCAGGGTCCCCCAGCTCACACCCACAGTAGGCAACAGGAGGATAGGGATGGTGAGGGACAAAGAAAAGGTCGGGACACGCCAAAAGGTCAGGATCACAGGCAAACAGGGATAGTCAAAGACACGCTAAAGTCGGTAACGGAAAACAGTAGAAGAGCACACGGCAGGTAACAGGAAGCTAAACACACAAAGGAATACACAATGGTTGATCAGCACTGATGGCCTGCAGTGCACAGGTTAATATAGGGCTCCCTGATAGGGCCTGGGGTGGAGCCATGCTTAGAGGAGAGGTTATAAAAACCACCAGGTGGAAGTGGCTGGCCTCTTAGTCTGAACACATGAGGGGAGGTAAGCAAACACAGGAAGATCACTGCATAACCATGACAGTACCCTCCCTCTTACGAGGCCTCCCCCTCCCCCGCCTGGCTCCAGGCTTAAAGGGAAACTCCAGATGGAACCTCCTTAACAGACAGGGAGCAAAGACCTCAGATGCAGTGATCCAAGACCTCTCCTCAGGACCCAACCCTTTCCAAAGTACGAGGTACTGAAGAATGACTTTACGGAGCCGGGAATCCAAAACTTGACTAACCTCATATTTTAGATTATCCTCAGAGACCGAAACAGAGGTAGGGAGAGGACGAGAGGACTTGAGGACTAAAGGCTTTTTAGGAATGGGTAAGGGCATGAGAAGATCAAGAGTCTGAGCAGGGACCCCCACACCCTTAAAGATGAGCTGGGCATCCATAACAGGACCACCAGACTGGGCAGAGGTCAGTGGATCCCTGAGGTCAGGTTGGTTAGAAAGTGGCATGTCACAAGAGTCAAGCTGGATAGCTGCAACACAAACAGAATGCAGAGAACCCTGAAAAAAAGATTGAAAGCCCCTCCTGGCCGAATGAGGTATTCTATCCAAAGGATGGATTGAGCCTCTTAAATGGGTTTGAACGGACATAGTAGCAGTAGGGTGAGGCCAGGTCACCGAAGGTGCTGAACAAGAAGCAGGAAGCTCATTGGGCATGGGCTGGACTGGCATAACTGGTGCAGAGGTCGACTGAATAGTATTGTCAGGTGTAGCGACCATCTCAATCGCATCACAGGGCATAGCAACTGTGGAACTTGCAGACAAGTTAGCCTGGCTGTGCGTTCAAGGGAGATTAGGGACAGACAAAGGTAAATGGTTATGCGAACTGGAGTGAATGATCGACTCAGGTTCATAGGTGGGCCCCTCATCCAGAGTACCACATGACCGAGAGAGTGCATCAGTCCGACTATTGCAGGACGCATCCCAGAGATTGCCATATACAGCGGGAAGAGCAGAAGATACTGGGATGGTGGTAACAGGAAGTTTCTCCTTTGGGGTACCCTTGAGTAGGCAGGAAGAGGAACAGGAGGAACTCCAAACCAGGATCTGTCCAGCAGACCAGTCAACATGCAGAGAATGGAGCTGTAACCAAGGAAGACCTAATATGATAGGAGATGAAGCCTTAGGTAAGACAAGGAAGGATATCCACTCCAATGGTGTTGTAAGGGGCAAAAGGGTAAGTCTCATGGAGGATGCAGTTTCCCAATCCATGAAATTGGCAGCGGCTCCGGAATCCAGATGTGCTGAGACCAAACGAGAGGAAGCACCGACATGAAGCAACACAGAAAGGAGAAGACGAGAAGGTGAAAGTGATATTTTAGGGTCTAATACTCCACCTTCCAGATGTATTAGCCCTGAGTGTTTTTCCGGACGAAGAGAACAAGTGTCACGGAAATGACCTTTGGCCCCACAATAGAGACATAGGCCCAGAGTTCTGCGCCTAGCGCGTTCTTCAGGAGATAATTTAGTCAAGCCCAACTGCATAGGTTCCTCAGTAGGCAGGGGGCGTTCCTCGGATTGCAGAGAAGGGACTGGGGGCTCAGGCTGCCTAAAGAACGGGAAGTGCTGGCGTCTTTTTTCCAGGGCCCTCTCCTGAAAGCGAATATCGATCTGTTTACACAAGGTGATGACACTATCCAGATCAGCAGAAAGGGATCTTCCTGCTAATTCATCCTTCACTCTATCAGAGAGGCCATGTAAAAAGGTTGCAACTAGGGCCTCATTATTCCAGCTCAATTCAGCTGTGAGGATACGGAACTGAAGAGCATACTGTCCCACAGATGGGGACTCTTGACGGAGACGTAAAAGAGCGCTAGCCGCTGAGGAGACACGACCCGGCTTCTCGAAGATATTCTGAAAAAGTTTCAAGAAATCAGACAGGCTAGAAACCACTGGATCATTCAGTTCCCACAGAGGGGCGGCCCAAGCTAACGCCTCGCCAAACAGGAGGGATATGATATATGCGACTTTTGCCCGATCGGACAGGAAGTTTTGAGGCTGAAGTTCAAAATGAATAGTGCACTGGCTAAGGAACCCCCTGCAAGCCTTGGAGTCCCCAGAGAAACGGGCCGGAGCTGGTAGTTGTAATGAATGTGTGGCTGCGACTAATGCGATAGGTGCAGCAGCAGATAGCGGTTGCGGTTGTTGAACTGGGGGTCCTAATGAGGCCAGAGCCTGTTCAAAACGGGATGCCAAATCCTGAAGGAATTGCATCATCTGGGTCTGATGCGATTCTTGGATCTCAAGTCTGCGAACTAAGCCCTGCAACGGATCGACTGCAGGAAGCGGCACGTCAGCCGGGTCCATGGCTGATCAAACTGTCAGGTCACCTTGAGGCGAGGTGACAGATGCACACCGTAGGAATCAGGAGTGCACCGCAAGGTTGTGGACCCTACGGCTGACTGCTGCGGACGGGAGACAGGTCCCACCGGGGTTAGAGCGTAGGATTCCCTAGGGCGCGGAGTCTAAGAGCCAGCAGGTGTTCACCAGAGTGGTGAGGATGGACTTGGCTGCAACTGGCTCCAGGTCGCGACCCCCAGGGTCCCCCAGCTCACACCCACAGTAGGCAACAGGAGGATAGGGATGGTGAGGGACAAAGCCAAGGTCGGGGACACGCCAAAAGGTCAGGATCACAGGCAAACAGGGATAGTCAAAGACACGCCAAAGTCGGTAACGGAAAACAGTAGAAGAGCACACAGCAGGTAACAGGAAGCTAAACACACAAAGGAATACACAATGGTTGATCAGCACTGATGGCCTGCAGTGCACAGGTTAATATAGGGCTCCCTGATAGGGCCTGGGGTGGAGCCATGCTTAGAGGAGAGGTTATAAAAACCACCAGGTGGAAGTGGCTGGCCTCTTAGTCTGAACACATGAGGGGAGGTAAGCAAACACAGGAAGATCACTGCATAACCATGACAGTGGCTGCCAGAATATTGTGTGGTCTAGAGCACTACCAGAAAAGGCACTGTGAAGGTTGGAGGAGGTAGGTACCAGTGAAAGTGTGAAAGAGGTGGCTGCCAGAGAATGTAGTGTAGAGGATGGAAAATGTCTTTTGAAATGCCATGAATACATTAAATCTGCATTCTCTGATGGTTACCAGAGAATGCAGTGTGGAGGTTGGAGGAGGCAGCTACCAGAGAACATAGGGTGGAGGAGGTGGCTACCATAGAATGTTGTGTGAAGGATGCAAAAGTTTGCTGCCAGAATGTAGAATGGGCTATTTTTTTCTACCAGAAAATGCACTGTGGAAGTTGGAAGAGGCGGATACCAGAGAAGGTAGTGGGGAGGAGCTGGCTATCAGAGACTGTAGTGTAGAGGATGGGAGAGGTAGCTACCGGGAACATAGTGTGGAGGAGGTAGCTACCAGAGAAAGTGGGGTGGAGGAGGTGGCTACCAAAGAACATGAAAGTATGGAAAAGGTGGCTGCCAGAGAATGCAGTGTTAAGGGTGGAGGAGGTGACTGCAAGAAAATATAGCATGGAGGGTAGAAGAGGCCAAAGAACATAGCATTAATAGGAAGGGGAATGGCCAAAGAACATGGTGATTGTAAGGAAGTGGGCAGTGCTACCAGAGAACTTAGTGTGGAGGGAGGGATGCGAGAGAATGTATTCTGGATAATGGGGAGGATGGGAGGCCTGTCAGAGAACATAGTGTGACGTGACGGAGATGGCAGAAAACATTTTTAAAATATATATTTTTTTCAGAGTCTGCACAAAAACAAAGCAGGAGGAAAAAGTCACTGATTGATTGGGCTTTACGTCGTAGTGGCAGCGCCACATTGAGCACAGCTTCTTCTCAATCACCTCTTACACCACGCAAGCTCTTTGGTCATTCCCTGTCATCGGTGTGTCCCAATGGGAATCTACCCAAACCCATAATGGTAAGATAAGACTCTTTAATGTTAACTATAACTACTTGAAAGCAGTCCATATTTAGAAGACTTCAGACTAATATAATGAGATTGAAGCAGCTGGTGTTGGATAACAGCTAATTACAGTATACATGTAAAAATGATTCATATCTTTTCACAACAGGGTGAAAAAAAATTGTGTAGACCTTATCAGGAGATTTCTTGAAATTCTTATTAAATGGTGTGCTGCCTGACTTAAATCCAAACTATCCAAAAAAAATTATTAAAACCAATAAATATGGCTCTTGAAGTCTAGGGAAGCTCCTAACTATCCTGGAGCTGTTCTTCTGCCAAAAAACTCTACTTCTTACCAGTAACCTTATTAATAACCCAAATGTTATCACTTATCTTACTGATAACCCTAACCCTTTGTTTATAAACAAAGTCATGGAATGTCAGTGCATTCTTAATAAACAAAGCGATGGCACTGGGCATGTCTAGATTAAAAGAGGAACTTTCTGGTAATTTCAACTAGCAGTGATATGAAATTGGGAAGTTCCTTCCAAGTTGGAAGCTCCTTCAACCCATCCTAGACCTGCTTTTCTGCCCAAAACTAACACCCACAGTAACCCTAATAATAACCCTAAGGTTATCACTTAACCTACTGCTAACCCTAACCCTTTATTTATATAAGCAAATTCATGCAATGTTAGCACACTCCTAATAATGTGTATGTCTAGTTTAACAAGAGAACTTTACGCAAATTTTGTCTAGCAATGCCATGAAATTGGGAGGTATCTTTCAACTTGGAAGCTCCTTCTAACTATCCTGGGCCTGCTCTTCTGCCCAAAAACTCTAAAAGTTCAAAGTAACCCTAATGATAACCCTAATGTTATCATTTATCCTACAGATAACTCTAACCCTTTGTTTATAAACAAAGCCGTGTAATGTCAGCACATTCGTAATAAACATAGCCATGGCACTGGGCATGCCTAGTTTAAAAGGTGAACCTTCAGGTAATTTCAGCTAGCAGTGTATGATATTAGGAAGTTCCTTTCAACTTGGAAACTCCTTCTAACTATCCTGGACCTACTCTTCTTCCAAAAAACCTGAAACCTCATAGTAACCTTAATAATAACCCTAAAGCCGCGTACACACGTGGCGGACTGTCTGGCCAACTTAGTCCGTCAGACAATCCGACGGACAGTCCGTCATACTTTCGAATGAACGGACTTGCCCACACACGGCACTTTTTGAGCGGACTAATACGGCGGACTAAGTCCGCCATACTATCCGCCCTACTTTTGAAATGACCGGACTCGCCCACACACGCGGAGGAAAGTCCGCTCATTTCGAGCGCGTCTCCAGGTAGGCGGGGCCCGCGAAGGAGACATCGCTGACCCCGCCGCCTGGTATGGACTTAAAGGGGAACCCCAAAGCCGAAAAAAATCGACGTGGGGGTCCCCCCCAAGTCCACAACAGACCCTTGTCCGAGCACGCTACCCGGCCGGCCAGGAAAGGGGGGCGAGCGAGCAGCCCCCCTCCTGAGCCGTGCCCTCAACATGGGGGGTGCCTTGGGGAAGGGTGGGCTGCGCGGCCCCCCCACCCCAAAGCACCTTGTCCCCATGTTGATGAGGACAAGGGCCTCTTCCCGACAACCCTGGCCGTTGGTTGTCGGGGTCTGCGGGCGGGGGGCTTATCGGAATCCGGAAGCCCCCTTTAATAAGGGGGCCCCCGGATACCGGCCCCCCACCCTATGTGAATGAGTATGGGGTACAATGTACCCCTACCCATTCACCTGTGAAAAAAAGTACAAAAAAAACACAACACAGGGTTAAAATATTTTATTGCACAGCTCCGGGGGTCTTCCGTCTTCGGGGATCTTCTCGCCGGACTCCTCCGCTATCTTCTTGTAGCTCTTTTGCTAGCGGAGGAGTCCGGCTTTCTTCCTCGCCGCCGGCCTCTTCTTCCGACTTCGGGGGTCTTGTCCCCCTCTTCGGTTCTTCTGCCGGGCCACCGCACCTTCTTATAGCTCTTTTACAGGCGGTGGCCCGGTCTTCTGTCGCCGCCGCCTTCCGTTCTTCTTCTTCTTCTTCTTCTTCTCCAGGAGATGTTGCCTCGACGATCTCTCCGGCCGGAATGCCAGGGACGCGCTCCGCTGCCACTTATATAGGGACAATGGGGCGGTGTCACGCGGCTTCCCATGTTGAGGGCACACGGCCTGGTACGGCTCAGGAGGGGGGGCGCTCGCTCGCCCCCCCTTTCCTGGCCGGCCAGGTAGCGTGCTCGGACAAGGGTCTGTTGTGGACTTGGGGGGGACCCCCACGCCGATTTTTTTCGGCGTTGGGGTTCCCCTTTAAGTCCATACCAGGCGGCGGGGCCAGCGACGTCTCCTTTGCGGGCCCGCCTACCTGAAGACCCGCTCGAAATGAGCGGATTTTTCTCCGGGCGGGAAAAGTCCGCTCATTTCAAAAGTACGGCGGACTGGCACACACACGGGCGGATTGTCCGCCGAAATGCGAGTCCAGCGGACAGTATTTCCAACATTCCGAAATACTTAGTCCGCCAGACTGCACGCTGAAAATATCCGCTGAAGCCCACACACGAGCGGACTGTCCGCTGAAATGTGTTTCGGCGTACTAAGTAGGCCAGACAGTCCGCCCGTGTGTACGTGGCTTAACATTATCACTTATCGTACTGATAACCCTAATCCTTTATTTATAAACAAAGTCATGGAATGTCAGCACATTCTTAATAAACAAAGCCATAGAACTGGGCACATCTAGTTTAAAAGGGGAACTTTCAGTTAATTTTGAATAGCAATGCCATGAAATTTGGGAAGTTTCTTTCAACTTGGAAGCTCCCTCCAACCATCCTGGCTTTGCTCTTCTGCCCAAAAACTCTACCACTCACATGGCCATGGCATGAGGCATGTATAATTTTAAAGGGGAACTTTCAGGTACTTTTGACTAGCAGTGCCAGGAAATTGGAAAGTTTCTTCCAACTTGGAAGCTCCTTTTAACCATTCTGGACCTGTTCTTCTACCCAAAAACTCTACCCACTTCTCCTACTGATAATCCTATCACTTTGTTTATAAACAAAGTCATGTTCCTTTCAACTTGGAGGCTAATTCCAACCAGCCTGGACCTGCTCTTCTCCCTAAAAACTGGAATGCCCCATACACACGATCGGATTTTCCGACAACAAATGTTGGACGTGAGCTTGTTGGCGTAAAGTCCGACCATGTGTATGCTGCATCGAACATTTGTTGTCGGAATTTCCACCAACAAATGTTGGCTAGCAGGTTCTCAAATTTTTGTTCTTGGACTTTCCGATTGTGTGTACACAAGTCCGTCGCAACAGTCCACACATGCTCGGAATCAAGTATGAGCCGGAAGCGCTCGTTCTTGTAAAACTAGCATTCGTAATGGAGATATCACATGACTATTGAACTTCCTTTCTATCGGCTCGCCATACGTCTTGTATGCCACTACATTCATAATTGTTAGCCAACATTTGTGTGACCGTGTGTATGCAAGACAAGTTGGAACCAACAACCTTCAAACAAAATTCCACTGGGCATGTTTAATTTAAAATGGAAACTTTTTCAGGTAATTTTGACCAGCAGTGCCATGAAATTGGGTAGTTCCTTCCAACTTGGAAGTTACTTCTAACCATCCTGGACCTGTTCTTTAATCCAAAGTTATAAACAAAGTCATATAGTATCTGCACATTGTTAATAATCAAAGTCATGGCATTCGTAATGTCTAGTTTAAAATTGGAACTTTTCGCTAGATTAAATTAGAGGCTAATTTTGTAGAAATATCAGCAAGACAAAATCTGTCATTTTTCTGCTAAATCAAGGTTGCAAAAAATTGGCCACCTATTTCAAAAGATGTCCAGTTTAACAATTGTAAGCAGGTTCCAAACTACTGCTATTGATGATTGGAGGAGCCAGATATCTGAGACTCTGTATCAGAAGACAGTAAAATATTTTTGTAATTCTAGTACAGGATAATTTTGTCACTCACATCATGTTGCTGAACAATTCTAGGATATGCTCCTGCTGTTATATGAAGAAGGGCCGCACTCAAGGGGTATTTTCAGGCGCTCAGCCAATGCCAAAACATGCAAGGAGCTCAAGGAGAAGTTGTTATGTGGAGACGATGTCCAGATGGGTGGAGAATCTGTGTTTGTGGCAGCTGCAGTGATCACGGTACATAATGAAATCCTAAATATTACAAAAATATACCTTATTTTAAAGAGTGAAATGTTGTCCACCAAGTAGATCTGTGACTTGGGTTTTGGCCATTCAAAGATTTACATATACTCTACAAGTGGTAAATGAGCATGGGAACGCACAAAGAAAAAGTGTGATGCACACATTTTCTTGCCTTTTTCGGGTGTTCCCATTGAAGTATTTTGGGGCCAAAAATGTTTGGAGTTCCAAAGAAGCTCATGTAATTTTTTTGGAGCTACAAGCTTCATCTGACACTATGCTCAGGTGTCAACAGGCACCAATGAAGACCATGGGATTTTGGATGTTGTATGTTTTGGAGCTTCTTTCCACAAAACACTCAGATGTGAATGGGGCCTTACAGATTTGGAGCCTGACAGAGTGAAAAATCACTGCTGGGAGGGGGAAGCAGGGGGAGCTAAGGTGTTGAGTAACTTCTGGGAGGTGAGAGAAATGGAGCTGAGTTGCTGAGGGATTTCTGGGAAGGGAGAGAAGGGGGAACTGAACTGCTGAGTCACTGCTGAGGGGTGGAATAGAGTGAGTTGAGAGTTTAAGGATTATTTGCTCCACAGTGACTCCATAAAGTCTTGGCCTGATCACTTTGGTGTGCAGGAACTCGAGTGGCCTGCACAGAACCTTCTCATCCAACATCAGTACCTGACCTCACAAGTGGACACAAATTCCCATAGACATATTCAAATCTTGTGTAAAGCCTTCCCAGAAGAGTGGATGCTGTTGCCAAGGGGGGCCAACTTCATATGAACGCCCATTATTTTTGAAAGGGATGCTAACATGTGACGGTCAGACTTCTACAAAATTCTGGCCAAATATTGTAAATTTAAAGTGATTCTAAAGGTTGTAATTTTTTTTACAACAAACACTTTAGCAGTGGTTTTGCACAGAGCAGCCCAGATCCTCTTCTTTTTGGGGCTATGGGCCACTACAGCATGCTCGCTCCCAAGCCATACTTCTGTGAATGGATATTGTCCATTTACACACAGAGCGCAACTTGGCCCTGCCCCCGCTCTCTCCTCATTGGCTCACTGGCTGTGATTGACAGCAGCAGGAGCCAATGAGGCGAGAGAGGCACAGGAACGACACTGCTCCCATGCACATCGCTGGATTGAGATCAGGCTCGGGTAAATATAATGGGGGGGCCTTAAGAAAAAGGAAACCTGCCTTTAGAGCTACTTTAATACTAAAGTGATATATTCAAGTTCTTATAACGTTCTATCTCACCTCACAAAACTTTAACACAGAGGTACGTTTTTTTTGTTTTCAACCATGTGACTGTAATTTTCACATCTCATTGAACTGATCTGAAAATAACTGACACTTTTTTGGGAAATTTAGGAACCTGCTGTTTCAGCTTTGTGAACAGAGCCCATAACACAAATCTTTTGAATAGGTTTTGCCTGTCCTGTTATGTTCCTGTTTTCTTTTTTACTTTATTATAAGTACTAGTACTACAAAATGCTGACCCCCCTACTGTATGTATATGTATTTGATTTAGGATTTTCTCCGCAATATTCCTGACAGTATTCTATCCTCAGACATGTATGGGCTTTGGATGGAATTCACTGAAATTGAGGAACCGGAAAACAGTATAAAAGTCATAAAAAGGTCAGTTATTTAGTGGATTAGAACTTGGTGATGAATTAGTGCACATAATGATCTATACTGTAACTTGGTAGATGACACATCTTAACGGATCCATTGTTTAATCCCTAGCCTGTTGGACCAGCTCCCTGAAGCCAACTTCAGTTTGCTGCAACATTTGTTTGCTGTACTGAATCACATTGGGAAGAACTCAGAAGAAAACCAAATGACCGCTTCGAATCTTGCTCTCTGCATAGCTCCCAATATGTTATGGCTGCCTACTGGAGGGGACCCAGAGGAAGAGAGCAAGTCCACCAAAAAGGTAAAGTCTGTTCCCTGTTCCAGACCTGGTCATATACAGTTAATGTGAAAATTAGAAGTTTAATCCATATGCAACGCACCCCATGTAAAAGCTGCAAATGAAATGGGATCCCCCAACCTGAACAGCCAGGCATACCGAATTTCCACAGTCTCCCAGGGTCAGAAAACAGTCCAGCATTTTGTTTTTTGTATTTTATTGGGGGATAACATTTGGATAGGGATTGGGGAGATTATGAGATGCCCACTTGACTTCAAACAACTTCCGGTTACTATACAGTCTCTATATACACTCCATTTCTACCTCCAGCACCTGCTTGCAGAACTTCAGCTGGCACACTGATATCTCTAATATAAATGGACTTGAAGTTGCATTTGTCCATTGTGGGAGGAAATCCCCCAACCTTCCTCCCACTTGAACACAGGAGTCACTGGGATTTTGAGGTGGTTTGAGGAGGATTGAATAATATTCCTCCTCTGCCTCGTCCCTTGTGACCCGACCAGTGTTTCTTAGGCCGACCCTCTCTCTCCTGCTGGGACTGTTGCCTAAGCCCTCGAAAAAGACACCTGCTCTCAGGCTTCTTCTTTTTCTCTGGAAAGGCCTTCTTTTTATCTTGGGTACGTTCCAGGGCCTCCTGGAGCCCAGGGCCAAAAAGGTGGTCGCTTGAGAAAGGCAATCCACAAAGCCTGAGTTTTGATGTTGCATCTCCCGACCAGGCTTTCCGCCATACAGCCCTTCTAGCCGCGTTAACTAAAGCCGCAGACCTAGCCGCTAGCTTTACCGACTCTGCAGAAGCATCGGCTAGGAACCCAACTGCCTTAAACAATAAGGGAAAGGACTTTAGCAGCTGTTGTCGGGACATGCCTGCTGAAATATGAGACTGTAACTGAGTTAACCAGCACTCCAAATTTCTAGCCACACAGGTGGCTGCAAGGGCAGGTTTGAGCGCAATAAAGGAGGCATCCCAAGCCCTCTTCAACAGCACATCACCCCTTTTGTCAATTGGGTCCTTAGGGGATCCTAGGTCATGGAAGGCCAAGTCAGTCTTTTTGGAGACCTTCGCTAGCGGCGCATACAACTTAGGAACCTTGTTCCAAGGCTGGACCGCCTCTTTCTTGAAGGGAAATCTGCGTTTGAGACTGCTGGAAAAGAACGGTCTCCTCTCAGGGTGCTCCCACTCCAGCAAGATCGCTTCCACTAGAGATTTGCGCACAGGGAAAACTCTGGATTTCTGGGCAGAGACCCCCTGATACATGAGGTCATGCTTAGAAAGCTGTACCGACTCCTCTCTGATCTCTAGGGTGTCATAGATCGCTTTTAACAAATCCCCCACATCATCCAATGTCAACTTATACCTGGACCCTCTGGAGTAATCTTCCTCTTCCTCAGAGTCAGACCCTGAGTCCACTTGAGAAGAGGCCAGCTCTCCCTATCTTCCGTATGCTTCAGACTGGGCTCAGACAGGGAGGGCAAACTTACCGCCCTAGATAAGGGCACAGAGGGACCCTGCATCCTATCCATCATTCCTCTGAATGACTTGAAGGTGGATGCAATCTCGTCTTTTACTGACGAAAGGATCTTCTGACACTCAGTTATGGAGTCATCCTTAGATAAACTACTGACACATTTGGGGCAAATCGGCTTCTCCCAATTGGGCCCAAGTTTTGTCCCACAAACAGCACACTTTCTCCTTGGAGGCTGTATCTGAGCTCTGTCTTGTGCTATACCCTGAAAGCAAAAGAAAAGACAGAAAACAAACCATGAAAGCCTGTTCCCAACCGTTGCCACCACTGTGCTCGGGGGAAGGAGAGAAGTGCCCAGCCCTTCACCTGTGGTTCCCCACCCAGGGAATGGCCTTGGTCCCAAGGACCTCATTCCCTCCCAGAGTAAGCCATGGTCTGCCCTCACCACACTTACCTGAGAGGTGCCGGTGCCAGAAGAACTGGAGTCGACCGCCTGAACTGCTGCAGTGCCCTCCATGGCTCCTGTCACAGCCTCTGCTGGATCTACACAGGCTCCAGACGCCCACCAAGCCACACACGCTGCGCCTGGAAACTGGAACCTTCGTTCCCTGGTGCCCTCTGATGAAGCGGTTCCACCGGAAGCAGCATCACTTCCGTTCGTTGGAACGCGGAAACCGCTCCTCGGATGCACGTACGTTCGTAACCATACCCAGAACGGACGTCCCGCATGTCTCGTGGACGCCGTTCCTTCTTGGGTGCCGTACGTTTTTTCCAATGAAGCACAACAACCGGACTGTGCGACCAAAATGGAGGTAGGGGATCCACTGCTCCTCTAAGGTCCAACTCTCCCCAAGCTTATAGGCAGCGGTGTACAAGCAGCCCTCTCTTCACTGCACTTAGACAGAGGGGCGCTTTGGGCAGAGGGGAAGGTACCTCAGAGGCCAGTCCTGGAACATGGAGCTCCCGTCCGGCAGGAAACACAAAAACTGAAGGGGTAGGCCTGGAGGACCTCCTTTTAACCATTTGGGTGAACGTGTTTCCTGTCCCAGAGGGAGGAGCCCTATGTCTCAGAGGCTGTCCTGGAAGACGATATGAGAAAATAGGATTTTCCTCCATCTGCAGAATCGGACCATAGCAGAGACGGACGATATCGGGTGTCAGCGGATGTTCATCCGCAGACACCCGCTATCCCATAGGGATGCATGTATGTCCGTATTTCATCCGCAAAAGGATGGATAAAATACGGACATACTGTCCGCATGTGTGAAAGGGGCCTTACTAATGATTTGTACAGGGGGGAAAAATTATATCTCTCTCTCTGGAGTCCATACCTCACTTAATACAAGAAAGGACTTTGTTTAGCTTTGGAAACCGCAGCTTGGCATTGCATGCTATTATTAGGCAAAACCCCCAGATCCTTCTCCACTATGGATTCCCCCAGTTGTACTCCCCCTTGTATGTATGATGCATGCATATTCTTAGCACCCATCCAGGCTCCCTGAGTCACTCAGCCTAGACCCAGATTTAACTCAGGCCTGGCTCTCAGCTAGGCCAAATTTTCCTACACTAACAATTATGTACACTAGCACCTAGTTAGAGGGTGCTACATAGTGGCGGATGGTGATTTTTCTTTTGGTGGGCAGCAAACAACAACCCCCCCCCCAGAGGGACACCCACCCGCTGTTTGCTGGTCAGTCCGGCACTTACCCCATCGGCGGCTGGTGGCATGCAGCGTGGGGCAGCGACCTCATGTCCTCTCCTCCATTCCGCTTCTTGCTCCTTCCCTCCTCCTCCTGGGCATCCAATAGGCTGTTGTAACACACCTGGGTGGGATCGGAGCGCACTCCCTGTGACCCAAGCCCACCCTATACTGAAGCCTACTGGAGCCTCTGGCTGTAATCGGTGCTTTAAAAAAAAAACAGCATCCCCGCATTGGAATCCATGCGCCGCTGTCCTGAAAGGGGCACGATGCATGGATAGGGAGAGGAGCGGCACCCGTGTGCCCTTAATGGACTGGCCTCCCTTGGTGCTACATGTATATATTTTGTCCTCCCTGGTTCCTCCTTTCATCCCTCTTCAATAACCGCTAATCATATTTTTTAAATAAGACCGCTTTCCGCCTATCAGTGCCACCTCATCAGTGCCCATCAGTGCAGGCTATCAGTGCAGGCTATCAGTGCTCATCAATGCAGCCTCATCAGCACACATCACTGAAGGCGAAACAGAAGCTAAGTAAAACTTTTCTTAATTTTAAATAACATTTTCAGATTTTTTTCCGTTTGCTTAGCAAAAAATAAAAAATTCAGTGGCGATTAAACACCCCCAAAAGAAATCTCTATTTGTGTGAAAAAAATGATAAAATTGTCATTATGGGTACAATGTTACATGACCGTGCAATTGTCATGCAAAGTGTGACAGCGCTGAAAGCTGAAAATTGGCCTATGCAGGAAGCGGGTAAAAATGCCCAGTAGGCATGTGGTTAAACCTCAGCCTTAAATAAAAGATGTCACCTTACCTACAACCCAGGGGTGGACTGACCAGTTGGTCACTCGGACGTCGCCCGAGGACATTAGGGGCCCGGACTCGGCCACAGGAGAGGCCATTTGCATCGGCTGAATTACATGCCGTGATGCGATAATAATACTGCTAACTACGTGCTGCTCCCTGCCAGCCTCTCCTTCCCTCCCGTCAGTCCCAGGTGCTTGTACTGTATGCATTGTGACATCACCTGTGACGGACGAGAAGAGTGGAGGGGCCGGCTAGGAGCAGCGTCCCGTTAGGCCGCGTACACACGGGCGGACTGTTCGCCCAACTAAGTTCGTCAAACAATCCGACAAACAGTCCGTTCAAAATTAGCATGAACGGACTTGACCACACACGATGAACGAACAGTCCGCTGAAAACGTGCGTGATGACGTGTACAGCACGTACGACGGGACTAGAAAAACTACGTCCTATACACTGCAATGCAACCTTCGGCCGTGTAAACCCTTTCTGAGCATGCGCGATACTTAGTCCGTCCAACTTGCCTACACACGAGCGGACTGTCCGCTGAAACCAAGTTTGGACGGACAAAACCAAGTTTGAACGGACTGTCTTACGGAAATTCCGTAAGACTTTGTTCATCAGACTGTCCGCTGAAACAGTCCGCTGAAGCCCACACACGAGCGGACTGTCCGCTGAAACACTGTTCAGCGGACTAAGTTGGGCGAACAGTCCGCCCGTGTGTACGCGGCCTTAGAAGTATTATTATCGGCATCCGGTGACTCGGTGAGTGAATCTGCCTGAGACACCAGGGCCGCCACATGTGATGAGGGGTACAGATGTATGGGCCCCGGGTCCCCCTATCCCACAGTGTCCTCCTGGCTGTGAGTGTGTCCTCCTGTGTGCGTGTCCCCCTGTGTGCATGTCCTCCTGTGTGAGTGCCCCCCTGTGTGCATGTCCTCATGTATGCATGTCCCCCTGTGCTGTGTGCATGTCCCCGTGCTGTGTGAGTGTCCCCCTGTGTGCATGTCCCCCTGTGTGCGTGTCCCCCTGTGTGCATGTCCTCCTGTGTGAATGTCCCCCTGTGTGCATGTCCCCCTGTGTGCACGTCTCCCTGTGTGCATTTCCCCCTGTGCTGCGTGAGTGTCCCCCTGTGTGCATGTCCCCCTGTGTGCGTGTCCTCCTGTGTGCGTGTCCCCCTGTGTGCATGTCCCCCTGTGTGCATGTCCTCCTGTGCTGTGTGAGTGTCGCCCTGTGTGCATGTCCCCCTGTGCTGTGTGCATGTCCCCCTGTGTGCATGTCCTCCTGTGCTGTGTGCATGTCCTCCTGTGTTCCCCCGTCTGTGCGTTCTCCCTCCAGTGTCCCCCTGTGTGTGTGTTCTCCCTCCAGTGTCCCCCTGTGTGCATGAGTGTCCCCCTGTGTGCATGTCCCCCTGTGTGCGTGTTCTCCTGTGTGCGTGTCCTCCTGTGTGCGTGTCCCCCTGTGTGCATGTCCTCCTGTGCTGTGTGAGTGTCCCCCTGTGTGCATGTCCCCCTGTGCTGTGTGCATGTCCTCCTTTGCTGTGTGCATGTCCTCCTGTGTGTGTGTCCCCCTGTGTGCGTGTCCCCCTGTGTGTGTGTCCTCCTGTGTGCGTGTCCCCCTGTGTGTGTGTCCTCCTGTGTGAGTGTCCCCCTATGTGCATGTCCTCCTGTGCTGTGTGAGCGTCTCCCTGTGTGCATGTCCTCCTGTGCTGTGTGAGCATCTCCCTGTGTGCATTTCCCCCTGTGCTGTGTGCATGTCCCCCTGTGTGCGTGTCCCCCTGTGTGCGTGTCCCCCTCTGTGTGTGTCCTCCTGTGTGAGTGTCCCCCTATGTGCATGTCCTCCTGTGCTGTGTGAGCGTCTCCCTGTGTGCATGTCCTCCTGTGCTGTGTGAGCATCTCCCTGTGTGCATTTCCCCCTGTGCTGTGTGCATGTCCCCCTGTGTGCATGTCCTCCTGTGCTGTGTGAATGTCCCCCTGTGTGCATGTCCTCCTGTGTGCGTGTCCTCCTGTGTGCACGTCCCCCTGTGTGAGTGTCCTCCTGTGTGCGTGTCCCCCTGTGTGCGTGTCCCCCTGTGTGCATGTCCCCCTGTTTGAGTGTCCCCCTGTTTGAGTGTCCCCCTGTGTGCATGTCCTCCTGTGTGAGTGTCCCCTGTGTGCATGTCCTCCTGTGCTGTGTGAGTGTCCTCCTGTGTGTGTGTCCTCCTGTGTGAGTGTCCCCCTGTGTGTGTGTTTTCCCTCCAGTGTCCCCCTGCGTGTGTGCATTCTCCCTCCAGTGTTCCCCCGTGTGTGCGTTCTCCCTCCAGTGTCCCCCTGTGTGTGTGTTCTCCCTCCAGTGTCCCCTGGTGTGTGCGCTCTCCCTCCAGTGTCCCCCTGTGTGTGTGCGTTCTCCCTTCAGTATCCCTCTGTGTGTGCGTTCTCCCTCCAGTGTCCCCCTGTATGTGTGTATTCTCCCTCCAGTGTTCCCCCCGTGTGTGTATTCTCCCTCCAGTGTCCCCCCTGTGTGTGTGTTCTCCCTTCAGTGTCCCCCTGTGTGTGCGTTCTCCCTCCAGTGTCCCCCTGTGTGCATTCTCTCTCCAATGCCCCCCCCCGTGTGTGTGTTCTCCCTCCAGTGTCACCCTGTGTGTGTGTTCTCCCTCCAGTGTCCCCCTGTGTGTGCGCTCTCCCTCCAGTGTCCCCCTGTGTGTGCGCTCTCCCTCCAGTGTCCTCCTGTGTGTGTATGTTCTCCCTCCAGTGTCCTCCTGTGTGTGCGTGTATGTTCTCCCTCCAGTGTCCATCTGTGTGTGTGCGTTCTCCCTCCAGTGTCCCCATGCGTGTGTGTGTGCGTTCTCCCTCCAGTGTCCCCCTGTGTGCATGTTCTCCCTCCAGTGTCCCCCTATGTGTATGTACGTTCTCCCTCCAGTGTCCCCCTGTGTGTGTGCGTTATCTCTCTAGTGTCTCCCTGTGTGTATGTGCTCCCTCCAGTGTCCCCCTCTGTGTGTGTGCGTTCCCCCTCCAGTGTCTTCCTGTGCAGGTGTTGCTTGAGTGTGAAAACCAAGGGGGCCCCATGATCTTCTATTGCCCGGGGGCCCCATGAGTTGTCAGTCCGCCCCTGCTACAACCTGATAGTATTGTGCAGGTGGGAGCAACATTTAGCATTTTGTTTTTCCATGCATTGACATGCGCTGTGCTAAGGCAGCCTATTAAAATAAACAGCAACACACCAAAAAGTCAGAAGAACAAGGACATTCTCGATTTTTGGCACCTAATAGTTGGAAGCAGGGTTCTCCAAGTAGTTATTTTGTATATTTTATGTTGTACATTCCAAACATCCTAAGTATAAAAATTGTTCCAGTACCAGGGAGTCTGTTCACACCAAGAGAAGGTCTCCTGGCTGGTGTCCACTTTCATATTACTGTGTATTTTTGGCACAACTTGATGCTTTGTTCCCTTTTTCAAGGATATCCTTAATATCCAGACATTCCGACTTAAGGATATGCAATTTATTTATCGAGGTAATTCTGCAAAGAGGATAAAAATAACTTACGACTGGAAAATATGTCTAGATATCCACCCTCTGTCAGGATTTTATTGCTGTCTGTGCCCTTGCTGGGGAGTAACCTGAGCAGTGGTGGCTGGTGCTCAATATTTTGGAGGGGAGTTGGCAAACAACCCCCCCCCCCCACTCACACAACCGCCATCCCCCTGCAGGGGACGGACGGGAAGGCAGCGATCAGATGGGAAGGCGGCGATCAGTCCGGCCTTACTTTAGGAGGCTGCTTCGGCTCCCAGCCGAATTGGAAAGTGGGTTCTGAGACCCGATTGGTCTCCCTGATTGGCCAGGGAGACACTTACTTGCAGAACCTAGCTGGAACACTGTGAATACCTGACATTCACTCAGTCAGATGAAAGCAATGATCCATTACAGGCAGGAACCCAAGGCTCCTTAGGTGTGCAGCAGAATTTCAGTTGCATCACTCCTGTGGCTACTGATCCCAACACCACCTCTTCAGGCACTGCCAACCCACTTGGCTGCAGCTGACCCTTTCACTAGCCATCCAGGCTAAGTTCTCCCCACAGTCACCAGCCCACGCGGCTGACTCTCAGGAGATCTCCCAGACGTGCTGACCAGCTCCTGCTGTCATCTCTCCTTGCTCCTGTGCTTCCAGGAAGAGCTTCCTCTGTGTGTTTTAGTAGGAACCTTCCAGCACCCAAGCCCCAGGCCTGAGGTGACCCCCCCCCCCCCAACTAGGGGTCACCCTCAAAGGCCACTGACAGCCTCCTTAGCACTACACCTTCCACCGACTGCCCCTCCTTGTATGACTCATGCCTATTTATGGGGTTGCCTGCCCCCTGCCATTCCTTTGCTGGGAATTGGCTGAGGCCCTCATAAATATTCCAAACAGCTCCTCCTAACCTTCACCCAATATGTCTAGAACATTCTTCAATGTCCCTGAAACAGGAGGAGGCACCAGAGAAGCTGCTAGGATGAGTCACCCAGCTTTGAGTCACTAAATCCTTACCCAGATTCATAGCTCAGGCTTTACCCTCAGCTAAACTAATATTTAGCTACCCTAACAACAAACCTATCTACATCTAGCACACTAAAGGGTTCTACACATGTATCAATAATGTATTAATTATTCTGGCAAAAAAAAATATCACACTGCTTAACACTGGTATTTTTGTATAGGTGGCTCAGCTGGTGCAATTTCTTATAGAGAATTACTCGCTCATCTTCGAACAAGATGCTTCCTTTCTGTTCAGTAAACACAGACAGCAAGATTCAGGAAGTACTGATGACTTGGCAGGTAAGTTGACTCTCAGATGTTGCATTTTATATTCATATATATGAAAACTGAAAGGAAAGTGGTGTGGATTTTTTTTCTACAAATAAGGAGTTTCCAGTTTTAAAAATAGAAAACAAACAAGGCAATGAACAGTCAACTATTAATATATTCATAACAAGTAGTAAATATGTTTAAAACAAGACCTCACTGACCTCTGTAGCTGCAGACACTATGGAACAATTCATCCTCACATTTTTACAAGAGATCTAATAAAGTCTTTAAAGCCCTCTCAGTTTGAATCAGCTTAGTACAATTATGGGTGCAGGAAAACAAACAGCATTCAATGTCAATGAGCAAAAAGGCCTGTCCTCAGCAAGCTCGCTGCAGAGTGGGACCCTTGCCCCCAGTAGGTAAACAGTGATCAGTCTGCACAGGTCTGATACTCCCCCTGCTGAGTCAAGAACTTTGCTGACTGCACAGATATAGTTCTGACTCAGTAGGGTAGCATGCCTTGACCCCTGCAAAGAGACCACTGCTTCCCCAGAGAGGGCAAACATCCAACAATACTCTACCCAGGCTGATGGTGCTTTGATATCTTGAAGGTTCTTCACATCATCCCCTTACGCGCACTATGGTTTTATCTGCTGTCAGACCCAGTATAAGCATAAGGGCTGGAAAACGAAACCATAGCACAAGGTGCTGGAAGTAGTTGTTTAGATTCTGCTAAAGGACTTAACTCTGCAAGAGAGCAAAGTTTGGAAGAAAAGGAGGAGATACAAGTATTTATGTTTATCTTGTTTTGCACTTTGTTTGAGCTTTAGTTCATCACCCATGCCTTGTAATTTTTTAATCTTTACACAGTAATTTTTTTCCTTGATGCGAACACTGGAGATACATAGTTATATCTCATTTGTAGTGATGGACAAACTTCCGACGGGACGTTTCGCGAACGCTGACCGCGAACGCGGCCGATCGTTCGCGAAACCGAACGTTCGCGGCGGGCCCCATTGACTTCAATGGGAGGCGAACTTCGCAAACCTTTAGGTCAAATTTGCAGCCACAAAATAATTATTAGCTGGGCAAACATAGTCCCACCACATGGCCAATGACATAACACATGTATGAGGTGAATTTGGGATCGATAACTACAAGCATTCTTTTTTTATATGGGAAATTGTTCTGACAATTCTGGACTGTGCAGCGCATAAAGGCAATGGAGGAGAGGGAAGGTCAGGGACCAGGGTAGGCAAAGAAGAGGGTGCAGGAGATGATCACCAGCAGCGTGACATACAGCAATGACACCTGCACCGTGATAGAGTCATCTGACAACAGCACCGTGATAGAGAGCACTGACATCAGCAGCGTGACATAAAGCATTAACAGCAGCACCGTGACATACAGCATTGACAGCAACACCGTGATAGAGAGCACTGACATAAGCAGCGTGACATAAATCACTCACACCAGCACCGTGATATACAGCACTGACAGCAGCACCGTGATAGAGAGCACTGACATCAGAAGCGTGACATACAGCACTGACAGCAGCACCGTGATAGAGAGCACTGACATCAGCAGCGTGACATTAAGCACTCACACCAGCACCGTGATATACAGCACTGACAGCAGCACCGTGATAGAGAGCACTGACATCAGCAGCGTGACATTAAGCACTCACACCAGCACCGTGATATACAGCACTGACAGCAGCACCGTAAGCAGCCCCAGGAGGAAGTCAGCAGAGCACAGGGATGGTGTGATCCCCTCATAATGAGCATAGCACAGGGATGGTGGGAGCACCTTAAAATATGCACAGCAGAGACACAGTCCCAGGAGGAAGTCAGCACAGCACAGGGATGGTGGGAGCCCCTCATAATTTGCACAACAGAGGTACAGCCCCAGGAGGATGTCAGCACAGCACAGGGATGGTGGCAGACCCTCATAATAAGCAGCCCCAGTAGAAATATGACACCGCTCAACCTCTTCAAAGAGGAGGGTGCGGGCATATAGTACGGTGTGCTTTTTTTGGACAAGGAAGTGAGCCAAATGAAGAAAGAAGGTCTCTGTGCTCGATTAAAAAAATAGTTTATAGACATATACATGGTCTACTGGTCACATGTGTTAAATTCCTCCGAGATCCATGCCTCATTCATTTTTAGAAATGTGAGATAGTTAACACTGTCGTGAGCTAGGCGAGTACGCTTATCGGTCACGATCCCCCCTGCTGCGCTGAACGTCCTTTCGGACAGGACACTGGATGAGGCACAAGCCAACAGTTCCATTGCAAATTGGGCAAGCTCTGGCCAGAGGTCAAGCCTGCCCACCCAGTAGTCCAGGGGTTCATCACTCCTCAGAGCGTCCACATCGGCCGTTAACCCGATGTAGTCGGACACCTGACGGTCTAGGCGTTCCCTGATGCTGGATCCGGATGACACCTGTCGATGGGTCGGCTGAAAGAATGACCTCATATCCGAAGTCACCAGCACATCTTCAAACCGGCCTCTTCTTGCAGGCGCTGTTGGATTGGTACCCGCAACTCCTTCCCTGGGAGTGGGAATTGCTCCTCTACCAGCACACGCAAAAGCAGAATGCAGCATTTCTCGAAGCAAGGCCTGGAAGTGCTGCATTCTGACAGCCCTCTGTGACGGGGGTCTAAGTACGTTGCCACCCAGTACTTGTCCTTGACCCTTATGCTTTTTATACGGGGGTCCCTATTAAAACACTGGAGCATGAAGGCCCCCATTTGCACTAAAGTGGAAGCGGTGTGGTGGCCTGGCTCCTGCTCATCATCCAGGATAATGTCGTCCTCTTCATTCTCCTCTCCCCATCCACGCACAACAGGGATCCCAGAAAGGTTTAAAGCATGCTCTTCTTGCTCCTCCTCATCCGCCCCGGCACCATCCTCCTCTGACTCCTCTTCAGACTCCTGTTGTTGACTTGTCTCAGATAGAGTAGCCCCCCCCTGGGAATTCATCCAGCATTGCGACTTCCTCATCTTCCCGCTCCTGCTCCTCCACAGCTTGATCAATGACACGACGCAATGCACGCTCCATAAAGAAGGCATAAGGTACCATGTCACTGATGGTGCCATGGCTGCGACTGACCAGTTTGGTGATCTCCTCAAATGGGCGCAGAAGTCTGCATGCGTCACGCATGAGCAGCCACTGGCGCGGTGAAAAAAAACCCAGCTCCCCAGAACCGGTTCTTCCGCAGAGTTCATACAGGTAGACGTTAACTGCACGTTTCTGCTGGAGCAGCCTATCAAGCATATAGAAGGTTGAGTTCCATCGCGTTGGGCAATCGCAAATAAGACGTCTGACCGGCAGATTGTGTCGCCGCTGAATATCAGCAAGGCGAGCCATGGCCGTGTAAGATCTTCTGAAATGGGCCGAGATTTTCCTTGCCTGCCGCAAGATGTCCTGGACCCCAGGGTATTTGACAAGGAATCGCTGCACGACCAAGTTTAAGACGTGTGCCATGCATGGCACGTGCGTGATTTTGCCCTGTTTCAATGCGCTAAGCAGATTGGCACCGTTGTCACACACCACTTTACCAACTGTCAAATTGAGCGGTGTTAACCACTGATCTGCCTGTGAACGCAAAGCTGAAAGGAGTGCCGGGCCAGTGTGGCTCTTGGCTTCCAGGCCCAACAGACGCAGCACGGCATGGCAACGTCTCACCTGGCATGTCGAATAGGTTCTGGGGAGCTTGGGTGGCGCAGCGGAAAAGACGCTAGCAGCGGAAAAGGAGGAGTCAGCCGAGGAGGAGGAGAGGGAGGAGGATGGAGTAGGAGGAGGAGGAGAAGAAGAGTCAGGCCTGCATGCAATCCGTGACGGTAAAACCAAATCTACACGGGTGCCACGGGTTACATGCTTGACGGCCGTCAGAAGGTTCACCCAGTGGGCAGTAAAAGTGATATACCTTCCCTGCCCGTGTTTGCTAGACCACGTGTCTGTGGTCAGATGTATCTTGGCACCGACACTGTGTGCCAGAGATACATTCACTTGCCGCTGAACATGGCCATTAGCTCTGGGATGCCCTTCTCTGAGAAATACTTCCTTCCTGGGACCTTCCATTGTGGTGTTCCAATGGCCACAAATTTGCGAAAGGCCTCCGAGTCCACCAGTTTATATGGCAGTAGTTGGCGGGCAATCAGTTCTGACAAGCCAGCCGTCAACCGTTGGGCAAGAGGGTTATCCGGCGTCATCATTTTTTTACGCTCGAACATTAGGCCCACGGAAGCTTGCCTTTTTGCAGAAAAACGTGAGCTTGGCGTGATGGAAGGTGGAGTGGAGGACAATTGTGAGGAGAGAGGAGAGGGAGAAGTAGAAGACGAGGCTGGACGGTGAGAGCCTGCAGTGTGGCTTTGTGTGTTCCGTTGCTCCCACTGGGCTCGGTGATGGCTGCTCATGTGCCTTCTTAAGGCGGTCGTCCCTAGGTGAGTGTTGGGCTTACCGCGACTAATGCGTTGACTGCAAAGATTGCAGATGGCAACGCTATTGTCAGCAGCAGACACCTTAAAAAAAACCCACACTGCAGAGCCATGTGCCGGTGTCCTGGGAGCGCCAGATGTGACCATACATGGTCGATGACTCGCTCCTGATACATTTGCAGTCTGCTTTGTCCCTCCTGTGCAATGTAAGTTATTCCTGCTTCTCCTCCCTATCTGCTGGTCCATATCTCCCTCTGAACTCCTTTCCTCTTCCTCTCTTGTGGGCACCCACGTGACATCACTAGACACGTCATCATCAACGTCACCTTCTCCACCGCTATAAGTAGAGATCTCGGAGTAGGCAGCAACACCGGGGACCAACCTCCTCCTTGGACTGATCTGGGTACTGTCGTCAGACTGCTGAGTAGCGGTTGTTGCTACCTTCTCTTCCTGATCCAATGCCAAGAGTGGCTGCGCATCAGAAATGTCCTCTTGATATGGATCGGAAAATAATTCCTGTGACTCAAGCGGAAGGTATGTGGTGGTGGTGGTGGTGGTGGTGTTGGTGGTAGTGTCTTTGGGGGTGCACATAGCAGAGAGTGAAGAAGAGGGTGCAGATCGAGAGGATGAGGAGGGTGCAGAAGAGTAAGGCTGAGCGAGCCACTCAACCAAGTCTGGTGCGTCCTTTAAAGTAATTGAACGCACCTTCTGCAACTTCCCACTTTGGCTCAAGCCTGTTGCTCCTGCCCTACCCCTACCACCCCTGCGGAAGGGCCTGCCTCTTCCTCTGCCTGTCATTTTTTAAATGACCCTGTGACAAAACTCTCAGTCCCTATACCAATGAAGGACTGCTGCAGTATAGGGCAGCGGTCAGTTAGCAGTAGTGCACCTCAACCCTATGTATTGTGGACCTATACCAGTCCTTATAGAGTAGCAGACTGTACCTCACTCAACCCTATGTACTGTAGCACCCTATACCTTACCAGTCCTTATAAGAACTTTTGTGGACCAAGTAGGTTGTGTGTGAATGATTAGCAGACTGTACGTCAGTCCCTATACCGATGAAGGACTGCTGCAGTATAGGGCAGCGGTCAGTTAGCAGTAGTGCACCTCAACCCTATGTATTGTGGACCTATACCAGTCCTTATAGAGTAGCAGACTGTACCTCACTCAACCCTGTGTACTGTAGCACCCTATGCCTTACCAGTCCTTATAAGAACTTTTGTGGACCAAGTAGGTTGTGTGTGAATGATTAGCAGACTGTACGTCAGTCCCTATACCGATGAAGGACTGCTGCAGTATAGGGCAGCGGTCAGTTAGCAGTAGGGCACCTCAACCCTATGTATTGTGGACCTATACCAGTCCTTATAGAGTAGCAGACTGTACCTCACTCAACCCTATGTACTGTAGCACCCTATACCTTACCAGTCCTTATAAGAACTTTTGTGGACCAAGTAGGTTGTGTGTGAATGATTAGCAGACTGTACGTCAGTCCCTATACCGATGAAGGACTGCTGCAGTATAGGGCAGCGGTCAGTTAGCAGTAGTGCACCTCAACCCTATGTATTGTGGACCTATACCAGTCCTTATAGAGTAGCAGACTGTACCTCACTCAACCCTATGTACTGTAGCACCCTATACCTTACCAGTCCTTATAAGAACTTTTGTGGACCAAGTAGGTTGTGTGTGAATGATTAGCAGACTGTACGTCAGTCCCTATACCGATGAAGGACTGCTGCAGTATAGGGCAGCGGTCAGTTAGCAGTAGTGCGCCTCAACCCTATGTACTGTGGACCGATACCAGTCCTTCTAGAAAGGCAGACTGTACCTCACTCAACACTATGTACGGTAACACCCTAGACAGACCAAGTTACCAGTCCTTATTTATAAGGAGCTTTGTGGAACAAGTGGGTTGTGAATGATTAGCAGACTGCAGCAGAAGGGCAGCAGTCAAGTATAATATTCTTTCTATATTTGGAAGAAAGAATATTATACGTGTACAAGCCTATTACCATACCACTGATACCAGTCCTGAAAAGAACCTTTGTGGAACTAATAGCAACAGCTACTGTTTAAACTGACCCTCACTGCCTGACACACTGCTTCCTTCCTGTCCCTATACAAACTGGCAAAACAGAGGAGACTGGAACTATAACTGGTTACTTGAATAGCACTTTTGTGGACCTGATAGTAACAGCTAATGATGATGATGACTAATCTGGCTGTCCCTAAAATAGCAGCAGACACAGCGCTCTGTCCCTTTATCTAAACTGACAAAAGACACTCAGGCTGCTGCAACAATCAGTAGCACAGCAAACCTATATACACCTAACACCTATACCAGTCCTGAAAAGAACTTTTGTGTACCAAATAGCTAGCGTTTTATCTGTCCCTGCTCCAAACAGCAACCTTTCCCTATAGTGACAGAAGAAAGAATGTAAAATGGCCGCCGGATCGGGTGTATTTATAAGTTAGGGGGAATGTCCAAGTGTCCATGTGCTGTCATGTCTCAATTGGCTGTCCTGTACCCCATGATGATGTGTCATCATAGGTCAAAGTTCTTTTACACATTAAACACGAAAGTCCGCCGGGCGAACAACGCCAATAGTCCGCCGAACGAGCGGACCGTGAACGTCCGAAATTCGCCGCGAAACGACCGCCGGGCGAACCGTTCGGCCATCACTACTCATTTGTGTTGGCTAGTGTTGCACATGCATACACGTGCACAATTTGTTGAAGTGACTTACCCCTTAGGTGTAATAACTTGAGTTTTTTGGTTGTTTTCACTCCTAGATTGGTACACATATATATTTTTAGGGTTCACACCAATTTTTGTTTATATAGGTTAGCGCAATTCCCCTTTTTTTCTTATGTCCGATCGGAGCATTTTGTCGGAAATTATTTCCGGCAAGTTGGAAAATTTGGTCCGACGGATATTCTGACGGAAACAGTCCGATGCAGACCACACACAGTCGGAATATACGACAAAACACTCCAATCGGACACATTCCGTCGGAATCTCTGATCGTGTGTACAAGGGCTAAGGAGGTTAATTTTCTCAATAAGAGGTTAAGGGGTATTCTTTCCACTGACCATCACACTAATGTATCATGAGTAGTAGATATAGTAATTTTTAGCAGTGGTACCTTGAAACCAGGAAGTTATTTTAAGTGTTCATCTGTGTTGAAAAGGCTGAGAAAGGCTGGGTTAGAGGATGGAACCACAGCATGTGGTGTGAGAAGCAGATGGGACGATTCTACCAAAGGCCTTGCTTCTGCAAGAGAGCAAAGTTTGAAGGGAAAACCTTTTACTCAAGAGGAACTCCTAAAATAACGTTAAGTTCTTACTTCTTAGGAACCCTTACTATGACCAGTTCATTTGGGTATTAGTGGCAAAATTGCCTTTTACATTGGTGGTAAATGGGAAGAATGCCCCCTTATAGTAGCGGTCCAAATGTCACCCTTACAGACAGCTAAAAAGATAATTGGTATAGTTCTGCTGGATTGGCCAAGAGACATTGGTCCTGGAACAGGGGAGGTCAATCAGGCAAGGCTCAGAGAACCCCTAGCAACCTCTACAGCAAGGGTCTCTACATTTTCTAAATAAATTGGCAGTTTACTGTGTTTCAGACTTTAGGGGGGTCAGACCATGGCCAGTGGGAGTAAACAATGTCCCATCTTTCATATTAGGGGAATTATTAGTGCCCCCTAGTTGGTGTCAGTGAGAGAAATGAAGAGCCAATCATTGTCAGCGGGAGGAATAGTACCCCATCATAGGTGTCAGTCAGAGGAATAGTACCCCATCATTGGTGTCAGTGGGAGGAATGATGCCCCATTATTGGTGTCAGTGGAAGGAATAGTGCCCCATTGCTGGTGTCAATGCAGAAATGATTGCCCCATTGTTGGTGTCAGTTGGAGGAATAGTACCCTTAGGGCCAGATAAAGGTACACAAAGGGCTTCATTCAGCCCCCAGCCTGCAGTTTGGAGACCACTGCTCTACAGAAACTCTAGGAATCCTTGGAACCCTAGTTGAGAATGTCTGTGCTAGAGTCTAGTAGAAAAAGTGAATATAAAAAAGTGAAAATAAATATTTGAATTTACTCAAAGAGCAATCACATCTAGTATAACTAACTCTGACATAACTTATTTTAACAGATATACACATGATCCAACGGCAAGATTCCTCTGATGAGCTTGAATTCGAAGCATATGACTTGGACAAGTCAGAGTCAAACCTGCTAAAAGATGAAGATGTATTGTTTGATGAGTCTTTGCTGCTACAGGAAAGGGAGGACTGGGACCTTTTTAGTGAAATATCTGCCTGCTACCTGAGCAAAACAAAGATGGACATCTTGAACTGTATGGATTCAGCATGCTGCCTTAGTCCTGCTCGGGACAGATGTTCTTCAGAACCAAGCGTATGTCAAAGTTCTAGGCTTACAGTCCAGGCTCATGAACCAGTAGCTCGCCAGTCCAGTTGTGATGCCACCATTATACACAGTCACCTGGATTATATAAATCAGATAAAGCAGTTACAGCTAGAAAGTCAGAACCTGCTGCAAGAAGATCTGGCTCCTAGTAAAAAAAACGCACAATATGGTTTTTGGAAATCAACCCAAACAAAACCCAACACAAAGGAGAAAAGTTCTCAAAAGATAAACCCTTCCAATAGGTCAAGTTTTTCAAGCCTTTCTTCAACAACCACCTCTCCTTCTGCTTCTTCCCTAAGTTCTCTAGACAGCGCATTCTCTTGCTCAGAGTCACCTGTGTTCAATTCAAGTGATGTTACCTCCTTACCATTTATGTTTGGAACATCAGCTAGACTAAACACAATATCCCCAGAAATTACAAGAAAGAAACTAAGAGAGTGGCACATACCTTTATCTACACTCTTTGGGACAAGCTCTTGTGACCTAGACTCATGGGAGATGCAATGGGAATCCAAGAAGAAAAATAATAGTAAAGAAACAGAGAGAGGAAACAATGTGTTTCCAGGCCAAGGTAACATTCATAAAGAATGCTTGGACAAGGAATCCAGTAAACCTTTCAGTTCCACTGATAAAGAGAGTTTCACATATTTACAGATGCCAAAATTAAAATTTAGCCACGTCAAAACTGAATCACGTTCCGAAAATGGCACTTGTGTTCATAAGGAGATCTCGGTGAAGCAAATTGAGATTAAAAAAGGAGAGTCCTCTAAAGACGAGAGGCCCCAAGAAGCCACAGTGGCTTTCTATGCCTCTCCTAACATCATGCCCATAACTAACCTTAATGAGCAAAACCTGAATGAGGATTCTTGCAGTCCGGGTGATCAAGTCCCAAAGCTCAAAATACCTCAGACTGTCTTCTATGGCCAAAACACCCCGTTGGTATTGCATTCCATTTCCAGAAAGCAACACCTGGAAGTAGAAAAACCCCAATGGCAAACACAGCTCACACATGTAGTCAGAAGAAGCTCTGCAAATGATATAGTACCTAAAAATGGGGATTTGTCTTCAGCCTTTACAGACAAAAAAGTCACAAGCAAACAAGAACATGAAGAAGCTCAATCTACTAAAGAAACCCAACTTCCCAAAAGTCACACCAAGTCCATCACAACTTTCAGTCAGACAATTCGTATCATTTTACCATCCTCTGTGAAGAACACAGTGCGGGAATATTTTAAGCACGGTGACCCTAAAACTCCCACCTCTAATGATATTCAGGTCACAAATAATGTGGTCCAGGAGAAAAATGAAAACTCACGGGGAACAGAGGACCACCCAGGGACATAGAAGCAGGAATGTTTGTTTGGACCTTGGAGTCTTTTGTATAAAGCGAGTGTAGTAAATATATTGTATAGGATGCAAGATAATGCAAGAAAAGAACATATTGTAAAATGTTTTCTATGTGAAGAGTTTGGTTGTATAAAGCTCCAGTTCATGTAAAGGTTTTTTTGTAAACCTCAAAGATTTTAATAGTTTTTTAAAGTTAATTTTAAATTACTTCATTTTTATGCCTGTGAAGGTTCTCATTTATCCAAGTCATGCTATGATGCTTTGTCTAGTAGGTGTTAGTCACATTCAACTGACCCTGTTCTGGAAATTTGAAGACCTTTCAGCACTCATCCAAGTTTCTTCCTCAGTACTGATGAGTGTCAGGAGCATACCCCTGTATTTAAAGCCATGCTGTTAATTCAACTACCAAATCACTATGGAATGTGTCAAGGCAGATGTTGATTGTCCGAGAACAGGATGGGAGGTGTAAGGGCACCATACGGATTTAATTATGTAACTAGGACATGATAGTGCCCATCATCAGTATGGCACCATGAATTCTAGGTGTTAATTCAAGTACCATAATCAAATAACCATGGAATGTGTCCAGGCAGATGTTGATTGGCCAAGAACAAGATAGGAGGTATAAGGGCACCATACTGATTGGATTATGAAACTAGGACATGATGGTGCCCATCATGTCCTAGTTTCATAATCCAATCAGTATGGTGCCATGAATTCTATGTGGTAAAGCTGAACTCCACACAAACAGTAAAATACAAAGAATAAATGCATACATGGCAGTTTTTTTTTCTCCCAAAGTATTGGTATTCTGTCCAACCAGGCCTGTCATTTGCACAGCTCCGATTGGTTAGTGAATCTAATCTTTCTCTTCTAGTGTCACTCTTATTTAGAGAAGTGGTCTCTAAACTGCAACTCGGGGGCCAAATGTTGCCCTTTTCTGGCTTTTATCTGGCCCTTGGGGCAATATTTCATCCTCTGACACCAACATTGGGGCATAATTCACCACACTGACACCAACAAAAGGGGCACAATTGCTCTCCTTGACACCAACGACGGGGAGAGTTTCTCCCAATGATACCAATGGCGGGGCACAGTTTCTCCCGCTGACACCAACAATGGGGGATGATTCTTCCCACAAAATGACACCAAGGATGGAGCACAATTCCTCCCACTGACGCCAAAGAAGGGGCATTGTTTACTCCCACCGATGCCGGGATATTTTCTACTTCCAATGGCCACAGTCTGGCCCTCCTAAAGTCTGAAGGACAGTAAAATGGCCTTTTGTTTAGAAAGTTTGGAGACCCTTGACTTATAGGTATCCACCTTCACCCTGTGACTGGTTGACTGGACAGTGATAGAAGAAGCAACCGACCGATGAGCTAATTTCTGTGTCACTCTTTCCACCAATCAGCATAACTTTTTGAATTGTCGTGAGCTCTACTGTAGAGGAATGACAGGAGGCTGATACCAAGTCATATTCAGGTACTTGCTGCTTGCAATTGAAATGCATTTAATGGTACATTAAGTATGACAGAGCTGTGCTTTTATATCTGTGTGGAGTTCAGCTTTAATTGGTTACATGGATAAAGGTGACTCGACTATGGAAATAGAACACGGTAGTTTCATCACAACCATTATGTTCTTGGACAATCATCATCTGCCTTGACACATTTCATGACACTTTGGTGATTGGAATTCTTTCTTTTGGCCACATGTCTATAAAAATTCACAGGTGTATGCTGTTAGAGAAAGACGGGGGCCAAGATAATGATACAAGCCAGTCCAACATAGGACGTGCCCCCAATCTTCTTCAGCTTCCAGCAAGCACTTTTCATTTCTAGTAGGAGAAATGATGGAGCTAGAGAGACAGCTGCCATTGTAGATCCTGTAAGAACTGCACCAACTTTTACCCCCGCAGGCAAGATCATGTAAAATCTTATTAAACCGCAGTAAAACGGTAGAGAATTGTAATTACTTTTCTGTTGTGCAGGCCGTGATTAATTTAAGACCACACAACCAGTTACAACCAAGTTCATTATTTAAATGATCTAAGCAGTTCCTTTGTGAATATTTTTTATTGTATTACTCTTTAAAGACCAAGTTCTCTCCTTATGCAACAACCTGATGAATAGAGGAGCAGACGAAATGTATAAAAGGTTGTGTTGAAGTCATAGATATTTGGTCAGATCAACAATAACAGCTTCCAATTTACTAGTCTAGATCTAGCAGTTGTGCCCTAACAGCAAAGGTAGTGGACTATGGTACCTTCCTCTGACCAAGGAGTTTGCCTAGGTTGGTTGCCACCCGAGGGGGCATTTGTTTCATTGTTCCTGCTCCTGGATTGATGCGTTGTGATGGGTTGACATGATAATGGGGATGCCTGTTAGAGATTGTATGTTTTTTGAATATTTCTGGTGATCCTACTATACTGTGTCCCATGGACTGTCCAGATGTCACCCTATTTCCCCCCTTTGGTTTCTAGGACTCTGGCACAGCAATCAACAGTGCTGTGGCCTAACTGCCTGTGCCCCAGCAACCATAGATGCAGAGCATCATTGGTTGCTAGGACACAGGAGACTGGGCTGTACATTGGTTGTTGTGGTGCAGGTGGCCAACTGCACCATAACAACCAATGATGCTGTGCAGCCCAGCCGTCAGCATCCTAGCAACCAGCTCTGTAATGCTGCCCTGTGTTTACAGGGCAATGTTACGGAGCTGCAGTGGGGCTAGAGTGTTTGGTTTGGTGATCCTGCTATACTGTGTCCTATGGATGCTCCAGATGCCAGCCCATTTTTACCAGCCCCCCCCCCCCTTTGTTTGCTAGGACTCTGGCACAGCAGTCAGTGAGGCTGAGCATCATTGGTTGCAAACACAGGAGGCTGGACTATTCAATGTAATTGGTTGTCATAGTGCAGATGGCCACTTGCACCATTAAAACCAATGACGCTGTTTAGCCCAGCAGCAAGCATCATAGTAACTGGTCCAGTAATGCTGCCCTGTGTATACAGGGCAACTTTAGTGAATGGCAGTATGGACGGAGTGTCTGGTATGAACACTCTGACCTCACTGTCACACCCCACCAAATGCCACCTGAAATGGCCATCTCAATTTGCCTCATTGGCTACATGCCCCTCCACTGACCCCTGCATCACAGATGCGTTTTGATAGGTGGGGTCTGGGGAAGGAACCAATGGAGTGTGTTGGGACACAGGTATTTATCTGTTCCCCCAGAAGTCAGCTTTAATATACACATGCCTCTATTGCACTATGGGTGAAACAGTAGAAAAGCTACAAAGACTAGTATGCAGAAATTACAATAAAATGGATGAAAAATGAATGTTAATAATGAAGCACGTAGGTGATTTGAGAGAATTTTGCACGTTTTAACATATACATTGGTACTACTTGAAAGGCAGATTTAAACAATAAGTGCACTTTAAAACAAAGTGCATATACCCTTTTTTGCCCCCATCTTCTGGCTCAACCCACCCTCCCCACCACAGATGCATACTTACCTTTGATTTGATGGCTGCAGTTCAGCTATTTGTTTATATCCTGCCTGCAAGCCCTAGCTGTCCTGGTCTCACCTACGCCTTAGAGCCCATACACTTCTATGGGGTTGAGTCCCAAGACTGCAGACAATCGTAGAGCCCCATTGAAGTCTATTGGGCTGTAATGCACAGGTGCAGCCAGGACAGTGAAGACCGCTAAATGTAAACAAACAGCGAAACCACCCTCATCGTTTTAAGGCAAGTATGCATCTTTGGAGAGGAAGGATGAGCTAGATTAGGTCAAAGGAAGGGAGCAAAAATTATAAATGCACTTTTTTTTAAAGCAGACTTATCCTTTAAGGGTAGTGAGGAACATCTGAGAACGTTTGGGGCCAAGGCATGATATATTTTATACAGGTTTCAAGAAGCAATTCACCACTTTGCTTTTCAGAGATGCGGCCATAACAGCCAAATGTCTAAATGTAGCCTTGGTTTATAGAAGTGGTTTAGCAGGTTATGGGGAGGTTTGTGAGGACTGTGTGGGTTGTGGCAAAGTTGAACAGATTTTTTATTTTTGTATTTGCTTGTTGAAGGGCTAAGACCTATAGGGTAGTGTTTTTTTTTTGTGCCCATCTTCTGACCTAATTTAACCCACCCTCCCGACCACAGATGCATACTTACCTTTGATATGATGGATACAGCTCAGCTATTTGTTTACATCCAGCTCGCAAGCCTTAGCTTTCCTGGTCTCACCTACGATTAAGGCCCATACACTTATGTGGGGTTGTGTCCCAAGACTGCAGACAATCGTGGAGTCCCATTGAAGTCTATTGGGCTATAATGCACAGGTGCAGCCAGGACAGTGAAAAACGCTAAATGTAAACAAACTGCAAAACCACCTCCATCATATCGAGGTAAGTATGGATCTTTGGAGGGGAAGGATGTGCTGGATAAGGTCAAGGGAAGGGGGCAAAAAGGATAAATGCACTTTGTTTTAAAGCCGACTTATCCTTTAAGGGTAGTGTGGAACATCTGAGAATGTTTGGGGCCAAGGCATGATCTATTTTATACAGGTTTCAAGAAGCCATTCACCTATTTGCTTTTCAGAGATACGGCCATAACAGCCAAATGTCTAAATGTAGCCTTGGTTTATAGAAGTGGTTTAGCAGGTTATGGGGAGGTTTGTGAGGACTGTGTGGGTTGCGGCAAAGTTGGACAGATTTTTTTATTTTTTTATTTGCTTGTTACCTATAGGGTTCATGCTTGTGCTAACACAACAACGTTGTGTACTCTCTGGCAACTCCCCATTTAGTTCAAAATTATGGAAAATATCATACGGGAATTTCTTAGTATATTGTACTAAATGTAAACAGGGTATGCAGAAGAGTGGAAATAAACTCTATTATTAGACTTCTCAGAGAAATACTTCTTCCTTCTGCCAACATTAAACAACATAAAACTTACAGCAGTGTAAGGTATATCATAGACGATATGACTGAACGTATGTGGCCCCCTCTCTAGATTTAGGTGTTTGCAGTGTAGGGTACTATAAATTATACAGCATACCAAGACATTACAAGGCTGGAAGAGCACAATTATCTAAATAACAGTGTGGTGAAGGACATTTTCTGTTCCAGCATGACTGTGCCCCTGTGTACAAAGACAGCTCCATAAAGTCATTGATTGACCAGTTTGGTTTTGAGGTCATGACCTCAACCCTACAGAATACTTTTAGGATGAATTGTAATTTAGATTGCAAGCCAAATTTCCACTGATTTACTCCAAAACCTTGCGGAAAACCTCTGCAGAAGAGTGGAGGATGTTATAGTGACAGAAGGGGCTAACTACATATTAAAAGCCATAGTTTTGGAATTGGAGTTTTTTATTGCAAGCTACTCAAGTTTATTTGGATCTGATGGTGATGAGCCAACTTTTCCTATCCAAGCCATTTTGAGGCCATGCAATGATGAAGATTTTCTATTGAAAATTGATTTTATGCAAATGTTACAGAGGTGCTGGTCGATACTTGTCTATAGTGCTACAAGGTATTGAAATATTCTTAGATTTTGCAGGTCAGGCTGTATGTCTATGCTGTGCTGTCTATAAAGATATGGCTTGAGCAGTTTAGTGTGGAGGAACTGAAGGAACACCTTTGGGATGAACCAGAACGTCACTTTCGAGCCAGGTCTTGTCATCCAACATCAGTACCTGCTCTTTTGGCTAAATGGGCACAAACTCCCCCAGACACACACAAAATCTTGTGGAAAACCCTCAAAGCAGAGCGAAGGTTCTCACAGTAACAATGGGAGGCTAACTCCATTTTGAAGCCCATCGCATGGGAATGGGATGCCCAATAAACTTAAATGGCCAGGTTTTCCCATTCAACATCTGTACCTGACCTCACAAATGTTCCTCTGGTTAAATGGGCACAAACGCTCAAATACCCACTCCAAAATGTTCCTTCCCAGAAGAGTGGAGGTTCTTATAGCCACAATGGGGGAGCAATTCCATATTAGTGCCTATGGTTTTGGAATGGGGTGTCCAATAAATTCAACTGAGACCCAGGTTTTCCCATCCATTATCAGTATCTGACTTTACAAAGGTTATTTTGGCTAAATGGGCACAAATGCCCAAAGACATACTACAAAATGGTGTCAATAGCCCTCTCAGAAAAGTGGAGGATGTATTGCTACAAACTGAAGCTAACTCTGTGGCCCATGGCTAACAAATGCAACTGACAGCCAGGTTTTCCCATCCATTATCAGTATCTGACTTCACAAAGGTTATTTTAGTTAAATGGGCATAAATGCATACAGACATACTACAACATTTTGTTGAAAGCCCTCCCAGAAGTGTAGAGGATGTATTGCCACAAACTGGGGCCAACTCCATGGCCCATGGCCAACGATCTCAATTGACAGCCATGTTTGCCCATCCATTATCAGTACCTGGCCTCACAAATGTTTTTTTGGTTAAATGAGCACCAGACGTACTACAAAATTTTATTGATAGCCTTCCCGAAGACTGGAGGCTGTATAGCCACAAAGTGGGACCACTTTCATTGTCCATGGTTTTGAAAGGTGGATATTCAAGAAGCTCATAAAGGGGGTCAGGTGTTTACAAACTGTTGACCATAAAGAGCACATGAACATCTGATAATGAAACAAATGAAAAAGTAAAACAAGATTACTAAAACAGAATTTAGAGAATGGTTCACCACTATCTCTGTGGGTGATACTATTGTATTATTAATCATGGTGTGAATCCGGATTTTAGTAAAGTGGAAGAACATTAATCACACCATTTTTAACCCCATTGCATTTGCAAAAAGTGACTATTAATTGTAAGCCTGATGCTCCTATTTTATGAATTTGTTGTTACAAAACATAAACATATTGCAATTGTTTAAAGGTTCTGTCCAAAGAATATGAATATGAATTTGGTTGCTGAAAAAAGTCCCATTAAGCCCCGTACACGCTATCAGATTGTCTGCTGAGTTTTTCCTTCAGATTTACCAAAACCATATAATATGAGGTCAAACCTTAGGAGTTTCAATGTGTATGCAATCAGGCAGGCCCTTCTACTACATGGTTTTGGTAAATCTGAAGGAAAAACTCAGCAGACAATCTGATAGTGTGTATGGGGCTTTAGCGGTTTCTGTTGGTCTAACACAATGAATATTAAAGTCATGGATAATGATTTCCATTATACGGTAATAGGTAATAATTCATCCAATATGAATTTTTGAAGGGTGCTTAATCATGATCCCATGCTTAAGACAACATGTGTGTTCTGAATGTTATTTAAGGACAATGTTATGCTTGATTCGTGTCTGTTCAAGGATGTCTACGCAGCCTGTTTTCTGTTATGTTTCTGCTGTCACATGACCTTCACATTTTCTTTGCTGTAACACAGTTGTAACTATTTAAATAAACTGCAAATTAATTCACTGATGGAATGTCTCTTTGTGTACATTAAAATGCAACCGCTGGTAGAGGGGAGCAGGTAACTGTAGGGGGGCATAGCGCTGTGACATCACATGCTATACTACAGTTCCCAGGTAACTTTGAGCTAGGTCTCCTTGCTACATGGCCAATCACAAGGAGACAGGATGGGGCAAACTATATCATGCCTATGGAGGCTGCAGTCCAAGGGCTGACAACACTCTGAAGATTTTGGAGGCAGCACAGAGGAAGTGTGACCTCCAAGTTTTACTGGCAGAATCAACAGGTATGTTTACCAGTACAGCAATGGATAAAATAGAAAGCAAGGGACTTTAAGCTCAAGTGCTTTCTAGTTTACATTGCTTGATTTTTTAACTTTGGTGTACAGACGTGGCCAAAAGTTTTGAAAATGACACAAATATTAATTTTCACAAAGTCTGCTGCTTCAGCTTTTTTCAAAACATCTTTTATCAGATGTTACTATGGTATACTGAAGTATAATTACAAGCATTTTATAAGTGTTAAAGCGGAGTTCCACCCAAAAGTGGAATTTCAGCTTATCCCCCCACCCGTGCCATATTTGTCACCTTTCGGGGGGAAGCGGGTACCTGTTTTTGGGAGGTACCCTACCTACTTCCATTAGACCTTGCCACTGGGCCATTCAGAAAGCGCAGCTCGATTCGCGCATGTGCAGTAGGAACCCGGCTGTGAAATCACAAGGCTTCACTGCCTGATTCCCTTACTGGCAATTGCGGCAGCAGCACCCAACAGCCAATGGAAACATCATCTGGGGTGCCGACATCGCTGAATTCCTGGACAGGACAGTATGTGTAGCTGCTGACTTTAATTTTTTTTTTTTTTGGGAGGGACACCGTTTTAAAGGCTTTTATTGACGACCACATTAAGTTTATGCAAAGAGTCAATATTTGCAGTGTTGACCCTTCTTTTTCAAGACCTCTGCAATTCACCCTGGCATGCTTTCAATGAACTTCTGGGCCACATCCTGACTGATGGCAGCACATTCTTGCATAATCAATGCTCTGAGCATGTCAGTTTTTCTGGGGTATTTTGTTCACCCGCCTTTTGAGGATTGACCACAGTTTCTCAATGAGATTAAGGTTTGGGCAGTTTCCAGGCCATGGACCCCAAATTTTCGATGTTTTGTTCCCCAGACCACTTAGTTATCATTTTTGCTTTATGGCAAAGTGCTCCATCATGCTGGAAAATGCATTGTTCCTCACCAAACTGTTTTTGGATGGTTGGGAGAAATTACTCCCTTTTCTTAACTCATGACTGTGTTCTTAAGCAAAATTGTGAGTGAGCCCACTCCCTTGGCTGAGAAGCAGCTCCACACTTGAATGGTTTCAGGATGCTTTACTGTTGGCATGACACAGGACTGATGGTAGCACTCACCTTTTCTTCTCCAGTCAAGGTTTTTTTGTTGTACTTGATGTTAGGAATAGGTCGATATGGGTGGCTTCTTTGCTGCCCTTCTTGACACCAGGCCATCCTCCAAAAGTCTTCTCCTCACTGTGCGTGCAAATGTACTCACACCTGCCTGCTGGCATCCTGAGCAAGCTCTGCACTGGTGGTGCCCCGATCCCGCAGCTGAATCAACTGTAGGAGATGGTTCTGTCGCTTGCTGGACTTTCTTGGGCGCCCTGAAGCCTTCTTCACAAATGCAGTGGAAATATTTTTTTATGGGGTTAAGCTCATTTTCATGGCAAAGAGGGACTTGAATTAATTACAATTCATCTGATTAGAATCAGAATAGAGGAGAGAGAAAAAGAGAAGAGGAGAAAAAAACAAAATTTTTTTTTTATACTTTTCAAACATAGAGGCCAACATTTTCTTTTAGATTCATCCTTAACAGGGATGAGCTTTAAGTTCAAGTCAAACTAATGTTCACCTCGAACCTTGGCTGCTCGCAAGTTCGCGGAACAGCGAACAATTTTGGTTGTTCGCTGCAAATTCGAAAGCCGCGGAACACCCTTTAAAAGTCTATGGGAGAAATCAAAAGTACAAATTTTAAGGGCTTATATGCAAGGTGTTGTCATAAAAAGTGTTTGGGGACCCAGGCCCTGTCCCAGGGGACATGTATCAATGCTAAAAAAAGTTTTAAAAACTACAGTTTTTTCGGGAACAGTGATTTTAATAATCCTAAATAGTGATGGACGAACTTCCGACGGGACGTTTCGCGAACGCGAAACGCGAACGGACACAAACGTTCGCGAAAACGACCGTTCGCCGCGGGCTCCATTGACTTCAATGGGAGGCGAATTTCGCAAACCTTTAGGTCGAATTTGCGGCCACGGGGTAATTATTAGGGGGTAGCACGTAGTCCCACCACCTGGACAATAGCATAATACATGTATGAGGTGAATTTGGGATCGATAACTACAAGCATTTTTTTTTTATTTGGGAAATTGTTCTGACAATTCAGGACTATGGAGCTAATGAAGGCAATGGAGGAGAGGGAAGGTCAGGGACCAGGGTAGGCAAACAAGAGGGTGCAGGAGATACAGAGCACTGACAGCAGCACCGTAATACAGAGCACTGACATCAGCACCGTGACATACAGCGCTGACAGCAGCTCCGTGACATACAGCGCTGACAGCAGCTCCGTGACATACAGCGCTGACAGCAGCTCCGTGACATACAGCGCTGACAGCAGCTCCGTGACATACAGCGCTGACAGCAGCTCCGTGACATACAGCGCTGACAGCAGCACCGTGACATACAGCGCTGACAGCAGCTCCGTGACATACAGCGCTGACAGCAGCTCCGTGACATACAGCGCTGACAGCAGCTCCGTGACATACAGCACTGACAGCAGCTCCGTGACATACAGCGCTGACAGCAGCTCCGTGACATACAGCGCTGACAGCAGCACCGTGACATACAGCGCTGACAGCAGCTCCGTGACATACAGCGCTGACAGCAGCTCCGTGACATACAGCGCTGACAGCAGCTCCGTGACATACAGCGCTGACAGCAGCTCCGTGACATACAGCGCTGACAGCAGCTCCGTGACATACAGCGCTGACAGCAGCTCCGTGACATACAGCGCTGACAGCAGCTCCGTGACATACAGCGCTGACAGCAGCTCCGTGACATACAGCGCTGACAGCAGCTCCGTGACATACAGCGCTGACAGCAGCTCCGTGACATACAGCGCTGACAGCAGCACCGTAAGCAGCCCCAGGAGGAAGTCAGCACAGCACAGGGATGGTGTGATCCCCTCATAATAAGAACCCCCAGGAGGAAGTCAGCACAGCACAGGGATGGTGGGAGCCCCTCATAATAAGAACACCCAGGAGGAAGTCAGCACAGCACAGGGATGGTGGGAACCCCTCATAATAAGCAGCCCCAGTAGAAATATGACACCGCTCAACCTCTTCAAAGAGGAGGGTAGGGGCATATAGTACGGTGTGCTTTTTTGGGTCAGGGAAGTGAGCCAAATGAATTAAGAAGGTCTGTGTGCTTGATTCCAAAAATTGTTTATAGACATATACATGGTCTACTGATCACATGTGTTGAATTCCTCCGAGATCCATGCCTCATTCATTTTTAGAAATGTGAGGTAGTTAACACTGTGGTGAGCTAGGCGAGTACGCTTATCGGTCACAATCCCCCCTGCTGCGCTGAACGTCCTTTCGGACAGGACACTGGATGAGGGGCAAGCCAACAGTTCGATTGCAAATTGGGCAAGCTCTGGCCAGAGGTCAAGCCTGCCCACCCAGTAGTCTAGGGGTTCATCACTCCTCAGAGCGTCCACATCGGCCGTTAACCCAATGTAGTCGGACACCTGACGGTCTAGGCGTTCCCTGATGCTGGATCCGGATGACACCTGTCGATGGGTCGGCTGAAAGAATGACCTCATATCCGAAGTCACCAACACATCTTCAAACCGGCCTCTTCTTGCAGGCGCTGTTGGATTGGTACCCGCAAATCCTTCTCTGGGAGTGGGAATTGCTCCTCTGCCAGCGCACGCAAAAGCAGAATGCAGCATTTCTCGAAGCAAGGCCTGGAAGTGCTGCATTCTGACAGCCCTCTGCGACGGCGGTAACATTTCCGCCATTTTGTGTTTGTACCGGGGGTCTAAGTACGTTGCCACCCAGTACTGGTCCTTGACCCTCATGCTTTTTATACGGGGGTCCCTATTAAAACACTGGAGCATGAAGGCCCCCATTTGCACTAAAGTGGAAGCGGTGTGGTGGCCTGGCTCCTGCTCATCATCCAGGATAATGTCGTCCTCTTCATTCTCCTCTCCCCATCCTCGCACAACAGGGATCCCAGAAAGGTTTAAAGCATGCTCTTCTTGCTCCTGCTCATCCGCCCCGGCACCATCCTCCTCTGACTCCTCATCAGACTCCTGTTGTTGACTTGTCTCAGATAGAGTAGCCCCCCCTGGGAATTCATCCAGCATTGCGACTTCCTCATCTTCCCGCTCCTGCTCCTCCACAGCCTGATCAATGACACGACGCAATGCACGCTCCAGAAAGAAGGCATAAGGTACCATGTCACTGATGGCGCCATGGCTGCGACTGACCAGTTTGGTGATCTCCTCAAATGGCCGCAGAAGTCTGCATGTGTCGCGCATGAGCAGCCACTGGCGCGGTGAAAAAAAACCCAGCTCCCCAGAACCGTTTCTTTCGCAGAGTTCATACAGGTAGACGTTAACTGCACGTTTCTGCTGGAGCAGCCTATCAAGCATATAGAAGGTTGAGTTCCATCGCGTCGGGCAATCGCAAATAAGACGTCTGACCGGCAGATGGTGTCGCCGCTGAATGTCAGCAAGGCGAGCCATGGCCGTGTAAGATCTTCTGAAATGGGCCGAGATTTTCCTTGCCTGCCGCAAGATGTCCTGGACCCCAGGGTATTTGACAAGGAATCGCTGCACGACCAAGTTTAAGACGTGTGCCATGCACGGCACGTGCGTGATTTTGCCCTGTTTCAATGCGCTAAGCAGATTGGCACCGTTGTCACACACCACTTTACCAACTGTCAAATTGAGCGGTGTTAGCCACTCATCTGCCTGTGAACGCAAAGCTGAAAGGAGTGCCGGGCCAGTGTGGCTCTTTGCTTCCAGGCACAACAGACGCAGCACGGCATGGCAACGTCTCACCTGGCATGTGGAATAGGTTCTGGGGAGCTTGGGCGGTGCAGTGGAAGAGACGCTAGCAGCGGAAAAGGAGGAGGCAGCTGAGGAGGAGAGGGAGGAGGATGGAGTAGGAGGAGGAGAAGAAGAGTCAGGCCTGCATGCAATCCGTGGCGGTAAAACCAAATCTACACGGGTGCCACGGGTTACATGCTTGACGGCCGTCAGAAGGTTCACCCAGTGGGCAGTAAAACTGATATACCTTCCCTGCCCGTGTTTGCTAGACCACGTGTCTGTGGTCAGATGTATCTTGGCACCGACACTGTGTGCCAGAGATACATTCACTTGCCGCTGAACATGGCCATATAGCTCTGGGATGCCCTTCTCTGAGAAATACTTCCTTCCTGGGACCTTCCATTGTGGTGTTCCAATGGCCACAAATTTGCGAAAGGCCTCCGAGTCCACCAGTTTATATGGCAGTAGTTGGCGGGCTATGAGTTCTGACAAGCCAGCCGCCAACCGTTGGGCAAGAGGGTTATCCGGCGTCATCATTTTTTTACGCTCAAACATTAGGCCCACGGAAGCCTGCCTTTTTGCAGAAAAATGTGAGCTTGGCGTGATGGAAGGTGGAGTGGAGGACAATTGTGAGGAGAGAGGAGAAGGAGAAGTAGAAGACGAGGCTGGACGGTGAGAGCCTGCAGTGTGGCTTTGTGTGTTCCGTTGCTCCCACTGGGCTCGGTGATGGCTGCTCATGTGCCTTCTTAAGGCGGTCGTCCCTAGGTGAGTATTGGGCTTACCGCGACTAACGCGTTGACTGCAAAGATTGCAGATGGCAACGCTATTGTCAGCAGCGGACACGTTAAAAAAAGCCCACACTGCGGAGCCATGTGCCGGTGTCCTGGGAGCGCCAGATGTGACCGTACATGGTCGATGACTCGCTCCTGATACATTTGCAGTCTGCTTTGTCCCTGCTGTGCAATGTAAGTCATTGCTGCTTCTCCTCCCTATCTGCTGGTCCATATCTCCCTCTGAACTCCCCTCCTCTTCCTCTCTTGTGGGCACCCACGTGACATCACTAGACACGTCATCATCAACGTCACCTTCCCCACCGCTATAAGTAGAGTAGGCAGCAACACCGGGGACCAACCTCCTCCTTGGGCTGATCTGGGTACTGGCGTCAGACTGCTGAGTAGCGCTTGTTGCTACCTCCTCTTCCTGATCCAATACCAAGAGTGGCTGCGCATCAGAAATGTCCTCTTGATATGGATCGGAAAATAATTCCAGTGACTCAAGCGGAAGGTATGTGGTGGTGGTGGTGGTGGTCGTGTTGTTGGTGGTAGTGTCTTTGGGGGTGCACATAGCAGAGAGTGAAGAAGAGGGTGCAGATCGAGAGGATGAGGAGGGTGCAGAAGAGTAAGGCTGAGCGAGCCACTCAACCAAGTCTGGTGCATCCTTTAAAGTAATTGAACGCACCTTCTGCAACTTCCCACTTTGGCTCAAGCCTGTTGCTCCTGCCCTACCCCTACCACCCCTGCGGAAGGGCCTGCCTCTTCCTCTGCATGTCATTTTTTAAATGACCCTGTGACAAAACTCTTAGTCCCTATACCGCTGAAGGACTGCTGCAGTATAGGTGAGCGGTCAGCAGTGGTGCACGTCAACCCTATCTATTGTGGACCTATAGCGGTCCTTACAGAACAGCAGACTGTACCGCACTCAAGCCTATGTACCGTAGCACCCTATACCAAGTTACCAGTCCTTATAAGAACTTTTGTGGACCAAGCAGGTTGTGTATTAGTGTTTAGCAGACTGTACGTCAGTCCCTATACCGCTGAAGGACTGCTGCAGTATAGGGCAGCGGTCAGCAGTGGTGCACGTCAACCCTATCTATTGTGGACCGATAGCGGTCCTTACAGAACAGCAGACTGTACCGCACTCAAGCCTATGTACCGTAGCACCCTATACCAAGTTACCAGTCCTTATAAGAACTTTTGTGGACCAAGCAGGTTGTGTGTTAGTGTTTAGCAGACTGTGCGTCAGTCCCTATACCGCTGAAGGACTGCTGCAGTATAGGGCAGCGGTCAGCAGTAGTGCACGGCAACCCTATGTATTGTGGACCGATAGCGGTCCTTACAGAACAGCAGACTGTAACGCACTCAGGCCTATGTACCGTAGCACCCTATACCAAGTTACCAGTCCTTATAAGAACTTTTGTGGACCAAGCAGGTTGTGTGTTAGTGATTAGCAGACTGTACGTCAGTCCCTATACCAATGAAGGACTGCTGCAGTATAGGGCAGCGGTCAGCAGTAGTGCACGGCAACCCTATGTATTGTGGACCGATAGCGGTCCTTACAGAACAGCAGACTGTAACGCACTCAGGCCTATGTACCGTAGCACCCTATACCAAGTTACCAGTCCTTATAAAAACTTTTGTGGACCAAGCAGGTTGTGTGTTAGTGTTTAGCAGACTGTGCGTCAGTCCCTATACCGCTGAAGGACTGCTGCAGTATAGGGCAGCGGTCAGCAGTGGTGCACGTCAACCCTATCTATTGTGGACCGATAGCGGTCCTTACAGAACAGCAGACTGTACCGCACTCAAGCCTATGTACCGTAGCACCCTATACCAAGTTACCAGTCCTTATAAGAACTTTTGTGGAACAAGCAGGTTGTGTGTTAGTGATTAGCAGACTGTACGTCAGTCCCTATACCAATGAAGGACTGCTGCAGTATAGGGCAGCGGTCAGCAGTAGTGCACGGCAACCCTATGTATTGTGGACCGATAGCGGTCCTTACAGAACAGCAGACTGTACTGCACTCAGGCCTATGTACCGTAGCACCCTATACCAAGTTACCAGTCCTTATAAAAACTTTTGTGGACCAAGCAGGTTGTGTGTTAGTGTTTAGCAGACTGTGCGTCAGTCCCTATACCGCTGAAGGACTGCTGCAGTATAGGGCAGCGGTCAGCAGTAGTGCACGGCAACCCTATGTATTGTGGACCGATAGCGGTCCTTACAGAACAGCAGACTGTAACGCACTCAGGCCTATGTACCGTAGCACCCTATACCAAGTTACCAGTCCTTATAAGAACTTTTGTGGACCAAGCAGGTTGTGTGTTAGTGATTAGCAGACTGTACGTCAGTCCCTATACCAATGAAGGACTGCTGCAGTATAGGGCAGCGGTCAGCAGTAGTGCACGGCAACCCTATGTATTGTGGACCGATAGCGGTCCTTACAGAACAGCAGACTGTAACGCACTCAGGCCTATGTACCGTAGCACCCTATACCAAGTTACCAGTCCTTATAAAAACTTTTGTGGACCAAGCAGGTTGTGTGTTAGTGTTTAGCAGACTGTGCGTCAGTCCCTATACCGCTGAAGGACTGCTGCAGTATAGGGCAGCGGTCAGCAGTAGTGCACGGCAACCCTATGTATTGTGGACCGATAGCGGTCCTTACAGAACAGCAGACTGTAACGCACTCAGGCCTATGTACCGTAGCACCCTATACCAAGTTACCAGTCCTTATAAGAACTTTTGTGGACCAAGCAGGTTGTGTGTTAGTGATTAGCAGACTGTACGTCAGTCCCTATACCAATGAAGGACTGCTGCAGTATAGGGCAGCGGTCAGCAGTAGTGCACGGCAACCCTATGTATTGTGGACCGATAGCGGTCCTTACAGAACAGCAGACTGTAACGCACTCAGGCCTATGTACCGTAGCACCCTATACCAAGTTACCAGTCCTTATAAGAACTTTTGTGGAACAAGCAGGTTGTGTGTTAGTGATTAGCAGACTGTACGTCAGTCCCTATACCAATGAAGGACTGCTGCAGTATAGGGCAGCGGTCAGCAGTAGTGCACGGCAACCCTATGTATTGTGGACCGATAGCGGTCCTTACAGAACAGCAGACTGTAACGCACTCAGGCCTATGTACCGTAGCACCCTATACCAAGTTACCAGTCCTTATAAGAACTTTTGTGGACCAAGCAGGTTGTGTGTTAGTGATTAGCAGACTGTACGTCAGTCCCTATACCAATGAAGGACTGCTGCAGTATAGGGCAGCGGTCAGCAGTAGTGCACGGCAACCCTATGTATTGTGGACCGATAGCGGTCCTTACAGAACAGCAGACTGTACTGCACTCAGGCCTATGTACCGTAGCACCCTATACCAAGTTACCAGTCCTTATAAAAACTTTTGTGGACCAAGCAGGTTGTGTGTTAGTGTTTAGCAGACTGTGCGTCAGTCCCTATACCGCTGAAGGACTGCTGCAGTATAGGGCAGCGGTCAGCAGTAGTGCACGGCAACCCTATGTATTGTGGACCGATAGCGGTCCTTACAGAACAGCAGACTGTAACGCACTCAGGCCTATGTACCGTAGCACCCTATACCAAGTTACCAGTCCTTATAAGAACTTTTGTGGACCAAGCAGGTTGTGTGTTAGTGATTAGCAGACTGTACGTCAGTCCCTATACCAATGAAGGACTGCTGCAGTATAGGGCAGCGGTCAGCAGTAGTGCACGGCAACCCTATGTATTGTGGACCGATAGCGGTCCTTACAGAACAGCAGACTGTACCGCACCCAAGCCTATGTACCGTAGCACCCTAGACAGACCAAGTTACCAGTCCTGATAAAGAGCTTTGTGGAACAAGTGAGTTGTGAATGATTAGCAGACTGCAGCAGAAGGGCAGCAGTCAAGTATAATATTCTTTCTATATTTGGAAGAAAGAATATTATACGTGTACAAGCCTATTACCGTACCACTGATACCAGTCCTGAAAAGAACCTTTGTGGAACTAATAGTAACAGCAAGTCTTTAAAATTATCCTCACTGCCTGACACACTGCTTCCTGCCTGTCCCTATACAAATTGGCAAAAAAGAGTAGGCTGGAACGATTAGCTGGAACAGCTCTTTTGTGGACCTGATAGTAACAGCTAATGATGATGATGATGATGATGATGAAGAAAGACTAATCTGGCTGAGCTGTCCCTAAAATAGCAGCATACAGCGCTCTGTCCCTTTATCTAAACTGACAAAAGAAACTCAGGCTGCTGACCTAACACCTATACCAGTCCTGAAAAGAACTTTTGTGTACCAAATAGCTAGCGTTTTCTCTGTCCCTACTCCACACAGGATCCTTTCCCTACAGTGACAGAAGAAAGAATGTAAAATGGCCACCGGATCGGGTGTATTTATAGGTTAGGGGGAATGTCCAAGTGTCCATGAGCTGTCATGTCTCAATTGGTTGTCCTGTAACACATGATAAACGTGTCACGAAAGGTTAAAGTTCTTGTATACATTAAACACGTAAGTCCGCCGGGGCGAACGACGGAAAAAGGCGTTCGAACCCGCGGACGGCGAAAGTCGGAAATTCGCCGCGAAACGACCGCCGGGCGAACCGTTCGGCCATCACTAATCCTAAAAGTGAAACATTAAAAGTGTAATATTCCTTTAAATTTCGTACCTGGGAGGTGTCTATAGTATGCCTATAAAGGACGCACGTTTCCCGTGTTTAGAACAGTCTGACAGCAAAATTACAATTCTAAAGGAAAAAAAAGTCATTTAAAACTACTCGCGGCTACAATAAATTGTCGGTCCGCAATACACATAAAAGTTCATTGATAAAAACGGCATGGGGATTTTCCCACAGGGGAACCCCCCGAACTAAAATTTTAAAAGAAAAAAAATGCATGGGGGTCCCCCTAAATTACATACTAGACCTGAATTAAGGGGAACCCTGTGCCAAAATTTTAAAAAAATGGCGTGGGGGTCCCCCTCAAAATCCATACCAGACCCTTCAGGACTGATTTGGATTTTAAGGGGACCCCCGCACCAATTTTTTTTTTTAAATGGAGCGGGGTCCCCCCAAAAATCCATACCAGATCCTTATCTGAGCACGCAACCTGGCAGGCCTCAGGAAAAGAGGGGGGGTGAGAGTGCACCCTTCCCCCTCCTGAACCGTGCCAGACCACATGCCCTCAACATTGGGAGGGTGCTTTGAGATAGCCCCTCAAAGCACCTTGTCCCCATGTTGATGGGGAGAAGGGCCTAATCCCCACAACCCTTGTCCGCTGGTTGTGGGGGTCTGAGGTCGGGGGGCTTATCAGAATCTGGAAACCCCCTTTAACAAGGGGACCCCCAGATCCCACCTCCCCGTGTGAATTGGTAATGGGGTACATTACCCCTACCATTTCACAAAAAAAGTGACAAAAAGGTTAAAAAAGACAGTTTTTGACAAGTCCTTTATTAAATTCTTCTTCTTTGCGCTTCTTCTTTCATCCTCTTTCTTCTGGTTCCTTCGGTGTTGTTCTTCTTCTCCATCTTCTTCTCCTTCTTCCTCCGCTCTTCTTGTTCCGCATCTTGCTCCGGCTTATTCTCCGCACCGTCTGCACGATCCATCTCTGTGGGAGTCTTCAGCAATGTGACGCTTCGCTTCTTCTGACACTTCTTAAATAGCGAAGGGTTGGGGCCACCTGGCGACCCACACGGGTGACCCTGCTCCCCTCTGACTACACAGGGAGAGTCATAGGCAAGTCCCCGTGCATCAGAGGAGGGCGGGGTCACCTGGTTATTTAAGAAGTGTCAGAAGAAGCAAAGCGTCACACTGCTGAAGACTCCCACAGAGGTGGATCGTGCGGACGGAGCGGAGAAGAAGCCAGAGCAAGATGCGGGACGAGAGGAGCGGAGGAAGAAGAAGATGAAGAAGAAGATGTAGAAGAAGAACAACACCAAAAGAAGAACAGAAGAAAGAAGATGAAAGAAGAAGCGCAAAGAAGAATTTAATAAAGGACTTGTCAAAAACTGTCTTTTGTCTTAAACTTTTTGTTATTACACCATTACCAATTCACACGGGGGGTGGGATCTGGGGGTCTCCTTGTTAAAAGGGGGCTTCCAGATTCTGATAAGCCCCCCGCCCGCAAACCCCCATAGCCACTGGACAAGGTTTGTAGGGATGAGGCCCTTCTCCCCATCAACATGGGGACAAAGTGCTTTGAGAGGCTACCTCAAAGCACCCTCCCAATGTTGAGGGCATGTGGCCTGGTACAGTTCAGGAGGGGGGTGCTCTCTCGTCTCCCCCTCTTTTCCTGCGGCCTGCCATGTTGCAGGCTCAGATAAGGGTCTGGTATGGATTTTTGGGAGGACCCCATGCCATTTTTTTTTACATTCTGGTGCGGGGTTCCCCTTAAAATCCATACCAGACCTGAAGGGTCTGGTATGGATTTTGAGGGGGACCCCACGCCATTTTTTTTAATTTTGGTGCGGGGTTTCCCTTAATATCCATACCAGACCTGAAGGGCCTGGTATGGAATTTAGGGGGACCCCCACGCATTTTTTTTTTCATTTTGGTTCGGGGGTTCCCCTATGGGGAAATCCCCATGCCGTTTTTATCAATGAACTTTTGTGTGTATTGCGGACCGACAATTCATTGTAGCCATGAGTAGTTTTAAATTACTTTTTTTTTCCTTTAGAAATGTAATTTTGCTGTCAGACTGTTCTAAACACGGGAAACATGCGCCCCTTTACAGGCATACTATAGACGCCTCCCAGGTACAGGTACAAAATTTAAAGGAATATTACACTTTTATTGTTTCACTTTAAGCATTATTAAAATCACTGCTCACCAAAAACTGGTCATTTTTAAAACTTTTTTTTGCATTGATACATGTCCCCTGGGGCAGGACCCAGGCCTCCAAACACTTTTTATGACAATACCATGCATATAAGCCTTTAAAATGAGCACTTTTGATTATTCATGTTCGTGTCCCATAGACTTTAATGGTGTTTGCGTGTTCGAACAAATGTTTTGCCTGTTCACATGTTCTGGTGCGAACCGAATGCAGGGGTGTTCGGGTCATCCCTAATCCTTAATAAACTTCATACATAACCTGGACCAAACTATGAAAACAATAAGGAGATTCCACCATCTTGCCCCTTTCTAGTCAGATATTTTTGTATTATGTCCTTTTACGTAACACATGGGACTTTAAGGTAGTAAACATGGGCTGGATAACAATTGGTTGTTTTATAAGCAACTGCCATTTTTCTTATTAAAATTATAGTTTTAGTTGCATCTAAGTACTACTGATCTACCGAAACCTCTTTGCAGCCACTTCCTATACACATGTACTTCAATGAAGGCTGCATGATATTTTTCAAGGTGGTGGGTTTTCTGATGGTGACAAACCAAATTGTCACGATTAGGGGTCAGGCTCGAAGACCAATTGCTATAGAAGTTGCAGGACTACCACTAACCAGCAGGATATGTACACAGGCAGTCACCCTGGCAGATGACACAGGCTCACCTGAGGTGCGGGAGTCTAAGTACTAACCGGTGTTCACCAGAGATCCTGATGGTGGAGATGGATTTAGCTGCCTGTTAGTACCAGGTCGCGGTCCTCAGGATCGTCCCACCAGGAGGTGAGCAAGCCAGGGTTCAGTAGCGGATGAGCAGGTAGGGATCAAACAGAAGCGTGGTCAGTAAACAATCCAAAAGGTCTGTAATGAGTTGTTGCAGGTTGGGATCAGGAAGAAGCGTAGTCATGGAACAAGCCAAAAGTCGATAACGAGCAGTAGCAAATATGAAGGGCAGCAGCGAAGACAGGAGCGAGATACAGGCTGAAGATTGCCAGAATATTCTGGCAAGGAGAAAGTGCAGAGACATGGTTTATATCAGGAAGTTCGTGGGAGGAGCAAAGAGTTCAAGGTTTGGCTGAAATCAAGCTACAAGGCAGGGTAGTCTAAAGGATCTGACAAGGCACTGTTCAACATCTCAGATAGCTCAGTGAGAAGATTCATTGCCAGACACAGCTGAGGTTCAAGTCCAGGTCCTGACAGTACTCCCCTCCTCCCAGGACGTCCATTGGACATCTTAGGGCCCAGTTTGTGAGGGGACATCTGATGGAATTCTCTTTTTAATCTAGGAGCATGAACATTCTGCCCAGGCTCCCAAGAATTTTCTTCTGGCCCATATCCTTTCCATTGAACCAGATATTGCAATTTGTTCCTATAGATCCTGGAATCAAGAATTTTCTCCACCACATATCCTTCTTCACCCTGTACCTTAACAGGCGGAGGGGGTGGAAGAATTCTTCCCGAAAAAGTATTTTTGTGAAAAGTTTTGAGTAGCGATATGTGAAACACAAGGTGACTCTTCATACTGGCTGGAAGTTTTAGGCGAAAGGCGACTGGGTTGATCTGGGCTGAGATCTGGAAAGGTCCCACAAACTTTTGTCCCAAGTTTGCAGATGGAACATGAACCTTCAGATTTTAGGAGATAACCAAACTTGATCCCCCACATGTCTATCTGCAGCCTTCTTATAACTTTCCTGAGCTTCCCTCAAAGTCTCAATCAATTTGTCCTGGATCTCCTGTAAAGCAGTTAATCTGTTGGTAACAGCAGGAATCGGAGTAGAGAGAGAGAGATCAGTGATAAAAGCTGCATGATGCCTAGTATTAAGGAAAAAAGGGATCTGAGAGGTGGAGCTATGTTTAGAATTGTTAAAAGCAAACTCCGCTGTAGGAAGATAGTCTACCCAGTCATTCTGAAGATAATTAACAAAACATCGAAGGTACTGCTCTAACGTTTGATTGTTCCTCTTGGTCTGACCATTAGACTGAGGATGAAAAGCAGAAGATAGATTGTTACTCCTAGAGCTGAGCAAAAGCTTTTCCAAAATTTTGAAGTGAATTGTACTCCTCTGTTAGATCCTACATCTTCTGGAATTCCATGTAGTCTAAAGATTCCTCGAACCATCAACTCCGCAGTTTGTTCTGCAGAGGGTACTCCCTTGACCAGTATAAATTGAGCCATCTCCGTGAAGCAGTCAATAATAACCAAGATAGTGGTCATTTCTTTAGAGGGGGGTAAATCGACTACAAAGTCCATAGAAATTGATCCCCATGGTCTTGATGCGACAGGGAGTGACTGGAGCAACCCCAAAGGAGAAGCTTGGGGTATCTTATTGCGAGCACGACCAGGCACAAGGCTACATAACCTTTGACATCTCTTTCGTATCCACGCCAGCAAAAGAAACGGGATAAAAGTTCCTCTGTCTTAGAAACTCCAAAATTTCCAGCAAGTTTGGGCTCATGAACCAACTTGAGGACTTCAACCCGAGCAACTTCAGGTACATAGAGGTGATGTGCTTGAGTGCAGAAGCCGTTTTTGTACTCAAGGATGATGTCCATTGGAGGATTTTTGAGGAGAGGGTCATTCTCATACACTTTCTTGAGGAGACTCAAGAGTGCTTTAGAACTCGTGGCACCTAGAAAGTTCTTTTGAGGCAGGACTGTGTATTCAGGGTTGTTTTCCTGGAAAGGCCCAGACAACATTCATGATAAGGCATCAGCCTTACCATTCCTTGACCCAGGTCGATATGAGATAATAGAATTGAACCTGGAAAAGAACAATGACCAACGTGCTTGTCTAGAAGACAATCTCTTGGCGGAATTAATTCCAGATTTTTATGATCTGTGAGAATGGTCACAGGATGCTTAGCACCTTCCAGAAAATGCCTCCATTCAGAAAATGCTTCCTTAATTGACAGTAACTCCTTATTCCCAATATCATAATTTCTTTTGGCTGAAGACTTTAAATGCGAGAAGCAAGCGCAAGGATGAAGCTGCATCTTTTCACCACGTTGTTGAGAGAGGATAGCTCCCACTGTAGAGTCCAAAGCATCCACTTCCACTATAAAAGGTAATTCAGGATTGGGATGTACCAATACTGGTGAAGAAGTAAAAAGAGTTTTTAACTTTCCAAAAGCAGCCTATGCCTCAGATGACCACACAAAGGGTACCCTTTTCTTTGTTAGTTGGTTAATTGAAGCTATCAACTTAGAGAAGTTCCTTATGAATTTTCTGTAAAAGTTGTCAAACCCAACAAATCATTGGATTTACTTAATGTTTACAGGGGCAGGCCAATCTACCACTGCTTTAATCTTCTCGGGATCCATGCTCACTCCATCTGGAGAAATAATATACCCTAAGAACTGGATCTGGGCTTGTTCAAACTATTTTTTTCCAGTTTGATGTAAAGTTGATTCTGCCTTAATCTTTCAGTGCAAACATGCTGGCGGTGCTCTTCCAGGTTATCGGAAAAAATAAGGATGTCATCCAGATAAGCAATGACAAATTGGTCCAACAGATCTCGAAAAACATTGTTTATGAAGTGTTGAAAGGTCGCAGGGGCATTGCAGAGAGCAAAAGGCATGACCAAGGACACAATATGTCCACATCTGGTTCTAAAGGCGGTTTTCCATTCATCTCCTAGATGAATACGGACCAGATTATATGCCCCCCCGTTGGTCAAGTTTTGTAAACACTTTGGCTGAACGAAGTCTTTCCAGCATTTCCAAGATCAAGGGGAGTAGATAATGGTTTTTAATAGTGACCTTATTTATGTGCCTGTAATCAATGCATGGACACAAGCAGGAGATGTTGAGTGTCTAATAAAACCCTCTAAATTTTCATCAAGCCACTCCCTGAGCACTTTTAATTCAGGTTCTAATAGATTAAAAAAGCAGCCGAAAGGTATTTCGGCCCCTAGGAGCAGCTCAATGGAGCAATCGTATGGGTGGTGAGGAGGTAATTGATCTGCATTTTTCTTATCACAGACATCCCGGAATGCATGGTATTGTGGAGGCAAGTTGTGATATGACTGGGTAGTTACCACACCAACTTTCAATTCCTTGACCAGCGGAGAACTTGTTTGTTAAGATTCCCTACAGTGTTCCTTGTAGTGGGAAGATGTAAAATCTATGGTCCGTGTTCCCCAGTTGATAGAGGGATTGTGAGTGGAGAACCAAGGAATGCCCAAAATTATGGGAAATTTGGGTGATGTGATCAATTGAAAGCTGATGGTCTCACGATGGTCAGCCTCAAACTGGGTTACCAGAGGAACTGTTTTATGGGTAACAGGTCCTGAGGATAAGGGTGAACCATCAACCGTCTCCATCTCAATAGGAGCAGATGTATTTCTGGCTTGAATGTTATTGCGGTGGGCAAACTCTATGTCCATAAAGTTTCCTCCGGCCCCAGAGTCCAGAATAGAAAAGCAGGGGATTTCACGGCCCTCAGTAATAAGCTTAATAGGGATGACAAAATCAGACAGTGGAGAATTTACTTTATTTTCTTTAAGAATCAATGGGGAGATAGACTGGGTGATAGAGTTGATTTGTTCAGGCAGGATCACATCAGTCACCGCAATTGTTCTTCTAACCTTCCTTCTGAACAAATTGACTAGCAGAGAAATGCATGCCACCATTACTTCCAAACATTCCCAGCCTCTCCTTTCTCCTTTCTGTAAGCCTCTGATCAACTCGGATACATAGTTGGATGAAGACTTCAAGATCATTAGGAGTCTCTACTCTGGCAAGCTCATCTTTTATCTGTTCAGAAAGCCCTTGGCGGAACTTGACACTTTTGCGCTGCTGGGTTCCAAGTGGTATCTGCCCCAATCAGGAGATTGATAACAAACATCACCTTCTGTCTTTCAGAAATGAATGTAGTGGGTCGCATTTGGAAATGGATGCAACATTGGTTAAGAAAACCTCTGTAATGGTGGCAGTCTCCATTAAACTTGGGTGGGTGAGGCATATGTGAGTTAGTATCATCTCGGGAACTTAGATCCAGCAATTGTTTTGTTTTGTCAGAGCACGGATCTCTTCATGCTGCTCCTTCACCAGTATGGAGAATTTTTCTTGTTAAGTAACACTGACCTCCTGCAGCTCTGCAATTTTCTGCCTGAATGGAGCCACAGCATTTGCTATAGCAGCCTCCATTTTTGGGCCAGAATATTCTGTCACGATCAGGGGTCAGGCTCAAAGACCAATTGCTGTAGCAGTTTCAGGACTACCACTAACCAGCAGGATAGGTACACAGGCAATCACCCTGGCAGATGACACAGGCTCATCTGAGGTGTGGAGTCTAAGTACTAACTGGTGTTTACCAGAGCTCTTGATGGTGGAGATGGATTTAGCTGCATGTTAGTACCAGGTCACGGTCCTCAGGATCGCCCCACCAGGGGGTTCAATAGCGGATGAGCAGTAAACAAGCCAAAAGGTCAGTAACGAGTTGTGCAGGTTGGGATCAGACAGAAGCATAGTCGTGGAACAAGCCAAGGGTCGATAACAAGCAGTAGCAAATATGAATGGCAGCGGGGAAGACAGGAGCGAGATACAGGCTGGAGATAGCACAATATTCTGGCAAGGAGGAAGTGCCGAGACATGGCTTATATCAGGAAGTTCGTGGGAGGAGCAAAGAGTTCAAAGTTAAGCTGAAAGTATGGAGTATGTCTGTGTGAATTAGTACTTGTTTGTGAGGTCAGGTATTTATTTATGTTGGATGAGAAAACCTGATCCCAAAGATGTTCACTAGAGTTGTGGTAGATATTGATGTTGGATTAGAAGAGCGAATCCTAAAGGTGTTCAGTAGGGTTGAAGTCAGGTACTAATATTGGATGAGAAGACCTGATCCCAAATGTGTTCAGCAGAGTTGAGGTAGATGTTGATGTTGGATGAGAAGAAATTACTTCAGAGATGTTTACTGGGGTTGAGGTAATGTACCGATGTTGGATGAGAAGACTTGACCCCAAAGGTGTTAAGTAGAGTTGAGGTAGATATTGATGTTGGATTAGAAGACCTGATCCCAAAGGTGTTTATTAGCCCTTGTACATACGATCGGAGAATCCGTCGGAATGTGTCCTATCGGACCGTGTTGTCGGATAATCCGACTGTGTGCGGTATGCATCGGACTGATTCCGTCGGAATATACGTCAGACCCAATTTTCCAACTTGTTAGAAATATTTTCCGACCAACTGGTCCAATCGGACATACTCCGATCATGTGTAGCCTACTCCGACGGACAAGGTGCCACGCATGCTCACATTCAAATTCCGACACGGAAGCGCTCGTTCAGGTAAAACTACTGCTCGTAAGCGATATAGCACATTCGTCACGCTGCAATGTTAAAAAATTCTTTCATCAAGCGCATTTTCTTGTTCTTTACAATGCTGCAAGAACGAACTTCTTTTGATGCTCATATTCACACACACTTCTCCCGGACATATTTCATGACTCTTTTTTAACCATTTCAGCAATACAATTTTAGTTTGCGTCACATCTACACAATTTTAGATTTTGTTTATTCTTTTTTGGATGTTTTTTTTTGTGATTCCCTAAAAATCTCCTTTAAAGACAGTTTGCTCATTTGTCCTTTTTTTGGTGTTTTTTTGGTGTGTAAACTTACCACAACAACATTATTCTATTTTTGATATTTTGTTTTTCAATTTTAATCTACAGGAGGTTGTTAAGTGTTGGTACCCCTTGTTATTTATTTCACTTTGTATTTTTGAAATGTACCTGCCTGCTCACAAATAAACTGGCCTTTTGGAAGGAAAACCCATACACAAGTATTTCTTCAAACCAAAAAATACCTTATTTTGGTGTCAGTAACAAATAAAGAGGGAGGCAGCGATGTCAAAACTGGGGAGATTAGCGAAGCCTTTGGCCCCCCAGGGCACACATCAACTATTTCAACGCAAAAATTGGTGGCCTGAGGAATACATATCTGAGGGAGAGAAGTCTGGTCCTGAAGTCCATGAAACCTGGAACAGCAGCAGATGACATCTATGTCCCCAGGCTGTGGTACTACAAGAGGCTGCATCTTCTGTCAGACCAGACTGAACCCAGGTCATCACTCTCTGGTCTTCCTTTCACGCTTCCTTCCAGGCTGTGGCTGAAGGAGGAGGAGGGGCATGAGCCAAATCACACAAGTGTGTTGTTTGTGTCATTTTGCCCAACAGACCTTTGTGGAGGGTGTGGAGAATAACCTCCTCACACAAGATCTGTTGCCCCTCCTCCATTTTATCAAGCTTGCACGCAACCATGGTGGCAAAGGCCTCTTGGTCGGTTTGTTTTGCTTGGAGTGCCGCAGAAGCCTCACCAATCAGCCTCAGGGCCAACTCCTCAACATTCCCCCCCTTTTCTCGCCCTTTTGTATGTAAGGCGGAGGGGAGGGACCTGGAATTCAGTGAGTCTCCTTTGGCTGCCCACTGCCTGGCTGACGCTTACCCCCGCCTCCTCCTGGCTTCCGCTATCCACAGCCACCTCCTGGCTGCTGCATCTCACACCCTCCTCCTGGCTGATGTCTTCCTGTGTATGAAAAAGGGACATCGTTTGAGTTTTTGGTTCATCAAACACACACAATTTTCACATCAACACTGTTGAAAATTGTTAACCAATAGAAAAGACTATCATTCTGAGCCCAGCATTTTTCTTTCTTGTCCCAAAGGTTTTGGCCACTACTGTCTATTGATATGTGAAACACTTTCTAAACTCAGCAATTAGTGAGCAAAAATCAAGTTATCATTCATTTTGACTCCACAAATATGTACAACAATACTATACCTGGCTCAAGCTGGGCTCCCACAGTTCTTCCTAAATGGTAGGCCCAGGTTGGGCGTCGGAAGACTCAGCGGGTGTGGAATGGAGCATAGAAGGACGCGTGGAAGGAAGAGTAGAGAGGGATTCCCTGACATCAGCCTGGTCTGCCAGAAAATGCATCCTGTCATAATACCACAGGGTGGGTACATAAACGTCATCTGCTGAAGCTCCAGATTTCACAGACTTCAGCACCTTCTTCCTCTCCTTCAGATATGTACTCCTGAGGTTACCAATTTTCTTTTTTAAATATTTACATCTGCCCTGGGGACCACCGGCTTCACAAACTAAACCAGTTGCAACAGTGCTGCCTGCCTCTTTTGTTTGTTACTATATAGTGGGTGTGTTGCTTGCCACAGGATGGACATGTCTCTGTATTTATCGATGAACAGAGGGAGGAAGCTATGGTCATTGAACCCGTCCATAATGTCTGCAAGACACAACACAAGACAAACCCTAATGTCAGGCTAAACTCCACTAATGCAGGCCTCAATCTAGAAGCAGTGTAACCTAGTGATGTACCAATTTCAAAATGTTACCTTCGTTTGCACGTTCGTCGCCTCAGCTTCTCCCTCTGTTCACCGATCGTACAGACGACACACGCGTGTTGTGTTTTATATACAGTGCACATGTGTGAAACTCCGCCCGCCCCTGACGTTCTTTCCAGACTATTCCCCTCCCCTTCGCTTCCAGCGCAGTGGGGAGAGCACATGGCGGAGAGAACAGAGGTGCGCACTAATAATTCCACTAATGAGGTGGAGGGTGAGGAAAGCCTGGAGCCTGAAACGTCCCGATCCAGGAAGAGAAGATTTAAGGCCTCAAATATGTCTTTTGGAGAGATGTTAGAGATGGTGGACATATTGAACAGGACCGACTATGATGGGAAGTATGGACCGTACCCAAACTCAAATATCAGAAAGGCCAAGATCCTGAATAAAGTTGTGAAGAGTCTTCATAAGAATTTTGGGGTACACCGATCCATGGATCAACTGAGAAAACGCTGGTCAGACCTGAAACTGAGGGAGCACGAGCAGTACATAAGGATCAAGCGTGTTCTTGACAAAAGTAAGTAGTTGTCGTGTGTTCATATGATTATTATTGCTTGCATACTGCTCCATGTGCTTTGAGTTCATGTTGTGCATTTTAAAATGGCCACTTTCAAGTTCATGGTTTCATTCGTTCGTAGGAAACATCGTTCTTCTGGTAAGTATTCCAGCTGAACACAGTGTCCCCAATAATGTTATGACCTTAAAGCTCGGCCTAAATAAACAATTGTACAACACTTCCAAATAATGTTTCATATTGTTAATTCTGCCTTCTGTGTGCTAATTGTTTATTTTTTTCCATTCTCATAGGGGAGAGAAGACTCGGCAAGTATGAGGACACCAGGGACCCCACCCCTCCCAAAGAAGGCCAACTTCCAAAAGCAGAAACAGAGGAGCAGGAGGAAGGAGAGATCGTGGAGGTTGGGCAAATTGTCACCACAACAGGTGAGTGTCGAAGAACACAGCTTCCGGTAAGCTCATCAATGTATGTCACCATATTTTTATTACATGGTGTTTTTTTTTGGCTTTGTTTTGTAGGTAATGTGGAAGAAGATTCACTTTTTACCAGTGAAAGTGCCCAGATCCAGATTGGGGAGATAATGGGGTGCAATCGGGATTTGGAAAATATCCTGCAAAACATCAATGATGTTAAAAAAAAATGAAGAACATCATTGATGTTTTGGGGAGAGTGTGAAACACCAAAAACTAGCTAGGGTTTTATTTTTGCTCTTTTAAAAACAAAATGTTGTATTTCTCAAAATTACAAATTTGTAATTGTGTAAAACATGCGCTATCTCCCATCATGGGGGATCAATGTACGTGTTTTGTGTAAAGTGTCTGAGATGAAGGGGTTACATGTTGACACACTCTGTGCATCTTTCAAATTTGTTTTTTTCAGGGGTCACACCCCATGTGATAAAGGCAATATCAGCCCAGTTTGTACGTACTCAGGTCTGATATTGTCTTCACTTTTCAAAGTTGAACTTTGTAAGTTCCTGTGTTCTGTATTTTACGGTTTGATATACAGTGGTGTGAAAAAGTGTTTGCCCCCTTCCTCATTTCCTGTTCCTTTGCATGTTTGTCACACTTAAGTGTTTCGGAACATCAAACCAATTTAAACAATAGTCAAGGACAACACAAGTAAACACAAAATGCAATTTGTAAATGAAGGTGTTTATTATTAAAGGTGAAAAAAAATCCAAACCATCATGGCCCTGTGTGAAAAAGTGATTGCCTCCTAAACCTAATAACTGGTTGGGCCACCCTTAGCAGCAACAACTGCAACCAAGCGTTTGCGATAACGTGCAATGAGGCTTTTACAGCGTCCTGGAGGAATTTTGGCCCACTCATCTTTGCAGAATTGTCCTAATTCAGTTACATTAGAGGGTTTTCAAGCATGAACGGCCTTTTTAAGGTCATACCACAACATCTCAATAGGACTCAGGTCAGGACTTTGGCTAGGCCACTCCAAAGTCTTCATTTTGTTTTTCTTCAGCCATTCGGTGGTGGACTTGCTGGTGTGTTTAGGATCATTGTCCTGCTGCAGAACCCAAGTTCGTTTCAGCTTGAGTACACGAACAGATGGTCGGACATTCTCCTTCAGGATCTCTTGGTAGACAGCAGAATTCATAGTTCCTTTTATCACGGCAAGTCTTCCAGGTCCTGAAGCAGCAAAACAGCCCCAGACCATCACACTACCACCACCATATTTTACTGTTGGTATAATGTTCTTTTTATGAAATGCAGTGTTCCTTCTACGCCAGATATACTTGGACACACACCTTCCAAAGAGTTCCACTTTTGTCTCATCGGTCCACAGAATGTTGTCCCAAAAGTCTTGGGGATCATCAAGATGTGTTGTGGAGAAATTGAGACGAGCTTTGATGTTCTTTTTGCTCAGCAGTGGTTTTCCCCTTGGAACTCTGCCATGCAGGCCATTTTTGCCCAGTCTTTTCCTGATGGTGGAGGCATGAACGCTGACCTTAACTGAGGCAAGTGAGGCCTGCAGTTCCTTGGACATTGTTGTGGGGTCTTTTGTGACCTCTTGGATGAGTCGTCGCTGCGCTCTTGGGGTAATTTTGGGCGGCCGGCCACTCCTGGGAAGGTTCACCACTGTTCCATGTCTTCGCCATTTGTGGATAATGGCTCTCATTGTGGTTCGCTGGATTCCCAAAGCTTTGGAAATGGCTTTATAACCCTTTCCAGACTGATAGATCTCAATTACTTTTTTTCTCAATTGTTCCTGAATTTCTTTGGGTCTCGGCATGATGTTTAGCTTTTAAGGATCTTCTGGTGGACCTTACTGTGTCAAGCAGCTCCTATTTAAGTGATGCCTTGATTGTGAACAGGTGTGGCAATAATCAGGCCTGGGTGTGGCTAGAGAAATTGAACTCAGGTGTGGACAACCACAGTTATAGTATGTTTTAACAAGGGGGGCAATCACTTTTTCACACAGGGCCATGATGGTTTGGATTTTTTTTCACCTTTAATAATAAACACATTCATTTACAAATTGCATTTTGTGTTTACTTGTGTTGTCCTTGACTATTGTTTAAATTGGTTTGATGTTCCGAAACACTTAAGTGTGACAAACATGCAAAGGAACAGGAAATGAGGAAGAGGGCAAACACTTTTTCACACCACTGTATGCCTATTTACACAAAAACACCAAGTAAACCAAATTTTGATTAAACTCTGTTTTTGAAACACACAATTTCTTGGTTTGTTGTAAAAACCTTTTCGAAACGCACATGTGAATGTGCTTGGTTTAAAAAGGTTAATTATCAACAATGTGTGGCTTCCTTTTTCATGGCACCAAAAATGTATTTGGAGTAAAATTTAAGTTTGTGCTGAGAAGGAGTGTGATTTACTAAAGGCAATTCCACTTTGCACTCCAAGTGCAGTTTCAGGTGTACTTTTGCAGTGCACTTGTAGTGCATAGTGGATGTGCCTTTAATAAAAAACACTCACCATTTTCCTGCCATGGTGCAGAAAATTAGCACAATTTTGGTCAGTAATGCACTACATACATTAGTCACAAAAAGAAGGTGTGTGTGTGTAGCAGACCCACAACATAATAACATTATCTGAAGAAGAGACTGTCCCCTCATCTCGCTCTAAACTTGGATTTGCACTGTTGGTGAAAAAGGCACAACTTGAAAAAAACTAATTATACCTAGGAGACACCTAAAACCAAGCCAAGCAGTAAATGAAGGAGTTTCAAATCAAAATGTATTATTAAAATGCCGCTCAGACATTGTCTGGCATATCAATGGCCCCCCTACCCACAAAGTAGTCCATGTATTGTGTTCTAACCTCACTTTGGGGGGGCAAGCCAGGATGAGCATGTTCAAGGCCCGTGAGGTCATCTGCATTTTCCAGCAAGTCTGCTTCTTGTTGGCCAACTGAGACCGCATAGTTCACAGAAACTTTTTTCAAAAAATTGTGCAGAACACAGCACGCCAGCAGTATGTGATTCAGTTTGTATTCCGCCATGTGAATAGGCATAAGAAAAAGGCGGAACCGGCTGGCCAGTATACCAAAAGTGTTCTCCACCACTCTTCAGGCTCTGGACAGGCAGAAATTAAAAATACTCTGGTCTGGGGTGAGGGTCCTCATGGGGAAAGGCCGCATCAGATGGTTCGCCAGGGCAAACGCCTCATTCGCGACAAAGGCGAATGGGAGTCCTTCCTGATTCTCCTCTGGGGGTGGCAAGCCCAGACTGCCACTCTGGAGATGCCAGTAGAACTCCGTCCGTGCGAAGACTCCACCATCCGACATCCGTCCATTTAGCCCCACGCCCACATACAAAAACTCATATGTCGCAGACACCACCGCCAACATCACGATACTATGAAACCCCTTGTAGTTATAATAGTATGACCTGAGTTGGGTGGTGGGACGATGTGGACGTGCTTCCCATTAGTGATGGCCGAACGGTTCGCCCGGTGGTCGTTTTGCGGCGAATTTCGGCTGTTTGCGATTCGCCCAATCGGCGGACTATTGCCGCCGTTTGCCCGGCGGACTTCCGTGTTTTTACTGTGTAAAAGAACTTTGACCTATGATGACACATCCATCATGGGGTACAGGACAGTCAATTACAGCACATGGACACTTGGACATTCCCCCTAACTTATAAATACACCCGATTCAGCGGCCATTTTACATTCTTTCTTCTGTCACTATAGGGAGAGGTTGCTGTGTGGAGCAGGGAGAGATTGCAGTGACCCAAATCGCTAGCTATTTGGTACACAAAAGTTCTTTTCAGGACTGGTATAGGTGTTAGGTGTATATAGGTTTGCTGTGTTACTAATTGTTGCAGGAGCCTGAGCGTCTTTTGTCAGTTTAGAGAAAGGGACAGGACGGTGTGTCTGCTGTAGGGACAGTCAGTTTAGTCATTAGCTGTTACTATCAGGTCCACAAAAATACTATTCCAGTTATTGTTCCAGTAGCCTCTGTTTTGTCAGTTTATATAGGGACAGGCAGGAAGCAGTGTGTGAGGCAGTGAGGGTCAGTTTAATCAGTAGCTGTTACTATTAGTTCCACAAAGGTTATTTTCTAGTTATTTATTATATTCTTTCTTCCAAATATAGAAAGAATATTATACTTGACTGCTGCCCTTCTGCTGCAGTCTGCTAATCATTCAAACCTACTTGTTCCACAAAGGTCCTTTATAAGGACTGGCAATAACCTGGTGTAGGGTTCTACAGTACATAGGGTTGAGTGAGGTACAGTCTGCCATTCTATAAGGACTGGTATAGGTCCACAATACATGGGGTTGAGGTGCACTACTGCTGACCGCTGCCCTATACTGCAGCAGTCCTTCATCGGTATAGGGAAGTGACGTACAGTCTGCTAATCACTCACAACCTACTTGTTAACTTGGTCTGTCTAGGGTTCTATACTGCAGCAGTCCTTCATCGGTATAGGGACTGACGTACAGTCTGCTAATCAGTCACACACAACCTTCTTGTTCCACAAAGGTCCTTATAAGGACTGGTAAGGTATAGGGTACTACAGTACATAGGGTTGAGTGAGGTACAGTCTGCTATTCTATAAGGACTGGTATAGGTCCACAATACATAGAGTTGAGGTGCACTACTGCTGACCGCTGCCCTATACTGCAGCAGTCCTTCATCGGTATAGGGACTGAGAGTTTTGTCACAGGGTCATTTAAAAAATGACAGGCAGAGGAAGAGGCAGGCCCTTCCGCAGGAGTGGTAGGGGTAGGGCAGGAGCAACAGGCTTGAGCCAAAGTGGGAAGTTGCAGAAGGTGCGTTCAATTACTTTAAAGGACGCACCAGACTTGGTTGAGTGGCTCGCTCAACCTTACTCTTCTGCACCCTCCTCATCCTCTCGATCTGCACCCTCTTCTTCACTCTCTGCTATGTGCACCCCCAAAGACACTACCACCAACAACACCACCACCACCACCACCACATACCTTCCGCTTGAGTCACAGGAATTATTTTCCGATCCATATCAAGAGGACATTTCTGATGCGCAGCCACTCTTGGTATTGGATCAGGAAGAGGAGGTAGCAAAAACCGTTACTCAGCAGTCTGACGACAGTACCCAGATCAGCCCAAGGAGGAGGTTGGTCCCCGGTGTTGCTGCCTACTCCGAGATCTCTACTTATAGCGGTGGGGAAGGTGACGTTGATGATGACGTGTCTAGTGATGTCACGTGGGTGCCCACAAGAGAGGAAGAGGAGGGGAGTTCAGAGGGAGATATGGACCAGCAGATAGGGAGAAGAAGCAGGAATAACTTACATTGCACAGGAGGGACAAAGCAGACTGCAAATGTATCAGGAGCAAGTCATCGACCATGTATGGTCACATCTGGCGCTCCCAGGACACCGGCACATGGCTCCGCAGTGTGGACTTTTTTTTAACGTGTCCGCTGCTGACAATAGCGTTGCCATCTGCAATCTTTGCAGTCAACGCATTAGTCACGGTAAGCCCAACACTCACCTAGGGACGACCGCCTTAAGAAGACATATGAGCAGCCATCACTGAGCCGAGTGGGAGCAATGGAACACACAAAGCCACACTCCAGGCTCTCACCATCCAGCCTCGTCTTCTACTTCTCCTTCTCCTCTCTCCTCACAATTGTCCTCCCCTCCACCTTCCATCACGCCAAGCTCACGTTTTTCTGCAAAAAGGCAGGCTTCCGTGGGCCTAATGTTCGAGCGTAAAAAAATGATGACCCCCGGATAACCCTCTTGCCCAACGGTTGACAGCTGGCTTGTCAGAACTCATAGCCCGCCAACTACTGCCATATAAACTGGTGGACTCGGAGGCCTTTCGCAAATTTGTGGCCATTGGAACACCACAATGGAAGGTCCCAGGAAGGAAGTATTTCTCAGAGAAGGGCATCCCAGAGCTATATGGCCATGTTCAGCGGCAAGTGAATGTATCTCTGGCACACAGTGTCGGTGCCAAGATACATCTGACCACAGACACGTGGTCTAGCAAACACGGGCAGGGAAGGTATATCAGTTTTACTGCCCACTGGGTGAACCTTCTGACGGCCGTCAAGCATGTAACCCGTGGCACCCGTGTAGATTTGGTTTTACCGCCACGGATTGCATGCAGGCCTGGCCCTTCTTCTCCTACTCCATCCTCCTCCCTCTCCTCCTCGGCTGACTCCTCCTTTTCCGCTGCTAGCGTCTCTTCCTGTCAGGGTCGTTACCTGGATGGTCGCGCGTGCGCCTATACGTGCGCCCGCGGGTGCACGCGGCGCTTGGCGCCAATCGGCCTATTTAGGCCTGCTGCTTAGACCATTCAGGTGCTGCCTGATCAACAGCTCCTCGGTTCCTGGTCCATTGTCCGTATTCTGCGTTCCTGTTTCCAGATCTCCTGACGACCCGGCTCTCCTTGGACACCTCTGACCTCTCCCTGCACCTGACCTCGGCCTGTTTGACCTCTCTCTTGCCTGCTCCTTCTGTACCTCTGCTGCCCGCCTGTTGCCAAACCCTGCCTGAACCCGGACCTGCCTGCTCTGCTCCTGCTCCGTACCCAGTTTGCCTGTGTCCTACCTACGCACCTGCTGCTGGAAGTTTCCTGCAAGTTCCTGCTCCTGGAGCCATACCACAGGCTCTCTTACCACTCCGCAATCTCAGCCACCTGTCTGCTCTATCAGGGGTTGTAAGTCGGACACGTACGGGAGACCACCCTCTGCCCAAGCGGACTCACCAGTTCGGTAAGTGCCAGTCTGACAGTATCAGGCAGCCATGACTGAGTCCGGGCAGGGGGCCTCCCCCATGGATGAATTATGCAGACATTTGGCCGGTCTGACCCAAGCCGTGAAGAATCTCCAGGAAGGCTACTCAAGGTTGGAGGAGCAAGTTCAAGCCTTGTCCTCCTCATCTAACCCTCAAGGAACCTCTCCCACCGGTCTTTCATCCGCACCCTCCATAGTGATGCTTCCTCCAGAGCCAAGGGTACCTACGCCTGAGAGGTTTTCGGGTGATCGCACCAAGTATCGTGCGTTTTGCAACTCTTGCGAACTGTACTTCGCACTGCAGCCCCGGACATTCTCTCTCGAGGCAACCAAGGTGGGCTTTGTAATATCCCTGTTGTCCGGCGAGCCTCAGACCTGGGCCCACTGTCTGCTGGAGCAGAAATCTGGAACCCTGGATAGCCTTGATAATTTCTTCTTGGCCATGTCTCAACTATATGAGGACCCCCAATTGACTGCGACTGCAGAAGCCGCACTGCACTCTCTTCAACAAGGTCGCAGAGCGGCCGAGGACTATGCAGTGGAATTCCGCCGTTGGAGCTCCGACACGAATTGGAATGACGCCGCCTTGCGCCACCAATTCTGGATGGGACTTTCTGACCCCCTTAAGGATGAGTTGGCACGGGTAGGAATACCACAAACCCTGGATGAGTTAGTCAACCTCTCCATTCAGATTGATCGTCGCTTAAGGGAGCGCCGGTCGGAGAGGTCCTCCAGCCACTTCCGTCCCACCTGGGTGCTCCCCAAGGTTCCCAGTTCTGCTGGTCAGTTCTCTTCTGCTCCCGGTCTGGAAGCTCCTGAACCGATGCAGCTCGGGTTACTTCGGCCCTCGTTGACCCCTGAAGAAAAGCAGCGCAGACGTGCCCACAACCTATGTCTCTACTGTGGGGAACCTGGGCACTATGTCAGGGCCTGCCCCAACAAGACACATAAGTGTGTTTCCTCTTCCTTCATGTGTGCCTCTGTTCTACGAAAACCCAGTTCTCACCTTGCCCTTCTCCTCACTTTGCAGCTTCCAGGAATGAGTTTCCCAGTGTCAGCCATCATTGATTCCGGAGCATGCAGCTGCTTCATCGATCTGACTTTCGCTGCCAACCATCACATCTCACTTCTACCTAAGGCTCAGGGGCTTGCTGTACATCTAGCTGATGGCTCCGCTCTTAGTTCCGGTCCTGTCACGCAAGAGACTGTCCCTTTGCTGGCTACTATGGGCACCTGTCACCAGGAGCCCCTACGTCTGGATGCCATCTCCTCCCCCTTGTTTCCCATTATCCTGGGGATACCCTGGTTGCAGGCCCACAATCCAAGCATAAACTGGGCCACAGGAGAAGTCAAGTTTCTTTCTGAGTACTGTCAACAACACTGCTTGGGCCAACCAACCAATAATTCCTCTCAACTTCTCTGTTTGGATGTCGATCCGGAATTGCATCAGTCCATTCCTGAACCCTATAAGGACTTTCTGGATGTATTCAGCAAGAAAGGGGCAGAGACTCTTCCCCCCCACAGGCCTTATGACTGCCCTATAGAACTGTTACCAGGTACTGAAGTTCCTTTTGGTAGAATTTTTCCATTAACGGAGCAGGAGTTAGGCACGCTGAAAGATTATATTGATGAAAACCTGAAAAAGGGGTTTATCCGTCCTTCTACTTCCCCTGCCTGTGCTGGCATTTTTTTCGTCTAAAAAAAAGGACCATTCCCCACGCCCCTGCATTGACTATCGGGAATTGAACAAGATAACTGTTAAAAACCGTTATCCTTTACCCCTAGTACCCGAGTTATTCCAAAGGCTGGGGTCTGCAGTCATCTTTTCGAAATTAGATCTTCGTGGAGCTTACAATTTAATCCGTATCCGAGAAGGAGACGAATGGAAGACAGCGTTCCGTACTCGTTTTGGGCACTTCGAGTACCTTGTCATGCCCTTCGGGTTGTGTAATGCACCCGCGACCTTTCAACATTTCGTCAACGACATTTTTCGTGACTACCTGGATCTATATGTAATTGCATACCTGGACGATATCTTAATCTTTTCCTCTTTATAGGAAGACCATCGTAGACATGTCCGTAGCGTTTTAGCTCGACTCAGGGTACACGGGCTCTACGCAAAACTCGAAAAGTGTGAGTTTGAACGCCAGTCCATCCAATTCCTGGGCCTGGTTATATCAGTGGAGGGCATCAAGATGGATCCCCAAAAGGTGTCTGCCATCCTGGACTGGCCTGCGCCTGTAGACAAGAAGGGTGTACAGCGCTTCATTGGCTTTTCCAACTTCTACCGGAAATTTATCAGGGGTTTCTCTGCAATTATTGCTCCCATCACCTAACTGACCAGGCAGGGTACCCGATTCTCTTGGACCCCTGAGGCTCAGCTGGCCTTTGAAAGACTCAAGATGCTATTTACTTCTGCCTCTATTCTGAAACATCCGGATCCAGCCTTACCCTTCGTCCTTGAGGTTGATGCTTCAGAAATCGCTGTGGGGGCGATGCTCTCCCAGCGGCAGGGTGGCAAGGCCCTTCTTTTTCCGGTGGCGTTCTTTTCTTGCAAACTGTCGTCATCCGAAAGGAACTATGATGTTGGGGACCGAGAACTTCTGGCCATTAAGGCGGCTCTGGAGGAATGGCGTTATCTATTGGAGGGTACTGCACATCCTATCCTGGTCTACACTGACCATAAAAACCTGGAATATTTGAGAACTGCCAAAAGACTTAGACAACGGCAAGCCAGATGGGCTCTTTTTTTTTCCCGGTTTCAATTCCACATCACCTATAGACCTGGTTCTAAGAACGTCAAGCCGGATGCCCTGTCACGTATGTTTTCTAACCGTGAAAAGACTCGGCTTCCTGATACAATTCTCCCTTCTGGGAACTTCCTGCTCCTCCAAGGGGACCTTATCTCCCGGATCAGACAGGCTTCTGTGGGAATGCCCCCGAGCCCTGAAGTCAGCTGTAGTGAGGGGTTGTTCTGGCACAAAGGCAAAATTGTGGTTCCTGAAGCCTTGAAGGTGAACGTGTTGGAACTCTGCCACGACCATAAGATGGCCGGACACTTTGGTACCTTGAAGACTGCCGAACTGGTTCAGCGCACCTTCTGGTGGCCTCAACTTCTTAAGGATTGCAAGGACTATGTGGACTCTTGTAGCACTTGTGCCCGAAGTAAAAACAGCCGGACACGGGCTTGGGGTCTACTGAAACCTTTGCCTGTCCCTGAGAGACCGTGGAAAATGATTTTGATGGACTTTATCGTGGAACTTCCCCTATCCGAGGGGTTCTCTACTATCTTTGTTGTTGTAGATAGGCTGTCCAAAATGGCCCACTTCCTCCCGATGAAGGGCACCCCCTCGGCAATGGAGACGGCCAAGATCTTTGTCAAAGAAATTGTAAGGCTGCATGGGGTCCCGGCAAGTATTGTTTCCGATCGAGGTGTCCAATTCACTTCAAGGTTTTGGAAAGCGCTCTGCGGGTCTCTTGAAATTGAATTGGCCTTTTCTTCCGCTTATCACCCCCAGACAAATGGACAAACGGAAAAAACCAATCAGTCCCTGGAGCAGTACATCCGCTGTTTTTCTTCTTTCTCGCAAGATGACTGGTTCTCGCTACTACCTATGGCGGAGTTCGCATATAACAACTCCTTGCATTCCACCATCAACCAAACACCGTTCTTTGCTAATTACGGCTTCCACCCAGCTTTTTTACCCAGCTCAGTCCCAGAATGCTCTGTTCCGGCAGTTTCCGAGACATTGGACTTCTTCTCTAATAACAACAAACTCCTAAAGGAGACTATGGCCCGGTCCCAGGAATGCTATAAACGGGCGTTTGACAAGAAGAGACGTGGAGAACTTGTTCTGGCGCCCGGCAACCAAGTATGGTTATCCACAGCTAACCTAAAGATGGCCTGTCCCTCCAGGAAGTTAGGCCCTAAATTCATGGGCCCTTTCACAGTAAAGATGAAGATAAATGAAGTTGCCTATGAACTTAACCTACCTAACTCTTTTAGAGTGCACCCGGTCTTTCACGTGACCTTACTGAAACCCGTTACTCCAAATCCCTTTGCTGACCGCACTACTGGCCCATCCGAACCTGTTATAGTGGACAATGAAGAAGAGTTTGAGGTCGACGCAATCCTTGATTGTAGGAAGAAGGGTAATGTAACCCTGAAGACAACTCCTGGGAGCCCGAGGGCAATCTACATGCTCAAGAACTTTTGCGGGCCTTCAAGAACCGCCAGGTTTCCAGATCGGCTCACCTGGGCAGCCGGAGTCTGCCCTTAAGGAGGGGGCACTGTCAGGGTCGTTACCTGGATGGTCGCGGTGCTGCCCGTGTTGGTGTGCGCCGATGTCCTGCGGTGCGTGCTGTGGTGCGTGTTCCTGTGCGCGCGATGTTGCGCGCTCCTGTGCGCGTTAGTGCCAGTCCGTGTGTGCCTTTGCGTGCCCCTGCTGACGGCGGTGCGCGTCTGCGCGCGCCGGTGCGCGCTGTTGTGGGCACTTTGGGTGGCGCTGGTGTGTCTGCTGGAGCCCGGGTGCGGCGTCGGCGCGCGCCCGTGCGCGCCGCTTGGCGCTAATCGGCCTATTTAGGCCTGCTGCCTAGACCATTCAGGTGCTGCCTGATCAACAGCTCCTTGGTTCCTGTTCCGTTGTCCGTATTCTGCGTTCCTGTTTCCAGATCTCCTGACGACCCGGCTCTCCTTGGACACCTCTGACCTCTGCCTGCACCTGACCTCGGCCTGTTTGACCTCTCTCTTGCCTGCTCCTTCTGTCCCTCTGCTGCCCGCCTGTTGCGTAACCCTGCCTGAACCCGGACCTGCCTGCTCTGCTCCTGCTCCGTACCCAGTTTGCCTGTGTCCTACCTACGTACCTGCTGCTGGAAGTTTCCTGCAAGTTCCTGCTCCTGGAGCCATACCACAGGCTCTCAGCCACCTGTCTGCTCTATCAAGGGTTGTAAGTTGGACACGTACGGGAGACCCCCCTCTGCCCAAGCGGACTCACCAGTTCGGTAAGTGCCAGTCTGACACTTCCGCTGCACCGCCCAAGCTGCCCAGAACCTATTCGACATGCCAGGTGAGACGTTGCCATGCCGTGCTGCGTCTGTTGTGCCTGGAAGCCAAGAGCCACACTGGCCCGGCACTCCTTTCAACTTTGCGTTCACAGGCAGATCAGTGGCTAACACCACTCAATTTGACAGTTGGTAAAGTGTGACAACGGTGCCAATCTGCTTAGCGCATTGAAACAGGGCAAAATCACGCACGTGCCATGCATGGCACACGTCTTAAACTTGGTCGTGCAGCGATTCGTTGTCAAATACCCTGGGGTCCAGGACATCTTGCGGCAGGCAAGGAAAATCTCGGCCCATTTCAGAAGATCTTGCACGGCCATGGCTTGCCTTGCTGACATTCAGCGGCGACACAATCTGCCAGTCAGACGTCTTATTTGCGATTGCCCGACGCGATGGAACTCAACCTTCTATATGCTTGATAGGCTGCTCCAGCAGAAACGTGCAGTTAACGTCTACCTGTATGAACACTGCGGCAGAACAGGTTCTGGGGAGCTGTTTTTTTTTTCACCGGGCCAGTGGCTGCTCATGCGCGACACATGCAGACTTCTGCGGCCATTTGAGGAGATCACCAAACTGGTCAGTCACAGCCATGGCGCCATCAGTGACATGGTACCTTATGCCTTCTTTATGGAGTGTGCATTGCGTCGTGTCATTGATCAAGCTGTGGAGGAGCAGGAGCGGGAAGATGAGGAAGTCGCAATGCTGGATGAATTCCCAGGGGGGGCTACTCTATCTGAGACAAGTCAACAACAGGAGTCTGATGAGGAGTCAGAGGAGGATGGTGCCGGGGCGGATGAGGAGGAGCAAGAAGAGCATGCTTTAAACCTTTCTGGGACCCCTGTTGTTGTGCGTGGATGGGGAGAGGAGAATGAAGAGGACGACATTATCCTGGATGATGAGCAGGAGCCAGGCCACCACACCGCTTCCAGTTTAGTGCAAATGGGGGCCTTCATGCTCCAGTGTTTTAATAGGGACTCCCGTATAAAAAGCATAAGGGTCAAGGACCAGTACTGGGTGGCAACGTACTTAGACCCCCAGTACGAACACAAAATGGCGGAAATGTTACCGCCGTCACAGAGGGCTGACAGAATGGAGCACTTCCAGGCCTTGCTTCGAGAAATGCTGCATTCTGCTTTTGCGTGCGCTGGCAGAGGAGCAATTCCCACTCCCAGAGAAGGAGTTGCGGGTACCAATCCAACAGCGCCTGCAAGAAGAGGCCGGTTTGAAGATGTGTTGGTGACTTCGGATATGAGGTCATTCTTTCAGCCGACCCATCGACAGGTGTCATCCGGATCCAGCATCAGGGAATGCCTAGACCGTCAGGTGTCCGACTACATCGGGTTAACGGCCGATGTGGACGCTCTGAGGAGTGATGAACCCCTGGACTACTGGGTGGGCAGGCTTGACCTCTGGCCAGAGCTTTCCCAATTTGCAATGGAATTGGTGGCTTGCCCCTCATCCAGTGTCCTGTCCGAAAGGACGTTCAGCGCAGCAGGGGGGATCGTTACCGATAAGCGTACTCGCCTAGCTCACGACAGTGTTAACTACCTCACATTTCTAAAAATGAATGAGGCATGGATCTCGGAGGATTTTTTTTAATCGAGCACACAGACCTTCTTTCTTGATTTGGCTCACTTCCTTGTCCAAAAAAAGCACACCGTACTATGTGCCCGTACCCTCCTCTTTGAAGAGGTTGAGCGGTGTCATATTTCTACTGGGGCTGCTTATTATGAGGGTCTGCCACCATCCCTGTGCTGTGCTGACATCCTCCTGGGGCTGTACCTCTGCTGTGCATATTATGAGGGGCTCCCACCATCCCTGTGCTATGCTCATTATGAGGCGCTCCCACCATCCCTGTGCTGTGCTGACTTCCTCCTGGGGCTGCTTATTATGAGGGGCTCCCACCATCCCTGTGCTGTGCTGACTTCCTCCTGGGGCTGCTTATTATGAGGGGCTCTCACCATCCCTGTGCTATGCTCATTATGAGGGGCTCCCACCATCCCTGTGCTATGCTCATTATGAGGGGCTCCCACCATCCCTGTGCTATGCTCATTATGAGGGGCTCCCACCATCCCTGTGCTATGCTGACTTCCTCCTGGGGCTGCTTATGGTGCAGGTGTCAGTGATGTATATCACGCTGCTGATGTCAGTGCTCTCTATCACGGTGCTGCTGTCAGTGCTGTATATCACGGTGCTGGTGTTAGTGCTTTATGTCACGCTGCTGATGTCAGTGCTCTCTATCACGGTGCTGTTGTCAGATGACTCTATCACGGTGCAGGTGTCATTGCTGTATGTCACGCTGCTGATGTCAGTGCTCTCTATCACGGTGCTGCTGTCAGTGCTGTATATCACGGTGCTGCTGTCAGTGCTGTATATCACGGTGCTACTGTTAGTGCTTTATGTCACGCTGTTGATGTCAGTGCTCTCTATCACGGTGGTGTTGTCAGATTACTCTATCACGGTGCAGGTGTCATTGCTGCATGTCACGATGCTGATGTCAGTGCTCTCTATCACGGTGCTGGTGTCAGGTGACTCTATCACGGTGCAGGTGTCATTGCTGTATGTCACGCTGCTGGTGATCATCTCCTGCACCCTCTTCTTTGCCTACCCTGTTCCCTGACCTTCCCTCTCCTCCATTGCCTTCATGCTCTCCACAGTCCTGAATTGTCACAACAATTTCCCATATAAAAAAAGAATGCTTGTAGTCGTCGATCCCAGATTCACCTCATACATGTGTTATGTCATTGGCCATGTGGTGGGACTATGTTTGCACAGCTATTAATTATTTTGTGGCTGCAAATTTGACCTGTAGGTTTGCGAAGTTCGCCTCCCATTGAAGTCAATGTGGCCCGCCGCGAACGTTCCGGTTCGCGAACTATCGGCCGCGTTAGTGGTCCGTGTTCGCAAAACTTCCCATCGGAAGTTCGTCCATCACTACTTCCCATCTATTGCTCCTCCACAATTGGGAAAGTCCCAACGACTGGCAAAGTGGGAGGCCACAGTCTGCCATTCCTGTGGCGTTGAAGGACACTGTGGAGTGAAACAAGAACAAAAATAAATAATTTGACAAAGCAACATTGCAAGCAGATTAGACACCAACATTTTTGGTCAAAATTAGTCAAACATTTTGGGAACTGAGTATTTAAAGAGGAAGTAAACCCTTCCAAACAACTTGGACCTATAGGTAAGCCTAGATTAAGGCTTACCTGTAGGTCCAAGCAATATCTCCTAAACCTATATGGTTTAGGAGATATTTGCCCGAAAATGGGCACCGCTGTCTACGGCGCATGCGCCGTAGACAGCGGCGCGCAGGCGCACTAAATGCGGCAAATCCAAGAATGGATTTGCCAAATTTGTCGACTCCCGTGCGCATGCGCGGGAGTGACGTCATCGCGGCTTCGCCGTATGGCAGCGGCGGAGCTGCGAGACGCGACTCCCGTGTGCATGCGCGGGAGTGACGTCATCGCGGTTGCGCCGCTGTGATTCGTCGGAGCTGCGAGACGCCACAAGCAACATGGATGCGGCGGATTACAGGGGACAGCGGCGACTTCGCTGGCTCCTGTGTCAGGTAAGTGACACATAATGAGCTACTATGCGATGCATAGTAGTCCATTATGCTTTACCTTTGCAGGGAAAAAAAGAGGAAGTAAACCCATCAGGGTTTACTTCCTCTTTAAAGCCTAAAGTCTAATGTCCCCTTATGAGAGTCATCACCCCCCATCCCTCCCCCACACCCCATATCCCTCCATCTGATGGGCCCTTGCTTAAAAATGAGGACAGGTAACCCTCTCCAATTGATTGAGAGCTGAATGGCTAAATAATGTGTGCTACTTTGGGAAGGTCCTCCTTACTTACACTATTGGCAGCCCACCGGACCAGTAAGAAGTGTCATAATAACAAAAAAGAAACCAAAATGGAAGCACTTTTCGACATTCTGCTATTACATATCAAGATAATTAATAGGTTAAAAAATAAAATAATAGATTTGAAAGTATTGAGGCAGGCCCTTGCACTACATGCTTAGGTGAATTCATCCATAAATGTGAGCATCAAAAAGGTAGGTATAGTGTGTATTGGGTTTGGTAAAGTCAGCAGATAGAGGATTGCTATCAGCTGAGCTAGCAGTTGGGGGGAGGGGGGTTCCTAATGAGTTTGGCACAACCAACAAAAAAAAAAAATGTGACTCTGCATGAATTGAAGCACACACATAACATTTGTAGACATTTTAGGGGGTGTTTAGGCGAAAGCAATACTATGGAGCTGACAAAAGACATTGGTAAGTGACTAGACTATAGTTTTATGGGCCAAGAAGAGCAAGGTGGGGAAGTTGGTGAGGCAAATATGCCAGAGGACAAAGGTGCAGCGGGGTCCGTCATTCGGAGATAATTCCTGAAATCATCAGGATTATTCTCCCAGATCTCACGGAGCAAAGGCATATGCGAGAACTGGTCACGCTGGCGCAACCAATTCTTGGTCCAAGGGGGCGTGGCTTGACAATGGAGACGTGAGGTTGCACATCCGTGGAGCTCCGTGACACGATCAGGCCGGGAGCTCTCTACAGCGTACAGACCAGGACTCTTCTTCTATGTCCGCAGCGGGACGATACCCCACCACTCCGCCCGCGACTAAAACCCCGAACATCTCCAGTTATTTTCTCCGCGACCCCCTATCTCTGCCGAGGGCCGCGGGATCCAAGATGGCGCCGCCGCGCACGAGTGCCTCCGCCTCGGCCCAAGCCAAGAAATCCTTAAAAGGCCCTCTCCCGGCGCCGCTGGAGCCTGGCACAACAGGACGCAGGTCAGATTCACCGAATCCCTCTCCAGACATTCCGCAGGCGGAAGGTTCACAGCTGACCCTGTTACCTGGATCTCGGAGCTGCCCACTGGTGGAGTCATGCGGGAGATGCTGGCGCTGCTCCCCACAAAGCAGGACATCGCGGAATCCACTGCCACAATAGTGAGTACCCTGACTAAGGAAATGAACTAACTCAACAGCCGCATTGATTTGGTAGACTCACGGGTGGCGACAGTGGAGGCAGCGACAGACACATTAGACGCAAGGGTGCTCGCTTTGGAGGAGGCCCAGCAGGGGTACAGACACCACCTCAGCTCGCTGCAGCTTGCCGTTGATGAGGGGGAGAACCACAGTCGTAGGAACAATGTCTGCCTGCGGGGTCTCCCTGAAGCCACCTCCGGGGGAGACCTCAAAGTAATTGTCACGGCCATTCTTAACAAGCTGTTAGACAAACCCCCCACAGCGGAACTGGAGTTGGACCGGGTCCACAGGATACAGGGCCCCAGGGGCAGGGACACCTCCGCCCCTCGGGACGTTTTGGCCAGGGTTCACTTTTACACCATAAAGGAAGACATCATGCGGCGGGCCTGGACCGCAGGCCCGATTGACTTTGATGGTGCCACTGTGCAAGTGTTCCCTGACGTTTCCCATCTCACACTGCGGATGCAGGGCATGTTATGCCCTCTGCTGGAGGTAGTGAGAGGCGTCGGGGCCACCTATCGCTGGGGACACCCCTTCCACCTGGTAGTTCTCAAGGGCACCAAGACCTTTGCCTTTCGGTGGCCGGACCAGCTCCTGGACCTTTTTGCATTCCTTGGGGTGCAGGAGATCCCCGTTCCAGATTGGTTGGAGTTCCCGCTTACAGCAGACCCCGCGAGACCCCCTCTCTGCCTAGACCTCAAAGATCAGGCAGACGCAGGCACCGTTCCCAGTCCAGACGGGACCCCAGGAATACCCCCATCTCCCCGGAACCCTAATGCCCAGGATGGAGGCCCTTTCCCCCGCAATGAGCAGTCTGTATACTGTTTTCTCTGACGGACTAAAGGAGGTTCTCCTGCCGTTTGTCCAGCAACATGGGACCATTTATTTCCAGCCGGGGCAGTATCCTTCATTTGTTTCTGTTTTTCTTCCCCGTAGCTCTTTTTTTTGTTTATAAGGGGGAACAGGAATTGGATAGATACTATAATATGGCTGACTATAGACTTTAGAGTCAATGCCGGGGGCTTGATATTTTGACATTTTGACACCGCACGGCTCGGGGCGCGTGGCCTGGACTTTGGAGAAGGGTGGGGGGTTGGCATGTGCCTTACCCCCTGCACCCGGACCCGGAACCGCATACACCTGCAGTATAACCCCACGAGACTGGGTGGACCTTCAGGTATGGGGATCTATGGGCAGGGAGGGATGGCCGGCCACGGCTGGGAGACCGGGAGGGGAGGAGACGGTCTCCAATTCTGGGGGGTCCCGTTGGCCGGCGGTTGACTACCTCCCCCCTCTTGGAAGTGGGGGTTGGTGGGTGGGCCCATTGTTAATGATATGGGTTATGTTATGTTCTGTTTTTCTTTTATTATTACTGTTTTTTCAAATGTAATGATGTGCTGTACTAGGAGTTGGGGACAGGTCTTAGCTTGGTATTTTTGACTCCGGTCACAGTTATATATGCACAAACAGTGAAATGGGCTCTATGGCCCGATCACACGGCTCCTCTTGCTCTGACTACATTAGTCTCCAACGTCCCATCCATAGGCTGCGCTTTCGTGCGCTACGCTTGTATTAGCAGTTTAGGGCACCTGCGCAGTTGCCTCTGTAACCACGCTTCTTTGGTGCCAACTTTTCTTTCTTCTGCTTTTCTCTCTGTCTCTGTTCTACACTCACCCCTCCCTCTCCTTCCAACTTCTCCGTCCCCCTCTGTGGCTCCCTTCCCTAGTCCCTGTTTTTGTCCGGCCCCTCCACCCCCCTTTTTTTTCTCTCTCTCCCTCGCTGTGCCCATGCCTCCTCCCGGAGACACTACCCCCGGCTTCCCCGCCGGGGGCATTAAAATCACGTCCTTGAACACTAGGGGCCTCTCCACCCCAGAGAAGCGCTCCCTACTCCTCGCTGACCTCAAAAGCTCTCGCACTCAGATAGCGTTTCTACAGGAAACGTATTTTAAGCAATAGGCAGGGCAATAGGAATTTCCCCACCGCATACCATGCTCCCTCCCCCATCACCAAATCCAAGGGGGTCAGTATATTGTTTGCAAAATCAATACCATGGACCTTACTGGAAGAAAGGGCTGACCCGTTAGGTCGGTTCCTCCTTCTCAAGGGCAAGATTGGACAGACCATTGTGACCTTGTTGAATGTCTATTTCCCCAATTCAGGCCATTTATCATTCCTTAGAGCGTTAACCCCTATCATTCTCGAAGTCAGGGAAGGCGTATTCCTGATGGGTGGAGACTTCAATTATGCACAAGAGCCTTTGATTGACGTCTCCCGTGGAGCATCGCACCTCTCCTATTCACTCCTCAAGCACCTGAAGGCAGAGCTGCTGGGTTTGAATCTGGTCGATCCCTGGCGGGTTTTGCACCCGGACGGTAGAGACTATACATTCTTCTCCTCGGTCCATCACACATACTCCAGGATTGACTTCTTTCAAATCCAGCATAAAGATCTGCCACTAGTCTCCACTGCACTGATTGATCATGTCTCCCTCTCAGATCACGCTCCGATCCATGTCATCCTGAACTGGGACCTGGGCTCCTGTGCGCCGCCCACTTGGAAGCTTAACGAATCCCTGCTACAGTCCCCGGAGACCCGCGAGGCGGTAGGGGAAGCTATTGTGCAATACTTTAGGGAAAACGTGAACCCAACCACAAGTCCTTTATGTGTTTGGGAGGCTCACAAGTGCGTGGTGCGGAGTGTGCTGATCCGTATTGGGGCCCAGAAAAAACGTGAAAAAAATGCACTGATTGAGTCTCTGATTCGCAGGGTGCGGTCTCTGGAACTCCTCCATAAAAGATCCCTGGCGGAAACTCACCTGGCTGATCTCACTCGATCGAGGACAGAGTTGCGCGATTTACTCTATCAGAAAATGATTCGAAGCTTGTCTTGGACAAGACGCTAGTTTTTTGAATTTTCTAACAAGCCCAGTGCTATGCTTGCAAGGGCATTGAGGGGTCCGAGACAGTGCACATTTATCCCACATATCTCTACTACAACTGGGTCCAGGGTCCACTCCTCTAGGGACATTGCTCAAGTGTTCCATGACTACTACCAGAAACTCTACAATATTGGAGCGGCGGAATCCGTGGTGTCGGCTTCTCTCAAACGGGCAGAGGCGGGGGAGTACATACGGTCATCCGGCATGCCTACCGAAGTCCATTCGTTACTGGAGTCGGATATTACCGCAGACGAATTCCAGTCGGCAGTGGCCCAAACGAAACCGCGTAAGGCTTCGGGGCCAGACGGCTTTACCCTGACCTACTATACAATGTACATGGCATCCCTGACTCAACATTTCGTGAAAGCCTACAATTGCCTAAAGGGAGACACAGTCGTCCCGACAGACTCCTTACGGGCGTTTATATCATTGATTCCCAAGGAAGGGAAAGACTTAGCCCAATGCGGAAATTACCGTCCCATAGCACTCCTGAATATTGACCTGAAACTTTTTGCGAAAATGTTATCAAACAGATTACTGCCGTATATCCCGAATCTGATCCACTTTGACCAGGTAGAATTTGTGCCGCTGCGGGAGGTGAGAGATAATACGGTTCGAGTTCTCAACCTCATCCATGCGGCACGCATCCAGGGCAGGCCCCTTCTCATGCTGTTCACAGATGCGGAAAAGGCCTTTGACAGGGTAGGGTGGGTTTCATGCGGGCCACCCTGGAACACATTGGCTTGGGCCCTAACATGTTAGGATGGGTTATGTCACTTTATTCGAACCCGTCAGCGGCGGTTCGGGTAAACGAGTGGTGCTCGCAATCGTTTTCAATCACTAACGGGACGAGGCAGGGGTGCCCCCTGTCCCCCCTAATTTTTATTCTGATGCTGGAGCCCCTGATGTGCCACATCAGGAGTGATCCGAATATTGTCGGCATACAAAAATCATCTGCACACCATAAAATCGCGGCATACGCAGATGACTTAATTTTTTTTGTTTCTAACCCACATACTTCGCTCCCTAACATTTTAGAAGCCCTCAGGCGCTATGGTAATTTATCCAACTACAAGATTAACTGCACCAAGTCGGCTGTGTTGAACGTCTCGGTCCCTGAAAGCGAACTCCAGGGCCTCCGCTCAGCTTTCCCTTTCCGATGGACTGACGACTCCATACGTTATTTGGGCGTTGACATCGCTGCGGACTTGTTGCGGTTATATTCACTCAACTTTGTCCCCCTACTGCGCAGACTGAAGTCAGATTTTGGAAATTGGCATGCCCTGATCCTGACGTGGTTTGGCCGGTGCAATGTGTTTAAAATGACGGCCCTCTCACGGATCTTATATCTGTTCCAAATGCTGCCCATTCGGATTCCCCCTAACTTTTTTCAGCAGGTGAAGGTCTTACTCCGGGACTTTATCTGGGCACGAAAACCGCCGAGAGCCCGTCTGCAACTGTTAGCTAAACCAAAAGACAGAGGAGGCTTGGGCCTCCCCGATCTCCGTCAATACCACAGAGCGACTCTTCTCGCAAAAGTGGTGGACTGGCATTGTAATCAGCCGCACAAACAATGGGTGGAGATGGAGATCGAGGATGTGTCCATTCCCTTACTGACTTCCCCCTGGCTTCTGTCCTCCCCCAAAAGGATCTGTTGGATCACCCCCTGATAGGAGCCACACTTTCTGTAGTACGGAGACTGTTCCGCCACACGCACATTGCCCCCCTACCTTCGCCTATGACTCCCATTATCGGCAAACCCGAATTCCCTCCGGGATTTACCAACAAGAGACTACAGCAGTTAACGGCGGGTGGGACACATCGTCTAGGGGAAATTTGGCCTTCGGGGGAGCTTCCATCCACACAAACAATCACAGATCTGACTGACCCTCCGCTTGACTTGTTTAGCACATTCCAACTTCGTCATTTTCTTCGAGCCATCCAAAGAGGTTCCTACACTCCACGTACCCTGACAGACTTTGAATTCCTCTGTCATAAGGGTGAACCAGTGTGACATACCCTCTCCCCTTTGTATAACCTTCTGATTAGCATAGAGGGGGAGTCTGACCCCTCGTTTATCCGTCAATGGGAAAAGGACTTGGACACGAAATTTACCCCTCTGCAGATAGGAAAAATTGTAACTCTAACACATAAAGCCTCCATTGCGAGCCAATACCAGGAATCGGGGTATAAGATAGTCACACGTTGGTATAGGGTCCCGTTTATCCTGCATAAAATGAACAGTACGATCCCTGACACCTGTTGGAGGTGCGATGCGGCTGTAGGGACAATGAGCCACGTTTTCTGGACATGCCCAGCTCTACGGAGATTTTGGACAGGGGTGACTTAGACGATCAAGACATTGACGAACATTGATGTCACCGATAACCCTGGGGGCATGCCTCCTATACCTCACGGAGAGACCCATCAGGAAATACAAAAAGACCCTCACCATGTATCTATTAAACGCAGCGAGGGCGTGCATACCCGTGCTATGGAGACGACCCCAGCCCCCCTCCAAAGTCGTGTGGTACTCCAAGGTTAATCACATCCTCCGGATGGAGGAACTGTCGGCCACCCTCTACAACACAGAAGAGGCTTTCTGTGATAAATGGAGGCCCTGGAGGTACTTTACTGGTACACGTGAATATGTTTGCAAAGTGAGCAATACTCCCGACCCAGGAACTGATTGAACGCTCCACAGCACAGGCGATGCTCGCTTTGGACGGTCCTTCTGCTACTCTCCCCCCCTCCCCCTTTTTTTTTCTCCCCCCTCCCCTCCCTGTTCATGGACCAGGCTTGTGTCAAAGTAAGAACCCCAACATGAAGCCCCTGCACAGCATAAACTCTACAACGAGTACGTACACGAAACATGGTTTCAAAACGGTCGGCTCGTCAGAATGGACACCAGAAAGCACCGATAAACAGCAAGGCCTGAAGGAACGACCTGAATAGCAGAAGCAAGCAGACAATAAAAAATGCCTTTCAAAGCGTACTATACCAAGATATAGTCCACAATGATCAACAAATACTGACTGCACGCACTGATTATCAGATACGCAAAGATAAGCACAAACCGAAGAGCAGTAGCGATCTGAATCACAAATCTGAAAAGCGCAAATCGTCTCTCACCAAACTTCTACTAACACGCGATAGACACGAGATCAGCAGAAGGAGCCCAAAGGGTGCCGGACGTGGTGCTGAACTTCCCTTTTCTAGTCCCGCCGTACACGGCTTACGTCACCTCGTTCTTGGCAACCGCAAAATCAGACAACTTGGTCCGACCGTGTGTATGCAACAGTTTTGGACACAATCTGTCGGACAAAATCCGACGGATTTGGTTGGCAGAATGTCCAACCGTGTGTACAGGGGCTTAGAGTTGGGGTAGATATTGATGTTGCTGTAAAAGAAAAAAGGCTTTCAGCAAACTGCTACCACAAGGTTGGAAGAGCGCAAATTTCTAAAAAGTCTTTGCATGCTGTAGTATTAACAGTACCCTTCACTGGAAACACCTGAAAATAGCTTTGACCATAGTAGTAGTCAAATGTCTACAAACGGTTGGCCATGTAGTGTATATATTTGAATACTGATGATTTTTGTCTTGACTGGTCTTCTCCTTAGAGAGTTATGAAGTTATGATAGATGGTTGTGTACAGTATTTTTTTTTGTGGCAGCCTAAAAATAATGTCTAATTTATGAGTGAAACGAGAAGGAAAAACATTTTCCCACAGCGCTGTGTGTGATTCCATGCTCTTACTGAGATTTGTGCGCTTATATCCTCTTTATCATTTTTGATATTTTCAGGATCAGTGGCGGCTGGTGAAGTTTTAAGATGGGGGGGCGCTAGACCACGCCCACCCTTTTGACCAATCCCACTTCTCATAAGCCCCACCCATTATAGAATCCACCAACTCCGTCCCCTGTAGTACATCATATACAAGGCTCTACATTATACACAGGGCTCTATACTTCATATACCAGGCTCTACATTATAGACAGGGCTCTGTACATCATATACCAGGCTCTACATTATAGACAGGGCTCTGTACATCATATACCAGGCTCTACATTATAGACAGGGCTCTGTACATCATATACCAGGCTCTACATTATACACCAGGTTCTAATGACACATCAATATGTCTGACAGCCCAGCCACACTCCTCGTTCACCAGAGAAAAAAAAACAGGAAACACAAAAAAGGTGCTCGGGAAACAGCAATAGGCAGAGGTCACCGCAGACAATGAAGTACAAGAAAGCCTAATAAAATAAAACAAATAAAGTCATCACATTTAGTGACTGCAATAATGCAATATCTTACATGTTTGCCTTTGGTGGTGGGATCAGAGGGATGGTGATGATCAGAGATAGAGGGATGGAGGTGGGGTGGGGAGTTGGATCAGTGGTGGGTGGGATGGGATCAGGGACAGAGGGATGGATCAGGGACAGAGGGGTGGTGGGATGGATCAGGGACAGGGGGATGGTGGGTGGGATGGATCATGGACAGAGGTATGGGTGGGTGGGATGGATCAGGGACAGAGGGATGGGTGGATGGATCAGGGACAGAAGGATGGTGGGATGGATCAGGGACAGAGGGATGGGTGGATGGATCAGGGACAGAGGGATGGATGGATGGGATGGATCGGGGACAGAGGGATGGATGGGTGGGATGGATCAGGGACAGAAGGATGGTGGGATGGATCAGGGACAGAGAGATGTTGGGTAGGATGGACCAGGGACAGAGAGATGGTAGGTGGGATGGATCAGGGACAGAAGGACGGTGGGATGGATCAGGGACAGAGAGATGGTGGGTGGGATGGACCAGGGACAGAGAGATGGTAGGTGGGATGGATCAGGGACAGAAGGACGGTGGGATGGATCAGGGACAGAGAGATGGTGGGTGGGATGGATCAGGGACAGAGATATGGTTGGTGGGATGGATCAGGGACAGAGAGATGGTGGGTGGAATGGACCAGGGACAGAGAGATGGTAGGTGGGATGGATCAGGGACAGAAGGACAGTGGGATGGATCAGGGACAGAGAGATGGTGGGTGGGGTGGATCAGGGACAGAGATATGGTTGGTGGGATGGATCAGGGACAGAGAGATGGTGGGTGGGATGGATCAGGGACAGAGATATGGTTGGTGGGATGGATCAGGGACAGAGAGATGGTGGGTGGGATGGACCAGGGACAGAGAGATGGTAGGTGGGATGGATCAGGGACAGAAGGATGGTGGGATGGATCAGGGACAGAGAGATGGTGGGTGGGATGGATCAGGGACAGAGATATGGTTGGTGGGATGGATCAGGGACAGAGAGATGGTGGGTGGGATGGACCAGGGACAGAGAGATGGTGGGTGGGATGGACCAGGGACAGAGCGATGGTAGGTGGGATGGATCAGGGACAGAAGGATGGTGGGATGGATCAGGGACAGAGAGATGGTGGGTGGGATGGATCAGGGACAGAGAGATGGTTGGTGGGATGGATCAGGGACAGAGAGATGGTGGGTGGGATGGACCAGGGACAGAAGGACGGTGGGATGGATCAGGGACAGAGAGATGGTGGGTGGGATGGATCAGGGACAGAGAGATGGTGGGTGGGATGGATCAGGGACAGAGAGATGGTAGGTGGGATGGATCAGGGACAGAAGGACGGTGGGATGGATCAGGGACAGAGAGATGGTGGGTGGGATGGATCAGGGACAGAGATATGGTTGGTGGGATGGATCAGGGACAGAGAGATGGTGGGTGGGATGGACCAGGGACAGAGAGATGGTAGGTGGGATGGATCAGGGACAGAAGGATGGTGGGATGGATCAGGGACAGAGAGATGGTAGGTGGGATGGATCAGAGACAGAAGGATGGTGGGTGGGTGGGATGGATCAGGGACAGAGAGATGGTGGGTGGGATGGATCAGGGACAGAAGGATGGTGGGTGGGTGGGATGGATCAGGGATCAGGGACAGAGAGCTGGTGGGTGGGATGAATCAGGGACAGAGGGATGGTGGGTGGGTGGGATTAATCAGGGATCAGGGACAGAGAGCTGGTGGGTGGGATGAATCAGGGACAGAGGGATGGATCAGGGATCAGGGACAGAGAGCTGGTGGGTGGGATGAATCAGGTACAGAGGGATGGTGGGTGGGTGGGATGGATCAGGGACAGAGAGATGGGGGGTGGGATGAATCAAGGACAGAGGGATGGTGGGTGGGTGGGATGGATCAGGGACAGAGGAATGGTGGGTGGGATGGATCAGGGACAGAGAGATGGTGGGTGGCATGAATCAGGGACAGAGGGATGGTGGGTGGGTGGGATGAATCAGGGACAGAGAGCTGGTGGGTGGGATGAATCAGGGACAGAGAGATGGTGGGTGGGATGAATCAGGGACAGAGGGATGGTGGGTGGGTGGGATGGATCAGGGACAGAGAGATGGTGGGTGGGATGAATCAGGGACAGAGAGATGGTGGGTGGGTGGGATGGATCAGGGATCAGGGACAGAGAGATGGTGGGTGGGATGAATCAGGGACAGAGGGATGGGTGGGTGGGATGGATCAGGGATCAGGGACAGAGAGATGGTGGGTGGGATGAATCAGGGACAGAGGGATGGATCAGGGATCAGGGACAGAGAGCTGGTGGGTGGGATGAATCAGGGACAGAGGGATGGTGGGTGGGTGGGATGGATCAGGGATCAGGGACAGAGAGATGGTGGGTGGGATGAATCAGGGACAGAGGGATGGTGGGTGGGTGGGATGGGTCAGGGATCAGGGACAGAGAGCTGGTGGGTGGGATGAATCAGGGACAGAGGGATGGGTGGGTGGGATGGATCAGGGATCAGGGACAGAGAGATGGTGGGTGGGATGAATCAGGGACAGAGGGATGGTGGGTGGGTGGGATGGATCAGGGACAGAGAGCTGGTGGGTGGGATGAATCAGGGACAGAGGGATGGATCAGGGACAGAGAGATGGTGGGTGGGATGAATCAGGGACAGAGGGATGGTGGGTGGGTGGGATGGATCAGGGATCAGGGACAGAGAGCTGGTGGGTGGGATGAATCAGGGACAGAGGGATGGTGGGTGGGTGGGATGGATCAGGGATCAGGGACAGAGAGATGGTGGGTGGGATGAATCAGGGACAGAGGGATGGTGGGTGGGTGGGATGGATCAGGGATCAGGGACAGAGAGATGGTGGGTGGGATGAATCAGGGACAGAGGGATGGGTGGGTGGGGGGAGGCTTCATATGGGCTGTGCGTTTCACAAGAGCCTCCACTGACACTGCCAAACCGAGACACAGCAACACCAGTGGAGATAATAGAAGCACTGACGATCAGCACTTGATAAACTCACAGCCCGTGTGAAACCTCCCCCTCCATCCATCCTGTAGAAATAAGGAGACCGGCCTTGTGTGATCGTCAGTGATTCTAATATCTCCACTGGTGTTGCTGTGCCTCGTTTGGCTGTCAGTGGAATCATTGAGCTCTGCCCCCCTCCTGTGGATTTCCAGCATCTACCTTGTTGTTGTTTCATAGCGCAGGAGTTCACTCCTGTGCTCCTCTGCTCCTCCGCTCGGTGCACTGGTCTGACACAGGGGAAGACCGGAAGTGACAGACTAACTAGTCTGTCACTCAAAGCCCATAGCATAGTAAACCTATGGGCGCCGGGCGGATGCAGATCGGCACTTTTAATTGCGCCACAAGGCGGGTTAAAACCCCGCAAATGAAGCGACGCGTCTGCAATCTTGTGATTGCATTGACGTGGCGCTTCACATAGTGCACTGTGTCCAGCGCTGCACTGTGTCCGGCGCTCGTACACAGTGCACTTAAGGACTTTTTTTCCTTTTTTTTTTTTTTTAAAGGGCCATTTTTTTTTTTTGTGACTGCCTGGAGGGGGGGGGGGGGCGGCGCCCGGGCGCCCCCTATGGGCGGGCCGCCACTGTTCAGGATGTCTAAAAGACACAAACATGGTGGAGACACCGCCCCCTCCCAAGATATAAAAGAGGAACTGTAATTATCTCATTAAATTTTTTTCCTTGTCCCTCTTCTCATGACTGACATTTTCACTAAGGGAAGATGAATCCATCTCTGCTTCCTGGAGTTTTTTCATTTGCCCTCCTATCCCATGACATTCAGGAAGATTCCACACGTGCATTATATTTTTAGATTTTATGAAGAGATCGAAAACATTTAATGAGAATGATGTAATGAAATAACCAACTGCAACATATAGCTCCAACAGCAATCCCCGACAAGTCTAAGCCCTTGTACACACGGTCAGAGAATCCGTCGGAATGTGTCCTATCGGATCATTTTGTCGGATAATCCGACTGTGTGTGGTATGCATCGGACTGTTTCCGTCGGACCAAATTTTCCAACTTGCTGGAAATATTTTCCGACAAACTGCTCTGATCGGACATACTCCGATCATGTGTAAAGAATTCCGATTGGACAAAGTGCCACGCATACTCAGATCAAATTCCTAGACCAAAGCTATTGGCTACTAGCCTGAACGTAGTCCCGTCGTAACCAAATAACGTCATAATGTTCTGAACGATCGGATTTTCTGACAACTTCGTCCGACCGTGTGTATGCAACAGTTTCGGACAAGATCCGTCAGACAAAATCCAACGGACAAAATCCGTCGGATTTGGTTGTCGGAATCTCCGACCGTGTGTACAAGGGCATAGAGTAGTAGGGTTGGTTGAAATACTTTGATGTTTCTAAATCAGGTTATTTCAACCAGAGTTCCATAGAACCCTAGGGTTCCTCCAGTGGTTGCGAGAAGTTCCTTGGGTAGTTCACAATTTCTGCTTCTTAAAAACATCATATATGTTACTTCACTTCACATACTTACTTATACTTTACTAGATGTTTTAATGGATATTTTATCTTTTTTGCATGAAAAAAACATGAATTTTATTTAACTTTGATGTGTGATTCACTGGCTGAGGAACCATATCTTCGAAGGCCTGCTTTTCTCTCTTTTTGTTTGATTTACTTCTGAAAAAAGTAACCGCTGACACCAAAAATGTTTCTATCTATCTGTAAGGAACATTCTTCCCAGTGGCCACCAATAAAAGGGGCATTCTTCCAGCTGACCACCAATGAAAGGGGCATTCTTCCAGCTGACCACCAATAAAAAGGGCATCCTATCCACTGACCACCAATGTAAGGAGCACTGGCCATTGGCCAGCATTGTAAGGGGCATTCTTCCTACTAACCACCAATGTAAGGAACATTATTCCCACTGACCACCACCAATGTAGGGGGCATTGTTCTCAATGACCACAAATAAAAGGGGCATTCTTCCCACTTACCACCAGTGTAAGAAGTATTCTTCCCAAAGATCCTCCAATGTAAGGGGCATTTTTTCCAAGGATTTACCATTGTAAAGATCATTCTTCTTAAGGATCATGTAAGCAGCATTCTTCCCACTGACCACCATTAAAAGGGACATTTGTCTTAATTACCACCAATACAAGTGGGGCATTCCTCCCACTGATCACTAAGGAGCAGGGGCGTTGCAAGGTGGCAAAAAGATCAGGGGCTTCAGCCCGAAGTCCCATGCTGGCACGGGAAGGGGGGGGGTCCAGGGTGTTCGTGGCACAGGGTTTTTTGGCTGGGTGGGGCTTACCAGTGCCCATCAATTTTGACCACTCAGCTACCTGACACACTGACCATTACACTGACCTTACCTATATGACCTACATACACTGACCTCACCTACATGACCTACTTACACTGACCTACCTGACATGCATACACCTACCTAACATACACTGACCTACCTGACATGCATACACCTACCTAACATACACTGACCTACCTGACATGCATACACCTACCTACCTAACATACACTGACCTACCTGACATGCATACACCTACCTAACATACATACACTGACCTCACCTACATACACTGACCTACCTAACATGCATACACCTACCTTACATGCATACCATGACCTCACCTACATACACTGACCTAACATGTATACACCTACCTAACATACATTGACCTTGCCACCGAGATCTTCTTCCCTCTGCCATCCGCCCCCAGCACAGCTGGTCATCAACAATACATTGGTGCAGTCACTGACAGATCTCGCCCGATCTCTCCTCCACTGCCATGATGATCTCTCTGAGTGCCGAGTGGGGATCTCAGTGATGTGGTGCGGTGCAGCAGGGGCGGCATTGTAATTCCCGCCTTCTGGAGCCTGCAGCGCCTATGATGGACGTCACACTTCTTGCGGTCCCGCCATTGGACCAGTGAGACGTCCATCATAGCTCCAGACGCGGTACCTGCTAGGTCACTCGGCGGATCAGATCGGTCCCCAATCGGCGGTGGCCGGTGGTGCTCGGGGCTAACAATTGGATGGTGCCTTCCTGAGACTCAGGGACCCATTTGGGGCTCCAGCCCCCCCTAGCCACCACCTGCCGAAGCTCCTGCCAAGGAGCATTCTTCTCACTGATCACCAGTGTAAGGAGCATTCTTCTCACTGAACACCAATATAAGGCACATTCTTCTCAATGAACACCAATGTAAGGAGCATTCTTCCCAATTTTTTTTATTAAAAGTCTTGCAATCAATAAGCATAAAATCACAATATATAAATATACATAAATATATACATATTTACATAAATTAAAATAAATATAGCAAATCTGCTCTCAAAACAAAAAAATACTTTACAGCAATAACATAAATCCTATTACGACTCACACCATTACATCAGACATCAAACTTGTGAGGTTAAGAAACAAACCTGTACCCATTATGCATGCAGCCCTTCTTCAAAAAGAAGATACTAACCAACAAAAGCTAAGGGAGTGAAAGAAACAGAAAAAGAAAAGAGCCCCTCACCCAGAGATGGGCAGTTCACCAAAGGCAGGTCTGATATTCCTCCACGCCCTCATTCAGACTGCCCGAGGCTCCCTGCCCTTCTCAAGACCCCGAATTTTCCCAACCTCACCCAGAATATCGTGCACCCCCACCTCAACAGAGAGGACTTTCTTCCGCAGGGTTATCTGGCACCGTGCATTCAATGTGAAGTAACGGACAACTATACTAACTAAAAACAGTGTATCGAAATCAAAATCCCAACAAGTGGGGAATGCCCCATACACCCACTCCGCATAACTCATGCGATAGAAAAAGGGGATGCCTAGAGCCCTCCCCGCCCTTTTATACACCTCTATGTTAAAGGGACACTGGAGCAAAAAGTGGTCCATAGACTCCACTTTACCAACACACTCCACTCTAGGACAATCCCGATCATCCACAGGGCGATGCTTCAAGTTCCCTCTCACATAGAGCCTTCCATGGAAAGCGAGCCAGGCTTGATCCCTAAACTTCAAGGGGACTCTTTCTAAATTGATTAAACGCAACCCCTCCCTCATTACAGAGCCTGGGCAATCCCTTAAGGCCAGTGACACACTGAAAGCAGAGCTCAAAATCCTCTTCTCCAGAAGCTTCCTGGGGAGGGACTTGATATCCTCCACTGTCACCTGCCACTGCTGAAGTATTTTCAGACACGGGGCAACATAAGCCGGGAGCTTGCCATGTCGGACTCTCAGACTTTTCACTGGCCCGCCATCTTTCCAGCATCGCAGAAAAGGCCTAAAACAAGATTGAAAAATACCCACCCATCCTGGCGGGTTCTCTGCTAGCATGTTACCAAGATTGTACTTTAAAAACAGCAGAGAAAAGAAAACTATTGGGTTGACCATTCCTAGGCCACCCTCCCGCCTAGACAGGTACAGTGGTGTGAAAAAGTGTTTGCCCCTTCCTCATTTCCTGTTCCTTTGCATGTTTGTCACACTTAAGTGTTTCGGAACATCAAACCAATTTAAACAATAGTCAAGGACAACACAAGTAAACACAAAATGCAATTTGTAAATGAAGGTGTTTATTATTAAAGGTGAAAAAAAATCAAAACCATCATGGCCCTGTGTGAAAAAGTGATTGCCCCCCCCCCTTGTTAAAACATACTATAACTGTGGTTGTCCACACCTGAGTTCAATTTCTCTAGCCACACCCAGGCCTGATTATTGCCACACCTGTTCACAATCAAGGCATCACTTAAATAGGAGCTGCTTGACACAGTAAGGTCCACCAGAAGATCCTTAAAAGCTACACATCATGCCGAGACCCAAAGAAATTCAGGAACAATTGAGAAAGAAAGCAATTGAGATCTATCAGTCTGGAAAGGGTTATAAAGCCATTTCCAAAGCTTTGGGAATCCAGCGAACCACAGTGAGAGCCATTATCCACAAATGGCGAAGACATGGAACAGTGGTGAACCTTCCCAGGAGTGGCCGGCCGCCCAAAATTACCCCAAGAGTGCAGCGACGACTCATCTAAGAGGTCACAAAAGACCCCACAACAACGTCCAAGGAACTGCAGGCCTCACTTGCCTCAGTTAAGGTCAGCGTTCATGCCTCCACCATCAGGAAAAGACTGGGCAAAAATGGCCTGCATGGCAGAGTTCCAAGGAGAAAACCACTGCTGAGCAAAAAGAACATCAAAGCTCGTCTCAATTTCTCCACAACACATCTTGATGATCCCCAAGACTTTTGGGACAACATTCTGTGGACCGATGAGACAAAAGTGGAACTCTTTGGAAGGTGTGTGTCCAAGTATATCTGGCGTAGAAGGAACACTGCATTTCATAAAAAGAACATTATACCAACCGTAAAATATGGTGGTGGTAGTGTGATGGTCTGGGGCTGTTTTGCTGCTTCAGGACCTGGAAGACTTGCCGTGATAAAAGGAACTATGAATTCTGCTGTCTACCAAGAGATCCTGAAGGAGAATGTCCGACCATCTGTTCGTGTACTCAAGCTGAAACGAACTTGGGTTCTGCAGCAGGACAATGATCCTAAACACACCAGCAAGTCCACCACCGAATGGCTGAAGAAAAACAAAATGAAGACTTTGGAGTGGCCTAGCCAAAGTCCTGACCTGAATCCTATTGAGATGTTGTGGTATCACCTTAAAAAGGCCGTTCATGCTCGAAAACCCTCTAATGTAACTGAATTAGGACAATTCTGCAAAGATGAGTGGGCCAAAATTCCTCCAGGACGCTGTAAAAGCCTCATTGCACGTTATCGCAAACGCTTGGTTGCAGTTGTTGCTGCTAAGGGTGGCCCAACCAGTTTTTAGGTTTAGGGGGCAACCACTTTTTCACACAGGGCCATGATGGTTTGGATTTTTTTTCACCTTTAATAATAAACACCTTCATTTACAAATTGCATTTTGTGTTTACTTGTGTTGTCCTTGACTATTGTTTAAACTGGTTTGATGTTCCGAAACACTTAAGTGTGACAAACATGCAAAGGAACAGGAAATGAGGAAGGGGGCAAACACTTTTTCACACCACTGTAAGTTACATTGCGTTTGATCAGGTTAAGCCTACTTCCCCATAACAGTTGGAAAGAACAGCTGTACACCCTTGCATAGAGAGATACTGGCAAGATACAGACAAAGCTGACATATAAAAAAATTGGGACCAGGTACGTTTTGATCAAGTCAACCCTCTCCCTCAATGAAAGCTTCCATTTCTTCCAGCTTGCTACTTTGGCATTGGCACCCACCAACCTGCTTTCCCAATTTCGATGACCATAGTCACCAGGACCAAATTTGATACCCAACACTTTAATTTCCTGCTGGGGCTCTGGGAAGGCATCCAGAAGTTCGAAGTTTTCACCCTCCTCACCCATCCAGAAAACGTCATTCTTTTCATGGTTGACTTTAGAACCAGAAGCCTCCGTGTACTGCTCTATCATAGAGACCACCTCCTGCGCCTCCTCTGTTCCAGAGACAGTAACAGACACATCATCGGCATAGGCCACGACCTTCAAAGGCGGCACACCAGCAATGCCCAAAGGCACCCCGCACAAAGATCCACTCTCTAGCCTTCTTATGAAAGCTCTCAGCCCCTTTATACAATGTCTTCAGCCAATCTATAAACCTCCCCTGCAGGCCGTATCTACCAAGTAGAAAATACAGGTACTCGTGATTGACTATAAAAAAAGGGGGGAGGGAAGGGGGGTGGGAAGGGGGGAAGGGGGGGAGAAAAAGAGTTATAAAAGAAACCACCACCAAGCTAAATATCCTTGATTCCAAACAAAAAGAAAATTATAATAGGAGCAGATCAGCTTACCAAGAAGCCAGTCAAAAATCACATAGAGACAGGGTGCCAAGGTTGAGATGGTTTAATCAAACTTGTAAGGATATTGTATTGTTTGCTGAGTGTCAATACCAGGTCCACTGCTAGATAAGCCTAGTGGCCATCGATGCTGCAAAAGGTACATAGAACATTTAGATATATAGAGGGTAAAGGGCAGGCAGGCATTATAAAGCCAGAACGCCATGAGGATAGTTAAGCAAATTTACAGATAGATAGCATCAATTACAGTAGTTACCTGTCAGCCAGACAATATCCTATAAAAGCCCTGGAGGAGTCCGTGCAAACCTGTCTATTCAGCGGTCAGATAGACCGCTAAATAGGCTCCCCAACACACATCACGTCTGACGTCCGCCAGAGATCAGCGGCGTCTGACATCATGTGGTCCACTTCTCCGCATTGCGCAGGCGCAATAACAAGTTGCTACAGCGCAAGTGCGTCTGTTCGGCGGTCGAATAGATCGCCAAACAGGTTCCCTAGCAACCACCACGCCAGACGCACGTCAAACCCCGGTGGCGTCCGAACGTCATGTAGTCTGTTCCCCCAAAGCAATGATGAAAACCAATATGTCTACCAATTGTGGTAAGTTTACCACTTTCTGAATAATATAGGTGGTCGCCAATCCTCTGTCTAAACTCTCGGACGATCTTTCCAATATAAAAAGCTCCACATCTACAGATCATTATATATATAACACCCTTAGTGCTACAATCAGAGAACGTACGGGGTAAGAATAGTTCTCCATTGGGTAAAGTAAATTGTTTACCCTCAAAAATCCATGGGCAATGGGGGCAGTTATTACATCTAAATGTACCTCTAAAAGAACTATGTATAGAGCTGGTAGATGTATAAAGACTATGCGTTAAATGATCCTGAAGGGAACATGCTCTTCGGAAAACCAGTTCAGGAGTAGACCGTACATATTTGGCTAAAACATGATGCTCCGTAAGTAGATGCCAATTTTTAGAGAGAGAGAGAGAGACCGCTTCACACTGCCTGCACAGAGAGAGACCGCTTCATACTGCCTGCACAGAGAGAGAGAGAGAGAGAGAGAGAGAGAGAGACCGCTTCATACTGCCTGCACAGAGAGAGAGAGAGAGACCGCAATTTTTAGTAAGGATATTACGGAGAGTTTTGTGATGGGCAGAGTATGTTGTAATGAATCTCAAAGATTCATTACTTGACGTTTTAGGTCTTTTATGCAATAATGTGTCTCTTGGGCGCGACACAGCCTTATTAAAGGCTTTTTTCAAACTAGTGGGGGAATAGCCCCTCGCTAGTAGGCGACCACGCAAAGCATCGGCCTGAATTTTAAAGTCAGCGTCCCGGCTGCAGTTTCTGCGTAATCGCAGAAACTGTGCAAATGGGATGCTGCGCACCAAGGGTTCCGGGTGGGCACTAGTAGCAAACAATAACGTATTGCCTGCAGTGGGTTTACGATAAAGATCTGTATATAAAGTACCATCAGGTTGCTTAATGATAGATAGATCCAAAAATGAAATCCGCTCGGTATCGAAAGTAAAGGTAAATTTAAGATTAAAGTCATTGTCATCTAATTCCTGCATAAATTGTAAGAGTCTTTCTTTGGTTCCAGTCCATACCATGAATAAATCATCTAAATAGCGATACCATAAAAGTGCATCCTCCAGAAATGGGGCAAGTTTGTCATCAGAATGGACCTGTCTCTCCCAACCCCCCAAATATAAATTTGCATATGCTGGGGCACATGAAGTCCCCATAGCCACACCTTGGACTTGCAAGTAGAGTTGGTCGTTAAAGGTGAAGTAATTCTTTGTTAGTATAAATTCTAAGAGTGCTAAAATAAAGTTATTAAATGGCCAAGTAGTTGTCTCCTGTTCATGCAAGAAGGATCCAGCCTTCAGGACGCCCCTCTCGTGGGGGTTACTCGAGTAAAGAGCCTTGATATCGATCGCCACGAGCAGGACATCCAGAGGGATCTGGATCCCCTCAAGATGTTGCAACAGATCCACAGTATCCTTAATATAGGAAGGTAATCTTCGTACATGTGGCATTAAACAGGCATCCGCAAGTTTGCTAGCATTATCTGTCAATAAATCAATCCCCGAGACAATTGGCCTTCCAGGGGGTAGTGGTAGGTTTTTATGCGTCTTTGGAAGGGCATAAAAAGTAGGCACCATCGGGAATTTAGGAATAAGGAAATCTAATGTATCTCTGTCAATAAGGCCTGCCATACATGCCTCAGTACAGAGAGTACAGAGCTCCTGGTGAAATGAAGTAGGTATTGACTGATCAATCGGACGATACCAAGTATGGTTGTTAAGAATAGTCATACACATGGTTTGGTACTGGTGGTGTGTCATGAGTACAATATTCCCACCTTTGTCTGACTGCTTGATGACCAGGTCAGGGTGTCTTTGCAAGGCCTTCAATGCTTGAGTCTGTCAAAAGTCGAGGTTAGGGGTAACATCATGCCAATGCTGTCGTTTCAGATCTCTGATCGTAGTTTGGAGAAAGGTTTTTTAGAAACCAGATCCAAATGTCCCATATGAATGGATTGGGATGTGTCGGAATGTGTCCTATCGGACCGTGTCGTCGGATAATCCGACTGTGTGTGGTATGCATCGGACGTATTCCGTCCGAATCTCCGTCGGACCCAATTTTCCAACATGTTGGAAATATTTCCCAACCAACTGGGCCGGTCGGAACTAATCCGATCATGTGTAGAGCATTTTGATCGGACCAAGTACCACGCATGCTTACATTCAAATTCCGACACGGAAGTGCTCGTTCAGGTAAAACGACTGCTCGTAAGCGATATAGCACATTCGTCACGCTGCAATGTTAAAAATTCTTTCATCAAGCGCATTCTCTTGTTCTTTAACAATGCTGCAAGAATGAACTTCTTTTGATGCTCATAGTCACACACACTTCTCCCGAACGGATTTCATTACTCTTTTTTAACCATTTCAGCAATACAATTTTAGTTTGCATCACATCTACACAATTTTAGAGTTGTTTTTTTATTTTTTGGATGTTTTGGGGGGGGGGGGGGGATTCCCTAAAAATCTCCTTTAAAGACACTTTGCTCTTTTCTCCTTATTTTTTTTTATTTTTTTTGTGTGTGTAAACTTACAACAACAACATTATTGTATTTTTTATATTTTCTTTTTCTTTTTTAATCTACAGGAGGTTGTTTAGTGTTGTTACCCCTTGTTATTTAGTTCACTTATTTAGTTCACGACTGAATACTGATTATATGTATTTAAAAGACAATCCATCATTTGACTCCAAATGGAAGGAATTAAGAGACCGGTTAGAAACTTTGAACAAAACTATTATTGTACAGAAACAGATTAAATTTAGCAAAGATAAATCTGCCTTTACTGAAGGCTATGCATACCGCTGGTCAAGTAGGAATTTGGGGAGAAAGCCTTCTTTTTGGACTAATACCTCTAGAAATCCAACAATGGAAACAGAATATGACTCCTCTTTGTCATCAACTTATTCTTTACAAAGTAATCTTAGACCTTAGGCTACCCCAACAGTAAACTCTACTCGCAAAAGACTACGTCATGGCGGTGGTACTCCACCTGTGAATTCTAAAAAAGATAAGAAAGGTTCAAAACCCCCCAAACCTGCACGTACACCTGCTACACAAACACCTATTGAGGCTACTCCTTCAGCAGAGGGGGCTACAGGCCATTCCACCCTTCATGGTACTATTCCAAAAATTTTGAACTCAACACTAATGACTAATAAATACACCAAAATAAATGAAGATTAGATTTTTTTAGATCTAAAAAAACAACAAGGGAACCTGGATCCCTATATTCTCAAACCAACACTAGCTCTACCACACATCCCCAACCCGACACCAACCTCAATATCTTAAACCTGACCCACTATCGTTTAACAGATGAGGAGGTGTCAGTACTCCATTTGGGCTTAGGTTTCTGCCCACTGGATAGACTAAAAGTTAATGAAACCATAAAAGATTTATATTTATTTGCACGGAACCTCACATTTAAATTTTTGTTTGATAAAGATCGCACTAACCTAAACCTGGAACGTGAACTCACAGAACATACTAAACATTTTAGTATGGCTGAATTTCGGGCATTACTGGATCTTATGCTCCTCTATGATGAAGGAGCTATCGAAGATCCTACTTCACAAACTATACCTTCTTAGCCCCTGTACACACGGCCGGAGATTTTGCCAACCAAATCCGTCAGATTTTGTCAGTCGGATTTAGTCCGACGGATTGTGTCCGAAACTGTTGCATACACACGGTCGGGCCAAGTTGTCTGATTTAGCGGTTGCCAAGAACGCGGTGACGTAAGCCGTGTACGGCGGGACAAGAAAAAGGAAGTTCAGCACCACGTCCGGCACCCTTTGGGCTCCTTCTGCTGATCTCATGTTTTAGTAGAAGTTTGGTGAGAGTCGATTCGCGCTTTTCAGATTAGTGATTCAGATCGCTACCGCTCTTCAGTTTGTGCTTGTCTTTGTGTATCTGATAATCAGTGCGTGCAGTCATTAAGTATTTGCTTCTCATTGTGGACTATATCTTGGTATAGTATGCTTTGAAAGACATTTTTTATTGTCTGCTTGCTTCTGCTATTCAGGTCGTCCTTTCAGGCCTTGCTGTTTATCGGTGCTTTCTGGTGTCCGTTCTGACCAGCCGACCGTTTTCCAAACATGTTTCGTCTACGTACTCATCGTACAGTTTGTGCTGTGCAGGGGCTTCGTGTTGGGGTTCTTACTTTGACTTTGACACAAGCCTGGTCCATGAACAGGGAGGGAAGGCGTTTGTGGACCAAGAATTGGTTGCGCCAGCGTCACCAGTTCTCCCACATGCCTTTGCTCCGTGAGATCCGCGAGAATAATCCTGTTCATTTATGGATTTTTCTCAGGATGACGGACCCCGTTTTTCACCGTCTGCTGGCTTTGCTGACCCCTTATATCACCAGGCAGGATGCCTGCATGTGGCAAGCCATCACTCCGGAGCAGAGGCTCATCACCACGTTGCGCTACTTGGCGACAGGGAGAAGCCTTCAGGACCTCAAGTTCTCTACAGGCATCTCCCCCCAGGCTCTGGGGATCATTATTCCAGAGACCTGTTCTGCCATCATTCAGCTCCTGCAGAAGGACTATATTATGCTAAGTTTTATCCTTAAACATCACATTCTATGTATTTCATGATTGCTAATGTCTTGCATTTCTTTCCTCATTCCCTAATTACCATCATTGCAATATGCTCTAATTCATATGCTCTGCCCCTTTGTCCTCATGCATATTTGCCTCACTAACTTCCCCACCATGCTCTTCTTGGCCCCTAAAACTATAGTCTAGTCATTTAACAATGTCTTTTGGCAGCTCCATAGTATTTCTTTCCCCTAAACACCCCCTAAAATCTCTACAAATGTGATGTGTGTGCTTTAATTCATGCAAAGTGACCTTTTTTGGATTTTTGGAGTTGTGCCAAACTCATTAGTAACCCCCCTCTCCCCAACTGCTAGCTCAGCTTATAGCAATCTTCTATCTGATGACTTGACCCAACCCAATACACACTCTAAATACCTTTTTCATGATCACATTTATGGACAAATTCACCAAAGCATTAAGGGCCTGCCTCAATACTTTCAAATGCTATTTTGATTTTTTAACACATTCATTTTCTTGCTATGTAATAGCAGAATGTCAAAACGTGCTTCCATTTTGTTATTATGACACTTTTTACCTGTCCTGTGGGCTGCCAATAGTGTAACTAAGGAGGGGCAAAGTATCACACATTATTTAGGCATTCAGCTCTCAATCAAGTGGAGAGGGTTACCTCATTTTTTAGCAAGGGCCCATCAGATGGGGGGGGGGGGGGTTATTACTCTCATAAGGGGACCTTATACTTTAGGCTTTAAATACTCAGTTAAAAAAATGTTATACTAATTTTGTAAAAAAATGTGGGTGTCTAATCTGCATGCAATGTTGATTTGTCAAATTACTAGTTTTTGTTCTTGTGTCACTACACAGTGTCCTTCAACGCCACAGGAGTGGCAGACTGTGGCCTCCCACTTTGCCAGTTTTATTAAAGTTGTGCCTTTTTCACCAACAGTGCAAACCCAAGTTCAGAGCGAGATGAGAGGACAGTCTCTTATTCAGATAATCTTATTATGTTGTGGGTCTGCTACACACACACCTTCTTTTTGTTAACTAATGTATGTAGTGCATTACTGATCAAAATCATGCTAGTTTTCAGCACCATGGCAGGAAAATGGCATGATTGTCCAAATTTACACCTCACTGTGGGTGCTTTTTACTAAAGGCACATCCACTATGCTCTACAAGTGCACTGCAAAAGTACACCTGAAACTGCACTTGGAGTGCAAAGTGGAGTTGCCTTTAGTAAATCGCACTCCTTCTCAGCACAAACTCAAATTTGACTACAAATACATTTTATGCCCAATGAAAAAGGAAGCCACACATTGTTGAGAATTCAACTTTTTAATACAATCACATTCATATGTGCGTTTATTAAAGGTTTTTACAACAAACCAAGAGATTTTGTGTATCCAAAACAGAGTTTAATCAGATTTTTTTTTACTTGTTTTTTTTGTGTAAACAGGCATGTATCAAACCGTAAAATACAGAACACAGGAACTTACAAAGTTCAACTTTGAAAAGTGAAGACAATATCAGACCTGAGTATGTACAAACTGGGCTGACATTGCCTTCATCACATGGGGTGTCACCCCTGAAAAAAACACATTTGGAAGATGCACACAGTGTGTCAACATGTGCTATATCCCATCATGGGGGATCAATGTACATGCTATCAATGTACATGCTTTGGGGCTGCAACCCCTTCATCTCAGACACTTTCCACAAAACATGTACATTGATCCCCCATGATGGGAGATAGCGCATTTTTACACACTCTGTGCATCTTCCAAATTTTGAATTTTGCAAAATACAAAATTTTTATGTTAAAAAGCAAAAATAAAACCCTATCTAGTTTTTTAGTTTTCACACTCTCCCCAAAACATCAATGATGTTCTTCATTTTATTTTTAACATCATTGATGTTTTGTTGTACAATTTCCAAATCCCGATTGCACCCCATTATCTCCCCGATCAAGATCTAGGCACTTTCACTGGTAAAACGGGAATCTTCTTCCACATCACCTAGAAAACAAAGCAAACAAACACACCATGTAATCCAAATATGGTGATATACATTGATGAGCTTACCGGAAGCTGTGTTCTCCGACACTCACCTGTTGTGGTGACAATTTGTCCAACCTCCACAATCTCTCCTTCCTCCTCCTCCTCCTCCTGCTCCTGCTCCTGCTCCTCTGTTTCTGCTTTTGGAAGTTGCCCTTCTTTGGGAGGGGTGTGGTCCCTGGTGTCCTCATACTTGCCGAGTCTTCTCTCCCCTATGAGAATGTAAACAAAGATTAATTAGCACACAGAGGGCAGAAATAGGAATATGAAACATTGCTTGGAAGTGTTGTACAATTGTGTTTTTGGGCCGAGTTACAAGATGAGAACATTATTGGGGACACTTTGTTAAGCTGGAATACTTCCCTGCAGAACGATGTTTCATACGAACGAACAAAACCATGACCTTGAAAGTGGCCATTTTAAAATGCACAACATGAAATCAAAGCACATGGAGCATGTATGCAAGCAAGAATAATCATATGAACACACAACTACTTACTTTTTTTAAGAACATGCTTGATCCTTATGTACTGCTCGTGCTCCCTCAGTTTCAGATCTGACCAGCGTTTTCTCAGTTGATCCTTGGATCGGCGTACCCCAAAATTCTTCAGAAGACTCTTCACAACTTTATTCATGATCTTGGCCTTTCTGATATTTGGGTTTGGGTAAGGTCCATACTTCCCATCATAGTTGGTCCTGTTCAATATGTCGACCATCTCCAACATCTCTCCAAAAGACATATTTGAGGCCTTAAATCTTGTCTTCCTGGATCGGGACGTTTCAGGCTCTGGGCTTTCCTCACCCTCCTCCTCGTTAGTGGAACTATTAGTGCGCACCTGCGTTCTCTCCGCCATGTGCTCTCCCCACTGCGCTGGAAGTGAAGGGGCGGGGAATAGTCTGAAAAGAACGTCAGGGGCGGGCGGAGTTTCACGCATGCGCACTGTATATAAAAGGCAACACGTGTGTATCGTCCGTACGATCTGGGAGGAGAGTGTGAGGCACGGACGCGATGAACGTGGAAATGAAGGTAACATTTTTTTTTAACTCAAAGCGAATTTTATTGGTACAAAAATACACACAGGTCATCACATAATCAGCGCAATATACATATTCAAGCAGCATACATATAAAGGCACATTTCACTTATCAAAGTCATACACCACAAGCGATATAAGTCATCTCCCTATTCTAACATCACACCACATGTACAAATCAAGACGGTCCATTCGGGCCGCAGCCCCAGTGCCCCCTTGCCCGCCCTCTAAAACACCACATTCCCCATTATAGCTTCCCTTATACTCCCTAAATAAACAACCTACCCATAACCAGCTCCAAGGGTGACAGCCCGGGGGTATCAAGCCAGGGTCCCCACAGTCGTTCAAATCGTCCCGCCCGGCCCCTGTGTTGGTAAATATACTTTTCCATGCTTAACATATTCCCCATCTGAGTTATCCATTCCTTCAACCTCGGGGGGTCACTTGCTCTCCAGTGTTGAAGGATAAGTTTACGTGCTTGAAAAAGAGCTTTCCCTATGGCCTCCTTAACTGGCACCTCCAACGGGAGATCATCCACCACACCCAAAAGGCACACCTTTGGATCCTGTGGAATCCGTACCCGGAAGGCCCCATTGAGAGTATCAATGACCCCTGACCAATATATATGCAATTTGGGACAGCGCCAGAGCAAGTGTATGAGATCTCCCCTATCCCTGGCACACCTGGTACAAAGGTCCCCCTCCCCAATCCCCATCTTATACAGTCTAACCGGCGTGCGGTGCACCCTCATGACAATGTATAGTTGCGATAGTCGCTGTGCCGTATTCAGTGAGCAACCCTGTATTGCCTGTAAGGCCTCCGCCCATTGGTCCTCCTCAAATACTCCCACATCCCTTTCCCATGAGGCAATTACCCTTGCGGGGAAACCCGGCATAGATGCATTTAGTAACATACTATAGGAACTGGATATAAAACCTTTGAAACTGGTAACTTCTGTCACATACCGAAAGATTGGGGTGGGAGATTGCATCCAGGGATTATTTCCAGCCTGAGCCTTAACAGCATGGCTCAGTTGCAAATAATAGAAGTACATACCCCGAGGGATGCCATATCTTTCCCTCAGTTCTGCAAAAGAGAGCAGTTTACCCCCAGAAAAAATTTGAGACATGAGAGTCACTCTGCATCGCCTCCAGCGTTCAGCACAAGTCAGACCAAGAATCTCCCCGTAATACCGATTATGCCATATCGGGCTATACTCCGTGAAGCCCTCCACATTTTGCAATTGACGTTTTTTATTCCATATTTTTTGAAGTAGGGCGTACGTTGGAAAGAGCTTGGTAGACTTGGCGAACGACAAGGCTTCCAGGCCAGCCACCACCCCGTCCGAGCCCGCGCTATGTGTCAGGAGAGCAGTGGCGGGATTACCCACCCCTCCCCCAGTTTCCCGTCCGTTTGCTATGGCACGGGCAATATGTTGTAACTGTGCCGCTATATAATAAAGCCACGGGTTGGGCAGGGCCAGCCCTCCCGCCTCCTTGGGTTTCTGAAGCTGTTCCAGTCGTATTCTAGGAGGTTTGTTAAGCCAAATGAATGCTCTAAATAAGGAGTTAATAATTGTAAACATTTTAAGCGGAATTACCATGGGTGTGTTATTTAAAATATACAGTAATTGTGGCATAAAAATCATTTTAATAAGGTTCACTCTGCCTATCAGCGACATTTTCAATTTAGCCCAAACTTTCGTTTTATCTCTGATCCTACTTAGTAACGGGGAGAGATTCAGTGATAAGTATTCACATGGTCGCGGGGTGACCCATATCCCCAGGTATTTAAATTTGTTAGCAACCGGGATATCGTGTAGCGCGGGATCCCGAGGGGAGGAAGAATCTAGTAACATAAGGTGCGATTTGGTCCAATTAATCACCAGACCCGAGAACGACCCAAAGTTCTGAACCACTTTCATGGCCTCAACCAGAGACCCAGATGTATCCCCCAGTAACAGCATAGCATCATCAGCGTATAACATTAATTTTTCATGCAGCTGCCCATATTTAAAACCCGTTATCAAGGGGTTGCATCTCACCAGGGCTGCCATAGGCTCAATGGCAATAGCAAAAAGTAAAGGGGACAGAGGGCAGCCCTGTCTAGTCCCTCTAAACAAGGGAAAAGGAGCTGACACCCTTCCCGCTTCCCTTATTACCGCAGATGGAGACTTATACAATAGTTGTACCCATGATAAAAAGTCAGGTCCAAACCCAAATCTCTCAAGAGTCGCCCACAGGTATCCCCATTCAATGCTATCAAAAGCCTTATGGGCGTCTAGCGACAACAGCGCCCTGTCACCCACATTATCTGCGCGGGACTGCACATTAAGAAATAAGCGGCGGAGGTTGATTGCCGTAGACCGTTCAGGTATAAAACCCGATTGATCCGGATGGATGAGGGAGGCGATCACCGTATTCAATCTCCGGGCTAGCACTTTAGCAAGGATCTTGATATCATTCTGTAACAGCGAAATCGGCCTATACGAACCGGGGTCTAACGGGTCCTTCCCTGGTTTAAGAAGCAGCACAATGCTGGCTCTTCTCATCGACTCCGGAAGGCAGTGCGACTCCCTGGCTAAGTTTAGGGTGCGGAGCAATTGAGGCAGTAGTACATCACCAAACTGTTTATACACCTCTATCGGAATGCCGTCATCCCCCGGGGCTTTAGAGTTGGGGAATGAGTTGGTAGCTAGCAACATTTCCTCTATCGTAATGGGCGCCTCAAGAAATTCCACCTGGGATTCCGCTAAACACGGTAGCTCTATCCCCTGTAGAAACTCCCGAACCTCATCCATAGTACGTGTCAACTTGGACTCATAGAGTTCAGAGTAGAAGTCCACCAACTCACGCACCACCAAATCAGGGGTATTAACCAGCCTGCCTGACTTGTTGCGCAAAGCCCCAATAGATGGGGAAGACCGCTGAGAGTGCACTAACGTTGCCAGCAGCTTACCCGTCTGCTCACCCTCCTCATAAAAAGCCAACTTATTAAAAAATCTTTTTTGATTCGCTTTGGAGGCATGCAGTCTATTAATGGCATCCTGAGCAGCTATCCAAGCTTCCCGGGTGGTCCCACCCGAGCCAGCAATATACTCCGCCTCCAGACGTCTGACCAACTGGTCAGCTTGTTCCCTCTGGGCAGACGTATTGTGCTTAATGGCATTGACCTCAGTTATGAACAGCCCCCGTAGGAAGGCTTTAAAAGCGTCCCAGGCGGCATTTGAGTCAGGATACTCAGCATGTCTCTGCCAGTAAGCCACCACGTCCGCTTCAATTGTGTTAGTGGGAGGGAGAAGGTGCAACCAAAAGGCATTAAGCTTCCATGGGGCCCTCTGTAAAGTGGAAGCCGGGTTAACCGTTACATGAACTAACAAGGGGGAATGATCAGAGATACTTCTAGTTAAGTACTGTACCCTTTCTACATGCTGAAACGCTGCGGTCGAGCACAAGCACATGTCAATTCTAGACAATGAAGAGTGCGTCTTAGAGAAGCATGAAAATTGTCGTTCGGTCGGGTTCCTGTGTCTCCACGGGTCTGTCCAGCCTACCTCTCCCAGAAACCTCGCCAAGGCCGTAGTATGTGTACCCCCACCCCCTAGAGGAGGAGGGTGTTTATCCAAGCTAGGGTCTATAACACCATTCAGATCACCCACCAACACCAAAGGGGTCCCCGGGTTAGCTAATTGAAACGTCAACAGGGCACGTAAAACCGGGGGACTAAATGGAGGGGGTATATAAACCGCTGCAAGAATAAATTGTAATCGGGAAACTCTACACATCAAAAATACATATCTCCCCTCCTGATCAACCTCCAAATCAAGTATCTGAAAGTCGAGGGTACGATGCACCATCACACTCACCCCCCTTGAATAGGAGGTGTGGGTGGAGTGGTACGCCCACCCCACCCATGCAAACCCCAGGCACGACACCGTTCCCGGAGTCAGGTGAAGGTAACATTTTTAACTTGGTGCTTCACTAGACTAGACTGGTTGTATCTAGGCCGATGTTGGGACAAGATTAGAAGGGATTTTAATTGCATTATTAGTATTTGAGAGTTTGTCTTGTGTTGTGTCTTGCAGACAAAATGGATCCATTTACCAATGCCAACTTTATGGGGCTATTCATAGAACTGTACATGGAGATGCCCTGCCTGTGGCAGTTCCACAACAAGTTTTATAATGACAGATCAAAGAGGAACGCAGCACTGGAGAAACTGCTTGCTTTGTTGCAGATCATGGTCCCCACGGCAGACATGACCTATCTGAATCGCAAAATTGTGGCCATGAAGCTTACATATTTCAGGGAGAGAAAGAAGCACCTGGAGTCCTTGAGAGCAGGAGATACAGATGCTGTTTATTACCCCAGGATGGTGCACTTTGACAGGCTGCATTTTCTGGTAGACCAAGGGGTACCCAGGCCACCACTCAGGCCATCACTCTCCAGGCTTCCTCCAAGGCATCCTTCACCCCCAGCTGAGGCTTCTGATGTCCAACCTGGGCCTTCCAGGCAGCACCATGTGGTGGGGCCCAGCTTGAGACAGGTATTGCATTGTTGAACATATCTCTTGTGTTACATTTAATGATGTTAACTAGATGTTCTTATTGATCAGTAAGTTGAGATTTCTCCAAGTGGTTTACATCTCAAGAGACAGTAGTGACCAAAAATGTTTGGGACGGGAAAGAAAAATGTTGGTGTCAGAATGATAGTCTGTTCTATTTGGTAACATTCAATTAGCAAAAGCCAGGAGCACAAAATGGTGTGACTGATGATCAAAAAACTAAAACTATGTCCCCTTTTCATACACAGGATCAGGGCTCGAGTGCTGCGGGAACGCATGGGAACGGCGTTCCCATACTATTTCCACAGCGGGAACACCGTTCCCATTAGCTGTCTGAGCCGGGCTGAGGCTATGCAGCGCGTAGTCCGCGCCGCTCCTCAGCCGCCGAGTGACTGGTTGCTAGGCAGGGGCCGCTCCGCATCTAGCAACCGGTCACATGACTTCGGCCGTGCACGTGGGCACGCACTGGCGCGAGACCGTCAGTCAGTGTGACACACGCTGCACGCCGGACTGTCCTCCCGCTCCCCTCTACCCAGTGCCTCCTGTTGCCACAGCCGCTGCACTTTTCAAGTTTACTTCTTCTCCCCCCAGAACAGAAGGGAAGAGAATAAATACCAGGAGGTCAGTCACTAGTGTGTAAGTAAGTTGCATTCTGCAATACCCTGCCAAATTGCCAATACTCATCCATACTCTGCAATACCCTGCCAATACTCATCCATACTCTGCAATACCCTGCCAATACTCATCCATACTCTGCAATACCCTGCCAATACTCATCAATACTCTGCAATACCCTGCCAATACTCATCAATACTCTGCAATACCCTGCCAATACTCATCAATACTCTGCAATACCCTGCCAATACTCATCAATACTCTGCAATACCCTATCAGTATCAATATTCTGCAATACCCTGCCAATACTCTGCAATAACCTGCCAATACTCTGCACTACCCTATCAATACTCTGCACTACCCTATCAATACTCTGCAATACCCCGCCAATACTCTGCTATACCCCGCCAATACTCTGCAATACATACCCCGCCAATACTCATCAATACTCTGCAATACCCTGCCAATACTCATCAATACTCTGCAATACCCTGCCAATACTCATCAATACTCTGCAATACCCTATCAGTATCAATACTCTGCAATACCCTGCCAATACTCTGCAATACCCTATCAATACTCTGCACTACCCTATCAATACTCTGCACTACCCTATCAATACTCTGCAATACCCTGCCAATACTCTGCAATACTCTGCAATACCCCGCCAATACTCTGCAATACATACCCTGCCAATACTCTGCAACACCCTGCCAATACTCTGCAATACCCTATCAATACTCTGCAATACTGTGCCAATACTCTGCAATACTCTGCAATACCCTGCCAATACTCTGCCAATAAATACCCTGCCAATACTCTGCAATACCCTGCCAATACTCTGCAGTACCCTATCAATACTCTGCAATACTCTGCAATACTCTGTCAATACTCTGCAATACCCTGCCAATACTCTGCAATACCCTGCCAATACATACCCTGCCAATACTCTGCAATACTCTGCAATACTCTGCCAATACTCTTCAATACTCTGCCAATACTCTTCAATATCCTGCCAATACTCTGCAATACATACCCTGCCAATACTCTGCAACACCCTGCCAATACTCTGCAATACCCTGTCAATACTCTGCAATACTCTGCCAATACTCTGCAATACATACCCTACCAATACTCTGCAATACCCTGCCAATACTCTGCAATACATACCCTATCAATACTCTGCAATACCCTGCCAATACTCTGCAATACATACCCTATCAATACTCTGCAATACCCTGCCAATACTCTGCAATACATACCCTATCAATACTCTGCAATACCCTGCCAATACTCTGCAATAAATACCCTATCAATACTCTGCAATACCCTGCCAATACTCTGCAATACATACCCTGCCAATACTCTGCAATACCCTGCCAATACTCTGCAATACCCTGCCAATACTCTGCAATACCTTGCCAATAGTCTGCAATACCCTGCCAATACTATGCAATACCCTATCAATACTCTACAATACACACCCTATCAATACTCTGCAATACATACCCTGCCAATACTCTGCAATACCCTGCCAATACATACCCTGCCAATACTCTGCAATACCCTGCCAATACTCTGCAATACCCTATCAATACTCTGCAATACCCTGCCAATACATACCCTGCCAATACTCTGCAATACCCTGCCAATACTCTGCAATACCCTATCAATACTCTACAATACATACCCTATCAATACTCTGCAATACCCTGCCAATACTCTGCAATACCCTATCAATACTTTGCAATACCCTGCCAATACATACCCTGCCGATGCTCTGCAATACTCTGCCAATACTCTTCAATACATACCCTGCCAATACTCTGCAATACCCTATCAATACTCTGCAATACCCTGCCAATACTCTTCAATACTCTGCCAATACGTATTCCTGTTTGTGGGATATTTTCTAATGGGCTGTGTAACAGAATTTGGAACAGGGTGTATTTGTGGTAGAAATTCCCTGCGAGGGAAAGATCATCACCCATTGTGTTGATTGTTTTGTTTGACACGTTATTTTGTTTTTGTAAACTGGCACTTTACAATAAATGTTGTACTGTATTTTCTGTGAAGTATATATGCATATGAGCATACCTTTTTTTTTTTTTTTTTTTTGGTGGGGGAATGGATCTTGGGTGGGAGTTCCCACACTTTTTTTCCCAGGACTTGACCCCTGCACAGGATGACCTCAGTCGGGGGGAGGCTGTGGCAAGTGGCAGCCAGGAGGTTGACCAACGCCCTCCTACTCCTGCCCCAGCTACAGGAGCCCAGCCACAGCCTGGAAGGATGCCTGGTGGGAAGTCCCAAAGGAAGACCAGAGAGTGATGTGCTGGGTTGAGCCTGGTCTGCCAGAAGATGCAGCCTCTTGAAGATCCACATCCTGGGGACAGAAATGGCATCTGAATTTCCTGCTCTCTAGGACTTCGGGACCAGACTTCTCTCCCTGAGATATCTACTCCTCAGGCCACCAGTTTTTTCATATCTCATTTAGTCATGTCTGCCCTGGGGGACCAAAGGCTGCACCAAAGTTAAGAAGTTTCTCCAGTGCTGCCTTCCTATTTTTAGTTTCTAGCGAACAAAATAATTTTTTTTTTGTTTGATGAAATACTTGTGTAATGTGTTTTCCTTCAAAAAGTACAGTTTATTTGTGAGCAGGCAGGTACATTTCAAAAATACAAAGTGAACTAAATAACAAGGGGTAACAACACTAAACAACCTCCTGTAGATATAAAAAATACAATAATGTTGTTGTTGTAAGTTTACACACACAAAAAAAATAAAAAAAAATAAGGAGAAAAGAGCAAAGTGTCTTTAAAGGAGATTTTTAGGGAATCCCCCCCCCCCCCCCAAAACATCCAAAAAATAAAAAAACAAATCTAAAATTGTGTAGATGTGATGCAAACTAAAATTGTATTGCTGAAATGGTTAAAAAAGAGTAATGAAATCCGTTCGGGAGAAGTGTGTGTGACTATGAGCATCAAAAGAAGTTCGTTCTTGCAGCATTGTTAAAGAACAAGAGAATGCGCTTGATGAAAGAATTTTTAACATTGCAGCGTGACGAATGTGCTATATCGCTTACGAGCAGTAGTTTTACCTGAACGAGCACTTCCGTGTCGGAATTTGAATGTAAGCATGCGTGGTACTTGGTCCGATCAAAATGCTCTACACATGATCGGATTAGGTCCGACCGGCCCAGTTGGTTGGGAAATATTTCCAACATGTTGGAAAATTGGGTCCGACGGAGATTCGGACAGAATCAGTCCGATGCATACCACACACAGTCGGATTATCCGACGACACGGTCCGATAGGACATATTCCGACGGATTCTCCGATCATGTGTGCAAGGCTTAACACATCCCAATCCATTCATATGGGACATTTGGATCTGGTTTCTAAAAAACCTTTCTCCAAACTACGATCAGAGATCTGAAACGACAGCATTGGCATGATGTTACCCCTAACCTCGACTTTCGACAGACTCAAGCATTGAAGGCCTTGCAAAGACACCCTGAAATAGTCATCAAGCAGTCAGACAAAGGTGGGAATATTGTACTCATGACACACCACCAGTACCAAACCATGTGTATGACTATTCTTAACAACCGTACTTGGTATCGTCCGATTGATCAGTCAATACCTACTTCATTTCACTGAGGCATGTATGGCAGGCCTTATTGACAGAGATACATTAGATTTCCTGATTCCTAAATTCCCGATGGTCCCTACTTTTTATGCCCTTCCAAAGATGCATAAATACCTACCACTACCCCCTGGAAGGCCAATTGTCTCGGGGATTGATTCATTGACAGATAATGCTAGCAAACTTGTGGATGCCTGTTTAATACCACATGTACGAAGATTACCTTCCTATATTAAGGATACTGTGGATCTGTTGCAACATCTTGTGGGGATCCAGATCCCTCCGGACGCCCTGCTCGTGGCGATCGATATCGAGGCTCTTTACTCGAGTATCCCCCACGAGCGGGGCGTCCTGACGGCTGGATCCTTCTTGCATGAACAGGAGACAACTACTTGGCCATTTAATAACTTTATTTTAGCACTCTTAGAATTTATACTAACAAAGAATTACTTCACCTTTAACGACCAACTCTACTTGCAAGTCCAAGGTGTGGCTATGGGGACTTCATGTGCCCCAGCATACGCAAATTTATATTTGGGGGGGTTGGGAGAGACAGGTCCATTCTGATGACAAACTTGCCCCATTTCTGGAGGATGCACTTTTATGGTATCGCTATTTAGATGATTTATTCATGGTATGGACTGGGACCAAAGAAAGACTCTTACAATTTATGCAGGAATTAGATGACAATGACTTTAATCTTAAATTTACCTTTACTTTCGATACCGAGCGGATTTCATTTTTGGATCTATCTATCATTAAGCAACCTGATGGTACTTTATATACAGATCTTTATCGTAAACCCACTGCAGGCAATACGTTATTGTTTGCTACTAGTGCCCACCCGGAACCCTTGGTGCGCAGCATCCCGTTTGCACAGTTTCTGCGATTATGCAGAAACTGCAGCCGGGACGCTGACTTTAAAATTCAGGCCGATGCATTGCGTGGTCGCCTACTAGCGAGGGGCTATTCCCCTACTAGTTTGAGAAAAGCCTTTAATAAGGCTGTGTCACGCCCGAGAGACACATTATTGCATAAACGACCTAAAACGTCAAGTAATGAATCTTTGAGATTCATTACAACATACTCTGCCCATCACAAAACTCTCCGTAATATCCTTACTAAAAATTGCGGTCTCTCTCTCTCTCTCTCTGTGCAGGCAGTATGAAGCGGTCTCTCTCTCTCTCTCTCTCTCTGTGCAGGCAGTATGAAGCGGTCTCTCTCTGTGCAGGCAGTGTGAAGCGGTCTCTCTCTCTCTCTCTATGCAGGCAGTGTGAAGAGGTCTCTCTCTCTCTCTGCAGGAAGCGTGAAGCGGTCTCTCTCTCTCTCTCTCTCTATGCAGGCAGTGTGAAGAGGTCTCTCTCTCTCTCTGCAGGAAGCGTGAAGCGGTCTCTCTCTCTCTCTCTCTCTCTCTCTCTCTCTCTCTGTGCAGGCAGTGGGAAGCGGTCTCTCTCTCTCTCTCTCTCTCTGTGCAGGCAGTGTGAAGCCGTCTCTCTCTCCCTCTCTGTGCAGGCAGTGTGAAGCCGTCTCTCTCTCCCTCTCTGTGCAGGCAGTGTGAAGCCGTCTCTCTCTCCCTCTCTGTGCAGGCAGTGTGAAGCCGTCTCTCTCTCCCTCTCTGTGCAGGCAGTGTGAAGCCGTCTCTCTCTCCCTCTCTGTGCAGGCAGTGTGAAGCGGTCTCTCTCTCCCTCTCTGTGCAGGCAGTATGAAGCGGTCTCTCTCTCTCTCTCTGTGCAGGCAGTGTGAAGCGGTCTCTCTCTCTCTCTACAGGAAGCGTGAAGCGGTCTCTCTCTCTCTCTCTCTCCGCAGGAAGCGTGAAGCAGTCTCTCTCTCTCTCTCTCTCTGCAGGAAGCATGAAGCGGTCTCTCTCTCTCTCTCTGTGCAGGCAGTGTGAAGCGGTCTCTCTCTCTGTGCAGGCAGTGTGAAGCGGTCTCTCTCTCTCTCTCTCTCTGTGCAGGCAGTGTGAAGCGGTCTCTCTCTGTGCAGGCAGCGTGAAGAGGTCTCTCTCTCTCTCTCTCTGCAGGAAGCGTGAAGCGGTCTCTCTCTCCCTCTCTGTGCAGGAAGTGTGAAGCGATCTCTCTCTCCCTCTCTGTGCAGGCAGTGTGAAGCGGTCTCTCTCTCCCTCTCTGTGCAGGCAGTGTAAAGCGGTCTCTCTCTCCCTCTCTGTGCAGGCAGTATGACGCGGTCTCTCTCTCTCTCTGTGCAAGCAGTGTGAAGCGGTCTCTCTCTGTGCAAGCAGTGTGAAGCGGTCTCTCTCTGTGCAGGCAGTGTGAAGCGGTCTCTCTCTGTGCAGGCAGTGTGAAGCGGTCTCTCCCTCTCTCTCTCTGTGCAGGCAGTGTGAAGCGGTCTCTCTGTCTCTCTGTGCAGGCAGCGTGAATCGGTCTCTCTCTCTCTGTGCAGGAAGCGTGAAGCGGTCTCTCTCTCTCTGTGCAGGCAGTGTGAAGCGGTCTCTCTCTCCTTCTCTGTGCAGGCAGTGTGAAGCGGTCTCTCTCTCTCTCTCTGTGCAGGCAGTGTGAAGCGGTCTCTCTCTGTGCAGGCAGTGTGAAGCGGTCTCTCTCTCTCTCTGTGCAAGCAGTGTGAAGTGGTCTCTCTCTCTCTGCAGGCAGTGTGAAGCGGTCTCTCTCTCTCTCTCTCTGTGCAGGCAGTGTGAAGCGGTCTCTCTCTCTCTGTGTGCAGGCAGTGTGAATCTGTCTCTCTCTCTCTGTGCAGGAAGCGTGAAGCGGTCTCTCTCTCTCTCTCTCTCTCTCTCTGTGCAGGAAGCGTGAAGCGGTCTCTCTCTCTCTCTCTCTGTGCAGGAAGCATGAAGTGGTCTCTCTCTCTCTCTCTGTGCAGGCAGTGTGAAGCAGTCTCTCTCTCTCTCTGTGCAGGCAGTGTGAAGCGGTCTCTCTCTGTGCAGGCAGTGTGAAGCGGTCTCTCTCTCCCTCTCTGTGCAGGCAGTATGAAGCGGTCTCTCTCTCTCTCTCTGTGCAGGCAGTGTGAAGCGGTCTCTCTCTCTCTCTCTACAGGAAGCGTGAAGCGGTCTCTCTCTCTCTCTCTCTCCGCAGGAAGCGTGAAGCAGTCTCTCTCTCTCTCTCTCTGCAGGAAGCATGAAGCGGTCTCTCTCTCTCTCCCTGTGCAGGCAGTGTGAAGCGGTCTCTCTCTCTGTGCAGGCAGTGTGAAGCGGTCTCTCTCTCTCTCTCTCTCTGTGCAGGCAGTGTGAAGCGGTCTCTCTCTGTGCAGGCAGCGTGAAGAGGTCTCTCTCTCTCTCTCTGCAGGAAGCGTGAAGCGGTCTCTCTCTCCCTCTCTGTGCAGGAAGTGTGAAGCGATCTCTCTCTCCCTCTCTGTGCAGGCAGTGTGAAGCGGTCTCTCTCTCCCTCTCTGTGCAGGCAGTGTAAAGCGGTCTCTCTCTCCCTCTCTGTGCAGGCAGTATGACGCGGTCTCTCTCTCTCTCTGTGCAAGCAGTGTGAAGCGGTCTCTCCCTGTGCAAGCAGTGTGAAGCGGTCTCTCTCTGTGCAGGCAGTGTGAAGCGGTCTCTCTCTGTGCAGGCAGTGTGAAGCGGTCTCTCCCTCTCTCTCTCTGTGCAGGCAGTGTGAAGCGGTCTCTCTGTCTCTCTGTGCAGGCAGCGTGAATCGGTCTCTCTCTCTCTGTGCAGGAAGCGTGAAGCGGTCTCTCTCTCTCTGTGCAGGCAGTGTGAAGCGGTCTCTCTCTCCTTCTCTGTGCAGTGTGTGTGAAGCGGTCTCTCTCTGTGCAGGCAGTGTGAAGCGGTCTCTCTCTCTCTCTCTCTCTGTGCAAGCAGTGTGAAGTGGTCTCTCTCTCTCTGCAGGCAGTGTGAAGCGGTCTCTCTCTCTCTCTCTCTGTGCAGGCAGTGTGAAGCGGTCTCTCTCTCTCTGTGTGCAGGCAGTGTGAATCTGTCTCTCTCTCTCTGTGCAGGAAGCGTGAAGCGGTCTCTCTCTCTCTCTCTCTCTCTCTCTGTGCAGGAAGCGTGAAGCGGTCTCTCTCTCTCTCTCTCTCTGTGCAGGAAGCATGAAGTGGTCTCTCTCTCTCTCTCTGTGCAGGCAGTGTGAAGCAGTCTCTCTCTCTCTCTGTGCAGGCAGTGTGAAGCGGTCTCTCTCTGTGCAGGCAGTGTGAAGCGGTCTCTCTCTCTGTGCAGGCAGTGTGAAGCGGTCTCTCTCTCTGTGCAGGCAGTGTGAAGCGGTCTCTCTCTCTGTGCAGGCAGTGTGAAGCAGTCTCTCTCTCTGTGCAGGCAGTGTGAAGCGGTCTCTCTGTGCAGGCAGTGTGAAGCGGTCTCTCTCTCTGTGCAGGCAGTGTGAAGCTGTCTCTCTGTGCAGGCAGTGTGAAGTGGTCTGTCTCTGTGCAGGCAGTGTGAAGCAGTCTCTCTCTCTCTCTCTGTGCAGGCAGTGTGAAGAGGTCTGTCTCTCTCCCTGTGCAGGCAGTGTGAAGCGGTCTCTCTCCCTGTGCAGGCAGTGTGAAGCGGTTTCTCTCCCTGTGCAGGCTGTGTGAAGCGGTCTCTCTCCCTGTGCAGGCAGTGTGAAGCGGTCTCTCTCCCTGTGCAGGCAGTGTGGAGTGGTCGCTCTTTCTCTGGGGCAATGTGGAGCAGTCTCCCTCCCTCTCTCTCTCTCTGTGCGGGCAATGTGGTGCAGATGGATGGTGAGCTGATTAGGTGGTTCAATGGGCCACTTGACTGGACTTGCCCCCCAAGCCTAAGGCTGCCAGCCCTCCCCTGACTCCAGGCCCTATCTAATTTGATGGATTTATGGGAGGAAGGTCACAGAGCTTCCGAGAACCAGGACGGGAGTATCCCCACTGGTTTGTCCGTGAAATCCGTCTCCTTTCCCCCTTTGCAAACTTTCAAACCTAAATCTAATCAGTTTCCAATGCTCAATACTAATCCCAACATCTGGGCATTTACTCAACAAGTCTGCAAAGCTATTGAACAAAGCAATTTTCCAAACAAGAAAGGACACAATTTAACTCAGGAGCAATCCATGGCTTTAAAAGAACTTCAGAGAAATCCCAATATTATCATTAAGCCCGCGGATAAAGGCGGAAATATTGTGGTCATGAACATTTCACAATATGTTACCATGTGTTCCAAAATTCTCAACAATCACGATTGGTACCGCCCCATATCCATTTCTCTGATTTCTCATTATGACTTAAAGTATCGTCAAATTATTTTTAAAGCTTACCAATCAGGTATTATAGACAAAGGCACCTGGGATTTCCTCAATGTGAGGGATCCCAAAATTCCAACTTTCTATGCCTTACCCAAGGTTCATAAGTCAGTAACTGACCCTCCAGGTCGCCCCATTGTATCTAGTTGTGAAAGCCTAACCGAAAATGCTAGTTGCCTAGTTGACAATTATTTGACCCCACACGTTATTTCCCTATTCTCTTATGTGAAGGACACAATCGACCTTTTAAAAATACTTGAAGGTATTTCCCTACCTGAACATTCTTGGTTGGTCTCCATTGATGTGGAGTGTTTATACAATGCTATTCCTCATCAAAAAGGTTTACAAACTATTCGGACATATTTGGCAGAGAGGGCTTCAGCCTCTTCGGCTTATAATAAATTTGTTATTGAATTATTGGATTACATTTTGAGACACAACGTTTTCCAGTTTAATCAGTCCCACTTCCTCCAGGTGCAGGGGGTTGCGATGGGGACCAAATGTGCCCCATCGTATGCCAACCTGCACCTGGGGGGGTGGGAAAAGGAAATTTTTTCACGTGAAGATCTTACTCCACTTCTGGACAATGTCATATCTTGGTATAGGTACATCGATGATGTCCTATTTTTTTGGTTGGGTTCAGAATCAGAGCTGAAATATTTTTTTGATATGCTGTCTGTAAATCCTTTCAACCTCAAATTCACACTCAAATATAGTCAAGAATCTATTGAATTCCTGGATCTGACAATCAAAATTGACCCAGAAGGGAACTTACATTCAGCTCTCTTCAGAAAACCAACGGCTGGCAACACTGTGTTGCATGCCACCAGTTTTCATCCTGAACCTCTCTTAAAGAGTATCCCGTATAGCCAGTATCTTAGAATAAAATGCAATTGTAGTAATAATTTTGACTTTCAATCTGCTGCCAAAGACTTGTATAAACGACTTAGAACACGCGACTATAGCCATGCCTCCTTGAAAAGATCGTATAACAGAGTGAAGGCAAAGGATAGAACCACTCTTCTTTTTTCCAAAAAAATAATTAATAAAACGGACAATGTTCACATTGTCACTAAATATTCCAACCAACATAAACGTTTTCGGACTATTTTGCAACAATATTGGCCTTTATTACAGGCTGATCCCATTGTAAACCAATATAGTACTGATTCACCTGCCATTACTTTCAAGAAAGCACAATCTTTAAAAGATTGCTTAGTCAAAAGTCATTTCATTGATAACTCATTACCTACTTCTTTACAATCATTTGGTACATATTCTTGTGGACAATGCGACATGTGTCCTTATATTAATAAGTCCAGTAAAGTCAAATTACCTAACGGTAGATGTTTTTTTCCTAAATTTCATGTTACGTGTTCTACTCCTGGCATCGTATATCTTGCGCTATGCCGTTGCAAAGGCTTTTATGTTGGTAAGACCAAACGATTATTTTCGATCCGCATTAAGGATCACGTCAAACCCATATTTAATAAAAAAATGGTCACTGCCATCAGTAGGCATATTGGAACTTACCACTCTTTCAATCCGGACTGGATTCGTTTTACAGCTTTGGCACACATACCCTTGAATTCACGGGGGGGCTCTGTAGATAAGTTTCTTTTACAAACTGAGGCCAAATGGATCTATACTTTAAAAGCGACCCATTATCCAGGGTTTAATGAAAACATCAGTTTCAGATCATTTTTATAATAAATTGTTTCCCTTTTCCCTGTTTCCCTAACCCCCCCCTTTTTTTGGCTTTCTATGACCACAGGACGCTGAGGCAAATATTCCCTTTTCCCTTCCCTCCCCCCCCCCCTTTTTTTTTTTTTTTTTTTATCTACAATGCTTATTTTTATTTTTATTTATTTTTTCCTATGAATTTATGTGATTATCATTGTTAGTTTATTTGATATGTCTTTTTCCCATATTGTTTAAAATGTAACATTGACTATCACGGCACCCAAGTCTGTGTGTATCTGCGAGCACGGGTCATGCTGAGCGTGCATTGGGATCTCTGTCGCTCACTATGATTTGTGTTCACATGATGGTGCTCCAGGCATCGCTGCTGCCGTATCCGGGATTATTGTAAACCCTTTTTTCTTGCATCGCCGGTACCGATCGGGGGATACTTTGGCCTTTCTATTTTTTTGGGGGACATACGGACACCCAGGGTGCCTCTCGGGTTATTTACTCGGGGGACACCCGTTATGGCGGATCTCCGTCTGTGACCCCTTATTCGGGGATAAGGCCAGGCTGCACCAGACCCGCCTACTTTCATCTCCGTTACATCTGAGACCATTTGTGGCCATCTTTCTGCTGTAAATTTTGCTGACACCCACCCAGCTGGTAAGTTCCTCCTCCAGTGTTGTGGCATGATGGGAAATGTAGTCTGGCCGGTGGTTTCACTGGCTCTACACATGCGCGGTGTTTCCTCCAGCATGTCTGCATCGAGCCGGTGACGTCAGACGCCGGCTCGATGGATGGGGGATATTTAAGCAGCACTGCTTCTGGCTTACATTGCACGCATCATTTACTGAAAGAACGGCATAACGCTGGCACAGTTATCTATTGGTAATTACACATTGAAAGACTCTGTTTTTTTACCTATTTTCAAACCTTCCTCTATTTATTTTTATTGCTTATTCATTCTTTGGCTCTGATTACTTTTAGGGAAACTGCCCTTTCAGGGGTTTATCAGCCAGACACCTATCAACTTGTTTGCCTGGCTGTATATTAACCTGGACTACTTATCTTCCACCTTGTTTAAGGGTTTATCCTAATCTGCTACCAGTTCACTTGGTTCAGCCTTTATCCAGCACCTGAGGTATGACCATAAACCCCCTTTTTTCTAACCATAGCGATCCATGGTTACTACACCCATGAATCATTTTTTTTTTCTTTTATGAACTATTCTCTTAATTTCGTTTGCTATATTTATCGCGGTTATTAAAGAAGTTTGTTTGTTTAACCAGTATTTAGACAATATTATTTAATTGGGGCTTTTGCCCCTTTTCCTTCATTTTTTGAAGGTTAGTCTATATATTATTAATTATTCGTAGGATACCGCCTGTGCATTTTTTCCTGGTCTTTCATTTATCTATTATCCAATTTTTCAGTGCTGACTTACCTCCATCTTTGTCCTCCATAAGGCCAATTGGCCTCTGATTTGGCCGGCTGAATGCACGTATTTTACATCAAGCGGTTACCCCTGGCTTGCGGTTGCCGATTGGTGAGTGGTGTTGGAATCAGACAGGAATTAGTATTATACATCTACACAGCTGTTTGTACAGCCGAACTCAGCCATATTGATGCCAGGCAGTCTCACATGTTTAAAAGCAAGGAATGTGACACAATTTGAATAGCAGAATGAATTCTATTCAGCCCACCTGGAATGTACTGAACTTCAAAGATAATATGGCGCTGGCTTGTCTGCAAGAACAAAGGACAGCTGGTGGGGCGTCCGAGATCGAGCCACAAGATGGCAATCCAGTCGGAGCAGTTGCAATTCATGGGCAGACACTGCCCCCCAGAGGCCAAGTATGGCAGGACTGTACGAGGTAATTAGCCTGGGGGAGGAAACGCCCCAGAGACGCTGATTGGTCTACGGGAAAGATAGGATGGGCAATGGGGTGTGGTATGGCTGAGGTATGTTTAACAAAAAGGGTTGCAACCATGAGTTGGGCCTCTCCTCTTTATTCCATCATGAGGCGTAGCTGCGAAGGTCGGATAAGTATGGCTTATATTATACTTTGATTGTATGCTATGTATTATTGTAACTTCTATTGATACCTTATGCACGCTGTATTATTTCCTTGGGAAATAAATGAGATTTGATTGATCTTAGACCGTGTATTGATTTCATAGACAAGGGTGGTAGTATTGTGATATTAACAATAACATGTGCTTGGCGTAATTGATAGATTAGCTGAACTATAGGGAATAGACAAAGGAATACATAACTGATAATAATAATAATAGATTGAAGTGATCAGTTACTTCATTTGGCACCCCAGAAGGCGTGTAAAACTTATTTTTACACAGAATCCACAAAAATCTAAGGTATTTTTGTTTGAGTCCCTGTAAGCACAGATGCTCAGACACCCAGAACTGAAAGTCATCTCTAGTGTGGACAAGATTGGCGCTGGCTCGCGAATTCTGCAACCACGCTTGGATGAGTAGGAAAATTCTGTGAGATATTTCACTGGTATAAGCGCACGCGTAAAACCTGGTGAGAACTGTGACTGATATATATATATATATATATATATATATATATATATATATATATGTACGTATTGTTGTGTTTGCTGCAGAAACTTGTAACCAGAGGGCAAATTGGCACACTGGCGAGATAAGGGACTGATCATCCCTGGTTATGTGATATAACCGCAGATTGACAGGATAAACCATACAATTTTGAGGGAAAAGTGGAAATATCCACGTGATTGTGAAAAAAACGTTCTGTCCCAATAGAAATTCCCTATGACCTGCTATCGGATAGGAGGGCATTGAATAAGAGTGTGTTCTCCTAAAGAAATTCGTGGGTAAACGGATTTGTATTTGTTTTTTTTTGTTTTTGGCTTTTTGCATTTTTATTTTTTTTTGTTTGTATTTGGAGTGGGACTACAGGTCAAAGCTAGCTTCTAAACAGCTTCATCTGTGTCTTTGTGTGCTTGGTATCTGTTTGTTTAGTGTATTGCTAATGCACAGTGTTGGTTAGAGAGTGACAGGAATTACCATACATCTTTGAGGAAAAAGGAAAAAAGTGGGGTAAATATAGGTTTTTATTTCTACCCACGTGAGAGTGAAATAGCTGTGGTCCAATAGAATACCAAGGCATTGATTAAGAGTGTGCCTTGTGTCTTGTATGCTGTAGAACCACAAGTCACTGTAGATTTAAACGTTCGTATCTGTTTTTTTTTTTGTTGTTTTTTTTTGGGTAAGACTAGGGGGGGTTGTCCATTTGTTGTCTGTTTTCTATTGTCTAAGCAACTGTAGTGTGGATAGGCTAATTAGCATGTCAATGGATATCCTTGAAGAGTTTCTTGGGAAAAATGCTTGTATTCAATTCAACAGTATAGGAAAGGAGGCGTTAACACACCAATTCAATGATCTATTGAAACAATGCAATACTCATAATGATGCCATAAAGTATAAAAAATCTTCAAAAAAAGGCAGGAAACAGAGAATGGCCAATGCCTTAGGCATGTTAATGAGAATGAAAGAAATTGCGGAACAAAAAGAATTAGAATGGTTTGCTGATAGAGAAAAAGTGATGGAACAGGTAAGTGATATAGCAATGAGGATTGAAAAGGCTGATGCAGATACTAGTAGTCGGATTAAACAATTAGTGACTGAGAAATGTGTATTGCAACAGAGATTAGATGAATTAGAACAAACGTGTAAATTAAGAGAAAGTTGCATTGCCTCTTTGAATCAAAGGGAGGCTGAGAATTTGCAGGTTATCACAATGCTTAAGGCACAAGCAGCCATAATGGAATTATCCTCCAAGTGTGCAATAGTGGAGGTACCCTCCGCACATGCTCAGTGTACAGAAAAGCTAGAAGTGAAACATGAAGAAAACCCGTATGCTATTATCACTGCAAATGATAGTACTGTGATGGGAATCGATGTGGAACAGGCAAATAAAGGTGGGATAACTGCACTTGAAATTGACTCAGGAGTTGAAACTTCTGATGACTCCTCAGACAACGAAAGTGTAAAGTCTGTGCATTCCAATCGCAGTAATATTATCCAGCAATGTGGGTTTCCAGCGCCATATGCTAAAAAAATTGCCTATGCAGGGAAACCAGAACTAAAATGTTTTTTGTGTAAAAGGGGGGGGTCACACTTCAAAATATTGTCGGGCGTCGAATAATGATATCGAAAGGAAATTATACCCGAAAACGACCCCAAGGCTTCATGTGTGTTATTCAGCCAGGTGGGGTAGCCATCCACAGCACGGAATCCATAGTAATCAAACCCATTTCCCGTGTAAAACGAAAATGCGGGGTCTAGAAAGTAAAAAGCAATATGTTGGACAGTTGCTTAGAGTCAAAATGGAGATAGACGCATGGTTACTCAAATATAGCACTGGGGGAAACAATGTTAGCAGAACTTAGTGAGCTGCAAGCATGGTAAGAATATTCTGGTCAATGTTTCCCGGCTATGAAAAAGGTTTGATGTAAGTTTCAGGTTCAGAATATGATAGAGGACCTTTGGTAGGTCAGTTATCGGCACAAGTTAATGATAACGTAGCAGATGCAGAGGTGTGGAGGAAAGAGTTGCAGCGTATTGTGGACACAGTTCTGAAGGAGAGATAAGGAATGACAGTTCACACCCTAAGCACAGCCAGCAACAAGACTGGATGAACATTCCAATATTTGCGCCCTGGACTAATCTACCATTTTGGCTTGTATGTAATTGGACACAAATGGCATTGACATTTTTCTTGGGTAATATGGCAAAGATTTCCAATACCATTGCATAGTATAGAAAGGTATGGCAACTATATTGCATTAATGGGAAAGGCTTTGGGGACTTAAAAAGTCAATTGTCATGATAATTGTGTGTAATCACTGTCTTTGTGTTTTTTTTTTCCACAGACCATGGAAGAAGTTAAATGGCTTTAGATACTAACATTTGCATTTGTTTGCAGGTCTGTCAAAGTGAAAACAACAGTGGTAAAATATAGCAGAACATGGGTTAGGTTATTGTAAATGCATAATCGATTATCACATGGTACCATGAGCTCATTAGTTAGTAATTGTTTGCAAACAATGAAAAATAAATAGTACTAAAAAGAGTTACAAATGAAGCTAAAATGTTGTGATGAGACATATGCTTTGTTTTGTTTTTCGTTTTCCCCATTAACTAATTGTATTTCAGATTGGAATAAGCACTCTTTGCAGGAGAAAAGTCCATGGATGTTGTCAACTAAAAGTTGAGTGTTTGTCATTGTTGTATGATGGTTGTCTTGTCGTATGATGGTTGTCTTGTCATTGTTATTTGTGTGATCATGGCCAGATTTTTAAGTTTTTTACATTTTTTTTTTTAGTTAATTTTGTTTTTTTTTTCTCAAAAATGTTTTGTTTGATATTGGTTTAGTCCTCTATTTTAGTTATATTTTTATTCAGGTGGAAAAGTAGTAGGTCTAATCCACCTGTAAGGGGGGAATTGACAATGCCCTCAGTTAGAACCAGTCACCTGAAAAGGGGGGAATTGACAATGCCCTCAGTTAGAACCAGTCACCTGAAAAGGGGTAGTGCATACATCGTAAAGATACAGATAGATGCATTGTTTTTTTTTAGTTTGTAAAATTTGAAGTTTTTGAGAAGCAACACTGACGTTCAGTTTTAAACATTTTTTGATCATACCATGGGGATCCATTTTACAGTGGGTTCAGCCTAAAGAGGTCATGGTTGTTTGGATAGTTTGGTCAGAGTTGCAGAGGCCAGGAATACTGAGGTCCTGGGCTCCAAGGAGGGAACTATAAGTAAACATGGTAAGCGAGCAGATATTGTGGATAAGAATTTGATACTGCTCTTGTTTTTCACTTCCAGAATCCAAGTGGGGCGAGAATTGGAGAGGCTTCTGGAACATGGATGACAGATGATCATCTGGTTGGCAGTTTGTCTGTGCCACACCACGCCGCAAATTTGTTCTGATAAACATCAGGAGAGGAAAAAAGGAAAAACTTGAAAGATTCAGATTATACTTGTTTTTTTTCGTATGGACAATTTGGTGCTAATGCTGAATCTCAAAGACTGTGCCTAGCAAGAGAACTTGTGAAATATTTTTGCTGAAGTCTCTCCTGATGAATGCAAACATGTTATTTATACATGTGCAATGGGTTGGAGGTTGGGGAAGAATTATGACACATCCAATCCGTCAAAGCATGAAAATGTAAAATATGTGTTTTTTTGTTGGAAGGAGGAATTGAAAGAAGAAAGGTTTTAATGTATTACATGTATTGATGTAACGGAGACAATATGGTGCAGGTACCCAGGAGGCAGACTGGCGGTTATGCATAATAAGGTAGCTGTTGGTCAGACTAAAGGGTGCCTGGTGACACATCAATGGGGTGAAAACTTCCTCGTAGGGGTGGTGTCTCAATCCTAGCAGTCCTAGAGAGAAGCTTTCGGTTACAAGACATGCGGGACACCAGAACTAGACATGAGGAAGATACGCTCGGTTGGTGTCTCACCTGAGAAGTTGAAACCCTGCACAGATAATGCCAGTAAATACACACAGGAGCATGCTCCATTAAAATAAAGGGAACAAACGCTGGCTACCAGGGTACCGTAGGACTTCACCACATGGTGCTGCAACATCTCACGGTGGTTGACAAAAACCTACCACCCTATATGTGCTGAGTATACACTGAATCAAGTGCGGTCATTGCACCAGTGACTTACTCCCAGAGAATGAGGTCCATGCAGGATGCTTATTTCTGAGGAGTAACCCGAAAGAGGAGGGATGTATTCAGCACTATATTGGGGGGGGGGGGAACAATAGCTGGGTTGGGTGTTAGTAATGGAGGGGACATCGGCCTCCTGAGGAACAAACTCACAGCCATAGCTTCAGAGAAGGAGCGTGACTTTGTTACCCTGGGAGATTGGTGGCATCCTTGATAACATTCAATGAAGTCACAGAAACACTCAGGTTAGAGTGGCTCCGGATTTTGTCAACCATGTTGAGAGGTTGGTAAGGAGGACAGAAACCTGTCATTGGCTCTGGCGCGCACTCTGTGGCAGGTGGAAATATCAGCCAACATCAAGCTGATTGTACCGTCTCTGTATGAAGGGGCAGTGGCCTGATGAGTTAGCATCACCGCTCAGTAAGATTTTTCCAAAACACGTTGCTTACACTAATCCAAAGTAGTGGTCGAATGCCTGTTTGGGCTGTACTAAGTTGGATTGTGAAAGGTGTTATGCTGTATGTTCCCATATACAGAAGTGCAGACTCGGTCTGTATATTTGGTGGCATCAATGGGCTTACTGACTGGGGATTCTATCTTGTTGCATTTGAGGCTATATCACACATGTGATCAGAGAAGATGAACGCTGGGGGCAGGTGGATATTTCCCTTTGTCGGAAGCGTGACCACAATGTCCGTTGTATGCCAGATCAATACGTGGGGATGAACGAGTAATGTTGGGAAGTTATTTCTCTCTGTGTTCTGGATGAAGAGATCATTGCTGGGAAGAAGGCACCCAGGTATTATTTAGGACATAGGCGAGTTTGTTTCTTTGTCCTAAAGAATACCGGTGTAGTGTTAGTCATGGAACTAGAGGGTTCCTTGAACCTAACCGTAGGTAGAGGTGCATGGTATACAATGGGCATGATCTCTGAAATCCAGGCACAGGGGTGGAATTGTGTGGGTTTGGTAATTGTTGTAAACTTATATGTGTAGTTAAGCGATATTTATCTAGAAGGGTCTCCCAGTTGTCTATGCAAGTTGAGGGACGATTTGACGGTGAGCTCTCTGTGTACAAATTGGAGACGTTGCTGCCAAGTCAGAGCCCTGCAATGCCGCTGCGAGCAAGCCTGCCTAATCCCGACCCGTATTTACAGTAAAAGGTTATAGGAGGTTGGGAGCGGGGTGCGGGGTGCGTAATACATATATAGGTATATATTATGGTAATAAGTTGATTTATGTTTGTGGTAGAGTGTGACCTATGGGTATTGTAGGCTAGTAATATGGGCAAGAAAGGCCCTCCTCAAGACTCTGGGTCTGAAAGCTGGGCGATATGTTGCTCTGAATGGGTGCTGGTGAATGGTGAATGAATGGGCACCCCTTGCCTGTACTGCCGTCCTGAAGATACCCAAGATGCAGAATGGTGACATGGAAGCTGTCGCTGAAGAATGGTGGAGATGTGTCACTCAGTGGCAAAGCGGCACGTGTTGGGAAGCATCACATGGTAAAACAATTATGGACTGCTCCATAGGACCTGTTTCTGCACACGTTGAAAACACAGCGTGGTAAGACAATTGTGTACTGTTCCATAAGAGATGTCTCTGGAGCGCTAGTTGGAAACAACCACGCGTTACACAAGCTAAGGACTGTGCCACAGGTACTGGTTCGGAAGCACATGTTGGGGAACCACACACGTTAAGACAGTTATGAACTGTTCAAAAGGAGCCGTGTCTGAAGAAGGGTGGTATGCGCCTTTTAGGCGCAAAGCGGTTGCCGATTGGTGAGTGGTGTTGGAATCAGACAGGAATTAGTATTATTTTTTCATCTACACAGCTGTTTGTACAGCCGAACTCAGCCATATTGATGCCAGGCAGTCTCACATGTTTAAAAGCAAGGAATGTGACACAATTTGAATAGCAGAATGAATTCTATTCAGCCCACCTGGAATGTACTGAACTTCAAAGATAATATGGCGCCGGCTTGTCTGCAAGAACAAAGGACAGCTGGTGGGGCGTCCGAGATCGAGCCACAAGATGGCAATCCAGTCGGAGCAGTTGCAATTCATGGGCAGACACTGCCCCCCAGAGGCCAAGTATGGCAGGACTGTACGAGGTAATTAGCCTGGGGGAGGAAACGCCCCAGAGACGCTGATTGGTCTACGGGAAAGATAGGATGGGCAATGGGGTGTGGTATGGCTGAGGTATGTTTAACAAAAAGGGTTGCAACCATGAGTTGGGCCTCTCCTCTTTATTCCATCATGAGGCGTAGCTGCGAAGGTCGGATAAGTATGGCTTATATTATACTTTGATTGTATGCTATGTATTATTGTAACTTCTATTGATACCTTATGCACGCTGTATTATTTCCTTGGGAAATAAATGAGATTTGATTGATCTTAGACCGTGTATTGATTTCATAGACAAGGGTGGTAGTATTGTGATATTAACAATAACATGTGCTTGGCGTAATTGATCGATTAGCTGAACTATAGGGAATAGACAAAGGAATACATAACTGATAATAATAATAATAGATTGAAGTGATCAGTTACTTCAAGTGGTAAGCGCCATTTTGTTTAGATCGCATATGTTTGGGTTGCTTAATATATATTATAGGTCTTTTGACATTGCTGTAATTATATTGTATATTTGTATTTCTGTATATTAATTCTATACTGTGTTTATTGTTAGTTGCACACTCCCCTGAAGAAGCTTGTTGCGAAACATGTTGGGAACGAGTGCTACTGGCTCATCAACTTGCTTTGCCGGGATCCCTTCAGTCTAGTAAAAACGCGTATATTGTCTTTTGTATTCCTATGTACTATATACAACAATATAGTGCTTTTTATGCATTTAAATAAATGGATTTTTATCATATCTTGCTCTAATAGAATTTATAATCACACCGTTTAAAAATCTCCTTAGCCTTTTTCCCTTCTTTCCCCCTTCCCTGTTCCGAAATTTTCATCCAATCGCCCTTTGTTTCACAAGTTCCCACCACCTACTGCTGCAAAAGTCCAGAATAGAAACCTGTGCCTGAAAAAAAACCCTTAAAGGATTGTGTTACCTCTACATCTTCCAGGAGAGCCGAATTCAGTTTCCAGGTACCCCTTCCCCTGAGTGGAGTGTCCGAGGCATTCAGAGTCACAGACAGCATACAGTGGTCAGAGAACTCCACCGCCCTCAACTCAGGATCCGAGAAAGCAGAGTTCTCCTTTAAAAAAAACCTATCTATCCTACTCTGACTATTTCCTCTCTGAAATGTGAATCCTGTGCTGCCAGGGCAGTGCTTAATATGCACATCTACCAGGCCTGCTTGTCTCACCATATCTCTAAGAAAAACGCTATCGTACGCCAGCCTGTCTATGGAGACTCTCCTGTCTTCAGGCCTAATTATGGTGTTAAAATCACCTCCAAAGACAACCTGCTGGGACGTACAAAGGAAGGGCTTGATCTCTCTGAGGAGGCATTTCCTGCCCCATCTTGACTGCGGTCCATAGATATTGATCAGACGCAGGTCCTGCCCCCTAACAGAGATGTCCAAGACCATGCATCTCCCAATCTCTACCTCAATTACCCACCGGCACGTTACCATATCGGTTTTAAAAAGGACCGCAACTCCACTGCAGGGCTCAGCCGCAAGAGACCAAAAGGAGGGACCGCATCTCCACTCCCTTTTTGCTAGATGGACATCGGCCAAAGTATTGAGCCAGGTCTCTTGCAAAAATAAAATCTCGGCATCAAACTCGCTGAGCAAAAATAAGGCAATATCACGAGCTCTTGCAGATTTAATGCTGGCAACATTAATGGTCGTCACCTTTATCGGAGTGGGAACTGCCATCAGGATGATTGGGGTAGTCGTTTCTTAACCTTTGCCACACTCTCATCACCAGAAACAGCTCTCTTCAAACTATGTGACTCCCCCTTATCCATGGATGATAAAGAAAAAGATATATCAGACATCCCATCACCTGACAAAACTGAGAAGGTGTTGCCAAGAGGAACCCCTCCTGGGTCCGACTCTGAGGAAGAAATAACCACTTTATTTGTCTTCCTCTTCTTCTTTTTCTTCCTCCTAAACTTCTCCCACCCCTCATCATCCGAATCCCCCTCAACAGAGGGTGAGACATGGGATATGGACACCCTTCCATCAGCCCCACCTCCATCCAGCACCCCCACATTCCCCTGACCACGTTTGCGCTGCCGAGAGACAGGGACTGGAGGCTGAGAAGGAAGATCCACCAAACCTGCCCCCCCAGCAGCTTCCGTTAGTCTGGAGGATCTACGTACAGCAGGACCAGGGACCACCACATGGGGGACAGACTCAGGGACCACACCACTAGGGGAAACAGAATCTGAAACAGATGTAACAGACACAGGAGGGACAGACTCAGGGACCACATTACCAGGAGAAACAGAACCTGAAACAGATGGAACAGACACAGGGGGGACAGACTCAGGGACCACATTACCAGGAGAAACAGAACCTGAAACAGATGGAACAGACACAGGGGGGACAGACTCAGGGGCCACATTACCAGGGGAAACAGAATCCAAAACAACAGATGCAACAGACACAGGAGGGACAACAACAGTTACAGCGGCCTCATCCTCCTTATCCAGCCTCTGCAGCTCAGCCTCCAATCCCAGCAAGTTATGTAATGCCTCTGGGCACTTACTGTAAGGGTGACCAAGTTTTTGGCACAAATTGCACCGAATTTGGGTATAATCCTTTGCCAAATGGTCCAAATCCTGGCATAGCGAACACTTTACGGGTGCAGATAGATGCAAAATGGCCTTTTTCACCACATTTATTACAAACTTTGGGCTGACCCTGGTAGAATATAGTCAGCCGATCTCTCCCCAGAAAAGCTGAGCAGGGCAGATGTTGGACTACATTTCCCAGCATCCCCAATTTTATTGACACTGTCCAGGCCCCTGTCCATATCCCATGTTCATCCAGGACCTTCCGCAGTGGAGTGAGGACCTCACCATATCGGTGTAGCCATACTATTAAATCAGCCTCTGGTATGGATTCGTTACGCACCAGGATGGTCACTGATTTTATCAGAGTCTGCCTGGAAATCACCTTTGGCACCAAACCACTCCACTGCGGAAGGCCCTTGCATCTCCTATATCTCTCCCAGAATAAATCTAGACCCTCAGGTTTTACAAAGGACAAATCAAATTCATAACTCCCCACTGGGCAAATCAAAGCAAAAATATCCAAGGCTTTAAACCCCATTTCCAAAACCAGCTCAGCCACCCTCCCCCTCACTGGTGGGGTCCCCTCCCCCTCCCACTTCAACTGAACCACATTTCTCCTCCTGTACCCACTACCCATCCCACCACCAAACCTCCCCAAATTGTGACCATTAACATTTACAACATTCCACCCACCCTCCTTGGTGCGACTCCCCAAAACCAATGCATAACTCCCCATATTCCTCCCAACAGAAGAGACATTTGTGTGTTTTGAGACATCTGACACATTTATAGCAGATACCGATTGTACAGATTTGGTCTGTACAATCGATGAGTCTTTCTTCTGCTGAGCAGAGAGAGAAATGTCATTTTTATTTTGCTCAGCAATGTTAACCCCTTCACCACCACCCACCACATTCACTGCCTTATCAATATAATTGCTGTCATTATTTTCTGGCACATTCATAGTTCCCACCGTATCCACAGTCACTGCTGTCCCCATACATACTTCACCTCCCGGCAGACTCTTCTCCTCCAACAGGACAGGACTATCAGCTGAGCAGAGGGAATGTTGTTCTAATACAGCAACAGGTGAATCATTGCAGGAGACTTCCATGGCTGTCTCCACTTCACATGCTGCACTGTGCTGAACCCCTCCACCACCTGCATCAATCAGCCCAGGTGAAGGAGAAACAGGCTCTCTGGAGCTGGCAGCCATCTTGCTTGTAGAACTACAAGTCTCAGCAGTAGCAGCAAAATCCAGGCGTGGGGTGTATGATGGAGATCCATCAACATTGGTCTGGTAGGCTGATGACACCTCTGCCAGGGGCTCTCCCTCCATGTCTGCAGAAGGTTTCTCCACAGCAGAAACTCCAACAGGCAGCTGTTTGCAGAGCTCCTTCCCTCTCTGTTCCTCAGCCGGGACACCATCCACTACAGCAGGTGGGGCAGACATGTTGGAAGGAGGCAGTACAGCGCACTGGGATCCCTCCACAAGTGTTGACTCTGCCGGTCTGTAATCCCTCCGCTCATCCTCTGGGACCTCCGATGGTTCACCAACAGACCTGTCTGCCCTCGGGGGTGACTCCATCAGTTGGATAAACTGCAGGGTGCCATGTTGACTCTCAACCCCCTAGCTGGTTGCCGCTGGTGATTCCCCAGCCTGACATGGGGGGAGAGGTGCAGAGCCAGATGAAGCCGGGTTGTCTGTTACCTGCGGCTGCTCATCCACAGAACTCAGCGATGTCTGGCTGGAAAATCTTTTTTCATTTTTAAATTTTTCTGCAAAAGCTCCACTTCTGTCTTTCAGTTTCTCCAAAAATAAAGATTGCGTCTTTACCTTCTCCTCCAGCTGCTGTAACTCTGGCTTTATGGTTCTTACTCCAGGCCTGGAAATACTTGGTCTTGAAGTTTTTATGTTCAGCTTTTAAACATTTAAGCTTCTCCTCAGCCCTTCCAATTGCCCAAAAACGGTCAACAATCTTCTGTCTGTAGGCATCCACGTTCTCAGCAGGGCCTGGACCCACAGTCAAATCCTCCACCTCCTCCTCCTCACTAGGCCCCGTATCATCAGGGGTAGGGATGAGCTTCGTGTTCGAGTCGAACGTACGTTCGACTCGAACATTGGCTGTTCGTCCGTTCGGCGAAATCCGAACATTTTGGTCCGTTCGCGTCAAATTCGTGTGCGATGGCGCAGTGCATTGCTGGCTCATGATTGGCCAAGCATGCACTGTGACCCCGCATGCTTGGCCAATCGCAGCGCCAGCAGCGAGGAGAGCCATGATTGGCCACAGGCAGGATGCCTGTGGCCAATCATAGCTCAGGCTGTGTAGTGCACGCCCCACACTATATAAGGCCGCCATCGCGGGGGCCTCGTGTAGTGTGTTGGCGTCTGAAGCAGTGGGTGTTCTGTGTACCTTCAACACAGTACACACCAATCGTTTTTGGCCGATTTTCTATCTTGCTGTTGTGTAGTGGTTATTGTCTGCGTGCCCTGACCGCAGTATACACCGCTATATTCACCTCACCTATATAGCTAGTGATCTATCTTTTATAATAGAGCTTGCAGTCAGTAGTGTTAGGAGATAGTGCGTGCTGAGTTAGAGTAGGATTTTGCAATATCAATCAATTGGATCGCTCTGCAAATGCTGTCTCATGTACCCCTTAAATGGACAAAGCCTACTTGATCTTTATGCGCAGCCACTGCGCCCATCAAGCGCAGCCACTGTGCCTATCAAGCGCAGCCACTGTGCCCATCAAACGCAAGTACTGTGCTCATTAAACGCAGCTACTGGTGCCACTAGCGGCTGGTGCTCAAAATTTTTGGGGAGGTGCAAACAAACTGAAAAAAGAAAATCAATTGCGGCCATTGTGCCATCAAACTAAGCCACTGTGCCCATCAAGCCCAACCACTGTGTCTATCAAACGCAGCCACTGTGCCCACCAAGCGTAGCCCCTGTGCCCAGCAAGTTCAGCCACTGTGCCCATCAAATGCAACCACTGTGCCCATCAACCACAGCCACTGTGCCCATCAATTGCCACCACCGTGCCCATCAAATGCAACCACTGTGCCCATCAAACGCCGCCACTGTGCCCATCAAATGCAGCCACTGTGCCATCAAACGCAAGCCACTGTGCCCATCAAATGCTGCCATTATGCCCATGAAACGCAGCCACTGTGCCCATCAAAGGCAGCTACTGTGCCCATCAAGAGCAGCCATTGTGCCAACTACCATACCTATCAATTGCTGCCAGTATGCCCATCAATTTCTGCCAGTGTACCCATCAATTGCCGCTCCTGTGCCCCATCAAATGCTGCCAGTGTGCCCATCATTTGCCGCTGCAACTGTGCCCCATCAAATGCTGCCAGTGTGTATCACCCCAGCACTTGCCTGTCTTGCAGCGGGTCAGTGGCGGTGTCCTGCGTGCTCCTTGATGTCTTCTTCCGTCCTCTCTATCAGGCGTCCAATCACAGCGTCTGATGTTTCAGCCAATCAGGTGACAGATAACAGACCCGAGCACCTGATTGGCTGAGAGGTGGTTCAGTGTTAGCAAAGTGAATTCCTTCGCTTTGCTAACAAACAATTGAGTGAGAAGCAAACGCACAGCATTGCACCCGCTGTTCACCTTTTTGGGTGCCTATTAGAGTCTACGGCTCTAATCAGGTGCTTCCAAAAAAAAAAAACCATCACTATAATTCAGGTGCCCAGCGCCAGAAAAGGGGCCAGACACCTGAATAGGGGGTGTCAGTGGGGACTATAAATAGATTCATGCAAGGCATGAATCTATCTATGGTGATAGAGCGGTGACAGAAGATAGGGGGCAGCGCTCCTGCGCCCTTTACGGACGCACTGCCACTGTATGTTATACTTTTCATTTAAAGCCCCTCTCAGAGATAAAATCCACACCCCTGCCTGTTGTAGCCACTTCCTATTGGATGGGCTATGGTAAAAAAAAGGTGGACGTCAGCAGAGAGGATTGGAGGAGACTGGTGGTCCCCTGGGTCGGTGGTACTCCTAACAGTGGGGATGTGGGATCTAGTTTGGGGATTTACGTGGGTATATCTGGCTTCACACAGTAAGGGGGAAAAGGCCTAATAGAAAAAGATAGTGGGTATTTAAGTCAAATAATGAAGAGGTAGAGAAAACATTTTGGGAGCCCAATGGATCCAGCAAATTATGCATTCTAATTATTTTCCTATTGCATTCTTCTTTCTTTTCTCCAGTACCACTACATTAAACTCCCACTTAAATTAATATTTTATTGCTTCATAGGCAGAACAAATGTCATTTGTAATTATATGGCAGAGGTTGCAGTGTGGTGGCACCAGCACCAGTGCCTAAGGACCAATTTTTCTGCCCCTGTTTAACAGGGGCGTTTAAGTACAATTTTTGATGCAATGCTTTGCAGCAGGGCTAATTCCTGCAATAAAACTAGAGTATATGGAAGAGGTTGCAGTGTGGTGGCACCAGCAGCAGTGCCTAAGGCCAAACTTTTCTGCCCCTGTTTAACAGGGACATGTAATTACAATTCTTGATATAATATTTCACAGGAGGGCCCCTTCCTGTGCCCACCCAGAGTAACGGTGAGGACCACAACCACCAAAGGTCAATTTTTCTACCACTGTTCAACAATGGCATGTAATTACAATTCTTGATATAATCGTTCACAGCAGGGCGCTCCAGCGCCCACCAAGAGTCACTTTGAGGGCTTACAATGTTGTGGCAAAACCAACACCTTGTTCCGCCATTTCTGCAGAGCATATAGGGCAGGCCCCTACTTTCAAACATCCAACTTACAAACATCTCCTACTTGCAAACGGAAGGAGACAACAGCAAGTGAGATGAAAAAAGATGGACGACAAAACAAATTATACAGGGGTGATAACCCTTCCCTATGTTTTCCAAAAAGCTTAAAAATAGTTTTTTGGACTGGAGCTACACTTTAAAAATGTACCAGTTGAAAATTACAAACAGATTCAACTTAACACAACAAACCTACACAGTCCCTGTCTTGTTTGCACCGCCTGTATACTGCTGTTCTGAGTATATAGGGCCCGGGGGCCACACGCATTTCCTTTTTTTAATATGGGTACAGGGTTCCCCTAATATGCGTACAAGACCCAAATAGGCTGGTAATGGGCAGGGAGGGCTACCCATGCCATTTTTCTCAATGATTTTCAACCATATTGCAGGAACCAGATATAACATTAAAACCGCAAGCAGTTTTAAATGGTGTTATTTCCGTTTAATGTCATTTTGTGCAGGGACTGTTCTAAACACGGGAAAGACGTGGCACTTCACAGGCATACTACAGACACCCCCCAGGCACGATATTTAAAGGAATATTTCACTTTTTTTTCCACTTTAATCGTCATTAAAATCAGTGCTCCCGCCAAAACGGCCGTTTTAAAACTTTTTTTTGCATTGACCCATGTCCCCTGGGGCAGGAGTCAGGTCCCCAAATCCTTTTTAGAACAGTATCTTGCATATTAGCCGTTAAAATTAGCACTTTTCATTTCGAACGTTCGAGTCCCATAGACTTCAATGGGGTTCTAACGTTCGTTCGAATTTGGGGTCCGTTCGAAAGTTCTGGTGCGAACCGAACCGGGGAGGTGTTCGGCTCATCCCTAATCAGGGGAATCCCTCCCAGGGCCTCCCCCAGGATCAGGCATTATTCCTGGGCCAAGCTAGCAGGCAAAGCCCAGGCTTGAAAAAAGGGTGGTTCTCAGAGAGCTCTTTGGGTGTGTCCTCCTCCTCCTTCCCACTGATCATCAATGTAAGGGACTTTCTTCCCACTGGCCACCAATGTAAGGAACATTCTTCCCACTGATCACCAATGTAAAGGAAAATTCTTCCCACTGATCCCCAATGGAAGAGACATTCTTCCCACTGATCACCAATGTAAGGAACATTCTTCCCACTGATCACCAATGTAAGGAACATTCTTCCCACTGATCATTAATGTAAGGGGCATTCTTTACACTGATCACCAATGTAAGGGGTATTCTTACCACTGATCACTAGTGATGGCCGAACGGTTCGCCCGGCGGTCGTTTCGCGGCGAATTTCCGACATTCGCGGTCCGCACGTTCGAACGCCTTTTTCCGTCGTTCGCCGCGGCGGACTTACGTGTTTAATGTATACAAGAACTTTAACCTTTGGTGACACGTTTATCATGTGATACAGGACAGCCAATTGAGACATGACAGCACATGGACACTTGTACATTCCCCCTAACCTATAAATACACCCGATCCGGTGGCCATTTTACATTCTTTCTTCTGTTAAGATAGGGACAGGTTCCTGTGTGGAGTAGGGAGAGATAAACCACTAGCTATTTGGTACACAAAAGTTCTTTTCAGGACTGGTATAGGTGTTAGGTGTTGATAGGTTTGCTGTGCTGCTGATTCTTGCAGCAGCCTGAGTGTCTTTTGTTAGTTTAGAGAAAGGGAAAGGACGGTGTATGCTACAGGGACAGCCAGATTAGTCTTTCATCATCATCATCATCATCATCATCATTAGCTGTTACTATCAAGGTCCACAAAAGAGCTGTTCCAGTAACCACTAATCGTTCTCTTTTTTTGCCAATTTGTATAGGGACAGGAAGGAAGCAGTGTTGTCAGGCAGTGAGGGTAATTTTAAAGACTTGCTGTTATTATTAGTTCCACAAAGGTTCTTTTCAGGACTGGTATCAGTGGTACAGTAATAGGCTTGTACATGTATAATATTCTTTCTTCCAAATATAGAAAGGATATTATACTTGACTGCTGCCCTTCTGCTGCAGTCTGCTAAACATTCACAACTCACTTGTTCCACAAAAGTTCTTATAAGGACTGGTAACTTGGTATAGGGTGCTACGGTACATAGGCTTGAGTGCGGTACAGTCTGCTGTTCTGTAAGGACCGCTATCGGTCCACAATAGATAGGGTTGACGTGCACCACTGCTGACCGCTGCCCTATACTGCAGCAGTCCTTCAGCGGTATAGGGACTGACGTACAGTCTGCTAATCACTAACACACAACCTGCTTGTTCCACAAAAGTTCTTATAAGGACTGGTAACTTGGTATAGGGTGCTACGGTACATAGGCTTGAGTGCGGTACAGTCTGCTGTTCTGTAAGGACCGCTATCGGTCCACAATAGATAGGGTTGACGTGCACCACTGCTGACCGCTGCCCTATACTGCAGCAGTCCTTCAGCGGTATAGGGACTGACGTACAGTCTGCTAAACACTAATACACAACCTGCTTGGTCCACAAAAGTTCTTATAAGGACTGGTAACTTGGTATAGGGTGCTACGGTACATAGGCTTGAGTGCGGTACAGTCTGCTGTTCTGTAAGGACCGCTATCGGTCCACAATAGATAGGGTTGACGTGCACCACTGCTGACCGCTGCCCTATACTGCAGCAGTCCTTCAGCGGTATAGGGACTGACGTACAGTCTGCTAAACACTAATACACAACCTGCTTGGTCCACAAAAGTTCTTATAAGGACTGGTAACTTGGTATAGGGTGCTACGGTACATAGGCTTGAGTGCGGTACAGTCTGCTGTTCTGTAAGGACCGCTATCGGTCCACAATAGATAGGGTTGACGTGCACCACTGCTGACCGCTCACCTATACTGCAGCAGTCCTTCAGCGGTATAGGGACTGACGTACAGTCTGCTAATCACTAACACACAACCTGCTTGTTCCACAAAAGTTCTTATAAGGACTGGTAACTTGGTATAGGGTGCTACGGTACATAGGCTTGAGTGCGGTACAGTCTGCTGTTCTGTAAGGACCGCTATCGGTCCACAATAGATAGGGTTGACGTGCACCACTGCTGACCGCTGCCCTATACTGCAGCAGTCCTTCAGCGGTATAGGGACTGACGTACAGTCTGCTAATCACTAACACACAACCTGCTTGTTCCACAAAAGTTCTTATAAGGACTGGTAACTTGGTATAGGGTGCTACGGTACATAGGCTTGAGTGCGGTACAGTCTGCTGTTCTGTAAGGACCGCTATCGGTCCACAATAGATAGGGTTGACGTGCACCACTGCTGACCGCTGCCCTATACTGCAGCAGTCCTTCAGCGGTATAGGGACTGACGTACAGTCTGCTAAACACTAATACACAACCTGCTTGGTCCACAAAAGTTCTTATAAGGACTGGTAACTTGGTATAGGGTGCTACGGTACATAGGCTTGAGTGCGGTACAGTCTGCTGTTCTGTAAGGACCGCTATCGGTCCACAATAGATAGGGTTGACGTGCACCACTGCTGACCGCTGCCCTATACTGCAGCAGTCCTTCAGCGGTATAGGGACTGACGTACAGTCTGCTAAACACTAATACACAACCTGCTTGGTCCACAAAAGTTCTTATAAGGACTGGTAACTTGGTATAGGGTGCTACGGTACATAGGCTTGAGTGCGGTACAGTCTGCTGTTCTGTAAGGACCGCTATCGGTCCACAATAGATAGGGTTGACGTGCACCACTGCTGACCGCTGCCCTATACTGCAGCAGTCCTTCAGCGGTATAGGGACTGACGTACAGTCTGCTAAACACTAATACACAACCTGCTTGGTCCACAAAAGTTCTTATAAGGACTGGTAACTTGGTATAGGGTGCTACGGTACATAGGCTTGAGTGCGGTACAGTCTGCTGTTCTGTAAGGACCGCTATCGGTCCACAATAGATAGGGTTGACGTGCACCACTGCTGACCGCTCACCTATACTGCAGCAGTCCTTCAGCGGTATAGGGACTGACGTACAGTCTGCTAATCACTAACACACAACCTGCTTGTTCCACAAAAGTTCTTATAAGGACTGGTAACTTGGTATAGGGTGCTACGGTACATAGGCTTGAGTGCGGTACAGTCTGCTGTTCTGTAAGGACCGCTATCGGTCCACAATAGATAGGGTTGACGTGCACCACTGCTGACCGCTGCCCTATACTGCAGCAGTCCTTCAGCGGTATAGGGACTGACGTACAGTCTGCTAATCACTAACACACAACCTGCTTGTTCCACAAAAGTTCTTATAAGGACTGGTAACTTGGTATAGGGTGCTACGGTACATAGGCTTGAGTGCGGTACAGTCTGCTGTTCTGTAAGGACCGCTATCGGTCCACAATAGATAGGGTTGACGTGCACCACTGCTGACCGCTGCCCTATACTGCAGCAGTCCTTCAGCGGTATAGGGACTGACGTACAGTCTGCTAAACACTAATACACAACCTGCTTGGTCCACAAAAGTTCTTATAAGGACTGGTAACTTGGTATAGGGTGCTACGGTACATAGGCTTGAGTGCGGTACAGTCTGCTGTTCTGTAAGGACCGCTATCGGTCCACAATAGATAGGGTTGACGTGCACCACTGCTGACCGCTCACCTATACTGCAGCAGTCCTTCAGCGGTATAGGGACTGACGTACAGTCTGCTAATCACTAACACACAACCTGCTTGTTCCACAAAAGTTCTTATAAGGACTGGTAACTTGGTATAGGGTGCTACGGTACATAGGCTTGAGTGCGGTACAGTCTGCTGTTCTGTAAGGACCGCTATCGGTCCACAATAGATAGGGTTGACGTGCACCACTGCTGACCGCTGCCCTATACTGCAGCAGTCCTTCAGCGGTATAGGGACTGACGTACAGTCTGCTAATCACTAACACACAACCTGCTTGTTCCACAAAAGTTCTTATAAGGACTGGTAACTTGGTATAGGGTGCTACGGTACATAGGCTTGAGTGCGGTACAGTCTGCTGTTCTGTAAGGACCGCTATCGGTCCACAATAGATAGGGTTGACGTGCACCACTGCTGACCGCTGCCCTATACTGCAGCAGTCCTTCAGCGGTATAGGGACTGACGTACAGTCTGCTAAACACTAATACACAACCTGCTTGGTCCACAAAAGTTCTTATAAGGACTGGTAACTTGGTATAGGGTGCTACGGTACATAGGCTTGAGTGCGGTACAGTCTGCTGTTCTGTAAGGACCGCTATCGGTCCACAATAGATAGGGTTGACGTGCACCACTGCTGACCGCTCACCTATACTGCAGCAGTCCTTCAGCGGTATAGGGACTGACGTACAGTCTGCTAATCACTAACACACAACCTGCTTGTTCCACAAAAGTTCTTATAAGGACTGGTAACTTGGTATAGGGTGCTACGGTACATAGGCTTGAGTGCGGTACAGTCTGCTGTTCTGTAAGGACCGCTATCGGTCCACAATAGATAGGGTTGACGTGCACCACTGCTGACCGCTCACCTATACTGCAGCAGTCCTTCAGCGGTATAGGGACTGACGTACAGTCTGCTAATCACTAACACACAACCTGCTTGTTCCACAAAAGTTCTTATAAGGACTGGTAACTTGGTATAGGGTGCTACGGTACATAGGCTTGAGTGCGGTACAGTCTGCTGTTCTGTAAGGACCGCTATCGGTCCACAATAGATAGGGTTGACGTGCACCACTGCTGACCGCTGCCCTATACTGCAGCAGTCCTTCAGCGGTATAGGGACTGACGTACAGTCTGCTAAACACTAATACACAACCTGCTTGGTCCACAAAAGTTCTTATAAGGACTGGTAACTTGGTATAGGGTGCTACGGTACATAGGCTTGAGTGCGGTACAGTCTGCTGTTCTGTAAGGACCGCTATCGGTCCACAATAGATAGGGTTGACGTGCACCACTGCTGACCGCTGCCCTATACTGCAGCAGTCCTTCAGCGGTATAGGGACTGACGTACAGTCTGCTAAACACTAATACACAACCTGCTTGGTCCACAAAAGTTCTTATAAGGACTGGTAACTTGGTATAGGGTGCTACGGTACATAGGCTTGAGTGCGGTACAGTCTGCTGTTCTGTAAGGACCGCTATAGGTCCACAATAGATAGGGTTGACGTGCACCACTGCTGACCGCTCACCTATACTGCAGCAGTCCTTCAGCGGTATAGGGACTAAGAGTTTTGTCACAGGGTCATTTAAAAAATGACATGCAGAGGAAGAGGCAGGCCCTTCCGCAGGGGTGGTAGGGGTAGGGCAGGAGCAACAGGCTTGAGCCAAAGTGGGAAGTTGCAGAAGGTGCGTTCAATTACTTTAAAGGATGCACCAGACTTGGTTGAGTGGCTCGCTCAGCCTTACTCTTCTGCACCCTCCTCATCCTCTCGATCTGCACCCTCTTCTTCACTCTCTGCTATGTGCACCCCCAAAGACACTACCACCAACAACACGACCACCACCACCACCACCACATACCTTCCGCTTGAGTCACTGGAATTATTTTCCGATCCATATCAAGAGGACATTTCTGATGCGCAGCCACTCTTGGTATTGGATCAGGAAGAGGAGGTAGCAACAAGCGCTACTCAGCAGTCTGACGCCAGTACCCAGATCAGCCCAAGGAGGAGGTTGGTCCCCGGTGTTGCTGCCTACTCTACTTATAGCGGTGGGGAAGGTGACGTTGATGATGACGTGTCTAGTGATGTCACGTGGGTGCCCACAAGAGAGGAAGAGGAGGGGAGTTCAGAGGGAGATATGGACCAGCAGATAGGGAGGAGAAGCAGCAATGACTTACATTGCACAGCAGGGACAAAGCAGACTGCAAATGTATCAGGAGCGAGTCATCGACCATGTACGGTCACATCTGGCGCTCCCAGGACACCGGCACATGGCTCCGCAGTGTGGGCTTTTTTTAACGTGTCCGCTGCTGACAATAGCGTTGCCATCTGCAATCTTTGCAGTCAACGCGTTAGTCGCGGTAAGCCCAATACTCACCTAGGGACGACCGCCTTAAGAAGGCACATGAGCAGCCATCACCGAGCCCAGTGGGAGCAACGGAACACACAAAGCCACACTGCAGGCTCTCACCGTCCAGCCTCGTCTTCTACTTCTCCTTCTCCTCTCTCCTCACAATTGTCCTCCACTCCACCTTCCATCACGCCAAGCTCACATTTTTCTGCAAAAAGGCAGGCTTCCGTGGGCCTAATGTTTGAGCGTAAAAAAATGATGACGCCGGATAACCCTCTTGCCCAACGGTTGGCGGCTGGCTTGTCAGAACTCATAGCCCGCCAACTACTGCCATATAAACTGGTGGACTCGGAGGCCTTTCGCAAATTTGTGGCCATTGGAACACCACAATGGAAGGTCCCAGGAAGGAAGTATTTCTCAGAGAAGGGCATCCCAGAGCTATATGGCCATGTTCAGCGGCAAGTGAATGTATCTCTGGCACACAGTGTCGGTGCCAAGATACATCTGACCACAGACACGTGGTCTAGCAAACACGGGCAGGGAAGGTATATCAGTTTTACTGCCCACTGGGTGAACCTTCTGACGGCCGTCAAGCATGTAACCCGTGGCACCCGTGTAGATTTGGTTTTACCGCCACGGATTGCATGCAGGCCTGACTCTTCTTCTCCTCCTCCTACTCCATCCTCCTCCCTCTCCTCCTCAGCTGCCTCCTCCTTTTCCGCTGCTAGCGTCTCTTCCACTGCACCGCCCAAGCTCCCCAGAACCTATTCCACATGCCAGGTGAGACGTTGCCATGCCGTGCTGCGTCTGTTGTGCCTGGAAGCAAAGAGCCACACTGGCCCGGCACTCCTTTCAGCTTTGCGTTCACAGGCAGATGAGTGGCTAACACCGCTCAATTTGACAGTTGGTAAAGTGGTGTGTGACAACGGTGCCAATCTGCTTAGCGCATTGAAACAGGGCAAAATCACGCACGTGCCGTGCATGGCACACGTCTTAAACTTGGTCGTGCAGCGATTCCTTGTCAAATACCCTGGGGTCCAGGACATCTTGCGGCAGGCAAGGAAAATCTCGGCCCATTTCAGAAGATCTTACACGGCCATGGCTCGCCTTGCTGACATTCAGCGGCGACACCATCTGCCGGTCAGACGTCTTATTTGCGATTGCCCGACGCGATGGAACTCAACCTTCTATATGCTTGATAGGCTGCTCCAGCAGAAACGTGCAGTTAACGTCTACCTGTATGAACTCTGCGAAAGAAACGGTTCTGGGGAGCTGGGTTTTTTTTCACCGCGCCAGTGGCTGCTCATGCGCGACACATGCAGACTTCTGCGGCCATTTGAGGAGATCACCAAACTGGTCAGTCGCAGCCATGGCGCCATCAGTGACATGGTACCTTATGCCTTCTTTCTGGAGCGTGCATTGCGTCGTGTCATTGATCAGGCTGTGGAGGAGCAGGAGCGGGAAGATGAGGAAGTCGCAATGCTGGATGAATTCCCAGGGGGGGCTACTCTATCTGAGACAAGTCAACAACAGGAGTCTGATGAGGAGTCAGAGGAGGATGGTGCCGGGGCGGATGAGCAGGAGCAAGAAGAGCATGCTTTAAACCTTTCTGGGATCCCTGTTGTGCGAGGATGGGGAGAGGAGAATGAAGAGGACGACATTATCCTGGATGATGAGCAGGAGCCAGGCCACCACACCGCTTCCACTTTAGTGCAAATGGGGGCCTTCATGCTCCAGTGTTTTAATAGGGACCCCCGTATAAAAAGCATGAGGGTCAAGGACCAGTACTGGGTGGCAACGTACTTAGACCCCCGGTACAAACACAAAATGGCGGAAATGTTACCGCCGTCGCAGAGGGCTGTCAGAATGCAGCACTTCCAGGCCTTGCTTCGAGAAATGCTGCATTCTGCTTTTGCGTGCGCTGGCAGAGGAGCAATTCCCACTCCCAGAGAAGGATTTGCGGGTACCAATCCAACAGCGCCTGCAAGAAGAGGCCGGTTTGAAGATGTGTTGGTGACTTCGGATATGAGGTCATTCTTTCAGCCGACCCATCGACAGGTGTCATCCGGATCCAGCATCAGGGAACGCCTAGACCGTCAGGTGTCCGACTACATTGGGTTAACGGCCGATGTGGACGCTCTGAGGAGTGATGAACCCCTAGACTACTGGGTGGGCAGGCTTGACCTCTGGCCAGAGCTTGCCCAATTTGCAATCGAACTGTTGGCTTGCCCCTCATCCAGTGTCCTGTCCGAAAGGACGTTCAGCGCAGCAGGGGGGATTGTGACCGATAAGCGTACTCGCCTAGCTCACCACAGTGTTAACTACCTCACATTTCTAAAAATGAATGAGGCATGGATCTCGGAGGAATTCAACACATGTGATCAGTAGACCATGTATATGTCTATAAACAATTTTTGGAATCAAGCACACAGACCTTCTTAATTCATTTGGCTCACTTCCCTGACCCAAAAAAGCACACCGTACTATATGCCCCTACCCTCCTCTTTGAAGAGGTTGAGCGGTGTCATATTTCTACTGGGGCTGCTTATTATGAGGGGTTCCCACCATCCCTGTGCTGTGCTGACTTCCTCCTGGGTGTTCTTATTATGAGGGGCTCCCACCATCCCTGTGCTGTGCTGACTTCCTCCTGGGGGTTCTTATTATGAGGGGATCACACCATCCCTGTGCTGTGCTGACTTCCTCCTGGGGCTGCTTACGGTGCTGCTGTCAGCGCTGTATGTCACGGAGCTGCTGTCAGCGCTGTATGTCACGGAGCTGCTGTCAGCGCTGTATGTCACGGAGCTGCTGTCAGCGCTGTATGTCACGGAGCTGCTGTCAGCGCTGTATGTCACGGAGCTGCTGTCAGCGCTGTATGTCACGGAGCTGCTGTCAGCGCTGTATGTCACGGAGCTGCTGTCAGCGCTGTATGTCACGGAGCTGCTGTCAGCGCTGTATGTCACGGTGCTGCTGTCAGCGCTGTATGTCACGGAGCTGCTGTCAGCGCTGTATGTCACGGAGCTGCTGTCAGTGCTGTATGTCACGGAGCTGCTGTCAGCGCTGTATGTCACGGAGCTGCTGTCAGCGCTGTATGTCACGGAGCTGCTGTCAGCGCTGTATGTCACGGTGCTGCTGTCAGCGCTGTATGTCACGGAGCTGCTGTCAGCGCTGTATGTCACGGAGCTGCTGTCAGCGCTGTATGTCACGGAGCTGCTGTCAGCGCTGTATGTCACGGAGCTGCTGTCAGCGCTGTATGTCACGGAGCTGCTGTCAGCGCTGTATGTCACGGTGCTGATGTCAGTGCTCTGTATTACGGTGCTGCTGTCAGTGCTCTGTATCTCCTGCACCCTCTTGTTTGCCTACCCTGGTCCCTGACCTTCCCTCTCCTCCATTGCCTTCATTAGCTCCATAGTCCTGAATTGTCAGAACAATTTCCCAAATAAAAAAAAAATGCTTGTAGTTATCGATCCCAAATTCACCTCATACATGTATTATGCTATTGTCCAGGTGGTGGGACTACGTGCTACCCCCTAATAATTACCCCGTGGCCGCAAATTCGACCTAAAGGTTTGCGAAATTCGCCTCCCATTGAAGTCAATGGAGCCCGCGGCGAACGGTCGTTTTCGCGAACGTTTGTGTCCGTTCGCGTTTCGCGTTCGCGAAACGTCCCGTCGGAAGTTCGTCCATCACTACTGATCACTAATGTAAGGAGCATTATTCCCACTGACCACCAATGTAAGAAGCATTCTTCCCACTGGTCACCAATGTAAGGGGCATTCTTCCCACCGATCACCAATGTAAAGAGCATTCTTTACACTGATCACCAATGTAAGGTGAATTCTTCCCACCGATCACCAATGTAAGGAGCATTCTTCCCACTGGTCACCAATGTAAGGGCCATTCTTCTCATTGAACACCAATGTAAGGAGCATTTTTCCCACTGATCATCAATGTAAGGGACTTTATTCCCACTGGCCACCAATGTAAGGAACATTCTTCCCACTGATCACCAATGTAAAGGAACATTCTTCCCACTGATCCCCAATGTAAGAGACATTCTTCCCGGGTGTGGCTTCAGCATGGCAGCGAGAGGACGTTAACTCTGTGAGCTCCCGGCCGGCGGCACCAGTGCAGCGCAGCAATTTCAACACACCGCATAACCGTCAGAATACCGACTCACCCAAAGGCCTGGGGAACGATCTGCCGCAATCAGCACCTGTCCCGCGGCATGGATCGCTATATAAAACACTTTAAACAGTTGGCCTCTACTCCGGTGAATTCCAAGATGAAGCCCGCGGGACATGCTGTGGATGATTCGCAGAGGGAGAGGGTAGTCCAGAGCGGAGGACAGCTGAGGGAGGATGATTTCACGATGGCGCCCTGCTCCCCCCTTAGCAATCTGTCTTCCTGCCTCCCAAGATCGCTAGCTACATCGCCAGACCGGACAGAGGGATTGTTTGGCTCAGAACAGGCTTCACCATGTGCCCATCCCTCTCTCCCTGATTCTGAAATTCTACACGTCCCCAGCATACAGGACACTGTGAGTACACATGATACCCATGCTCAGCAGTTTGAGGATGCACTGCAGGCTGACCCCACACACAAGTTATGGGCTCTCTTGCAACAGCTACCCACTAGAAATTACTTTGAAACACTGGCCACTAGAATGGAGCTAGCAATGAGGGGGGAGATGCAAGCCCTTAAACAGGATGTCGCAGCCAGGCCCAGACTGGCCATAGGGCACACCGGGCAAATGCCCGGTGGGCCGCGGACCGCCGGGCCGCATGTCACATCTCCGCACTGTGCAGCTGCTTGGCTGGCCCTGCAACAAGCTCCACGGCCGGCTCCGTGGTCGACTCCGCGGAGACGTCCGCATTTCTTTCTGCCAAAGTCCCTATCAAGGCAGCGGGCTGGGATGCGGGCTTGGCTGCTCCTTGTTCAGGAAATGAAGAGGTCATGTGACCGAAGGGGGAGGAGTTGGAGGAGACCTCATCTGCCTAGTATCGTAAAAGGACCTGCAACTGCTAGAAAGATAAGTGATACTATTGCCGGCCTGCATATATGTATATTTTTTTATGCATCTTGGCTGATAATGTGTTTTTTTTTTTTTTTTTAATCATGCCTGCCAATGTGTTTTTTTTTCCATGCCTGCCAATGTGTTTTTTTTTCCCATGCCTGCCAATGTGTTTTTTTTTCATGCCTGCCAATGTGTTTTTTTTTATCATGCCTGCCAATCTCCTGTATTAGATCCGCAGTCTCTGGTCATCTCCTGTATTAGATCCGCAGTCTCTGGTCATCTCCTGTATTAGATCCACAGTCTGTGGTCATCTCCTGTAATAGATCCGCAGTCTCTGGTCATCTCTTGTATTAGATTTGCAGTCTCTGGTCATCTCCTGTATTAGATCCGCAGTCTCTGGTCATCTCCTGTATTAGATCCGCAGTCTCTGGTCATCTCCTGTATTAGATCCCCAGTCTGTGGTCATCTCCTGTAATAGATCCGCAGTCTCTGGTCATCTCCTGTATTAGATCCGCAGTTTCTGGTCATCTCCTGTATTAGATCTGCAATCTCTGGTCATCTCCTGTATTAGATCCGCAATCTCTGGTCATCTCCTGTATTAGATCCGCAGTCTCTGGTCATCTCCTGCAATAGATTTGCAGTCTCTGGTCATCTCCTGTATTAGATCCACAGTCTCTGGTAATCTCCCGTAATAGATCTGCAGTCTCTGGTCATCTCTTGTATTAGATTTTCAGTCTCTGGTCATCTCTTGTATTAGATTTGCAGTCTGTGGCCATCTTCTGTAATAGATCCGCAGTCTGTGGTCATCTCCTGTAATAGATCCGCAGTCTGTGGTCATCTCTTTTATTAGATTTGCAGTCTCTGGTCATCTCCTGTAATAGATCTGCAGTCTCTGGTCATCTCTTGTATTCGATTTGCAGTCTCTGGTCATCTCTTGTATTAGATTTGCCGTCTCTGGTCATCTCTTGTATTAGATTTGTAGTCTCTGGTCATCTCCTGTAATAGATCCGCAGTCTGTGGTCATCTCCTGTAATAGATCTTCAGTCTGTGGTCATCTCTTGTATTAGATTTGCAGTCTCTGGTCATCTCCTGTATTAGATCCGCAGTCTCTGGTCATCTCCTGTATTAGATCCGCAGTCTCTGGTCATCTCCTGTATTAGATCCCCAGTCTGTGGTCATCTCCTGTAATAGATCCGCAGTCTCTGGTCATCTCCTGTATTAGATCCGCAGTTTCTGGTCATCTCCTGTATTAGATCTGCAATCTCTGGTCATCTCCTGTATTAGATCCGCAATCTCTGGTCATCTCCTGTATTAGATCCGCAGTCTCTGGTCATCTCCTGCAATAGATTCGCAGTCTCTGGTCATCTCCTGTATTAGATCCACAGTCTCTGGTAATCTCCCGTAATAGATCTGCAGTCTCTGGTCATCTCTTGTATTAGATTTTCAGTCTCTGGTCATCTCTTGTATTAGATTTGCAGTCTGTGGCCATCTTCTGTAATAGATCCGCAGTCTGTGGTCATCTCCTGTAATAGATCCGCAGTCTGTGGTCATCTCTTTTATTAGATTTGCAGTCTCTGGTCATCTCCTGTAATAGATCTGCAGTCTCTGGTCATCTCTTGTATTCGATTTGCAGTCTCTGGTCATCTCTTGTATTAGATTTGCCGTCTCTGGTCATCTCTTGTATTAGATTTGTAGTCTCTGGTCATCTCCTGTAATAGATCCGCAGTCTGTGGTCATCTCCTGTAATAGATCTTCAGTCTGTGGTCATCTCTTGTATTAGATTTGCAGTCTCTGGTCATCTCCTGTATTAGATCTGCAGTCTCTGGTCATCTCCTGTAATAGATCCGCTGTCTATGATCATCTTCTGTAATAGATCCACAGTCTCTGGTCATCGCCTGTATTAGATCTGCAGTCTCTGGTCATCTCTTGTATATGATGACTGTGAAGGGGGAGGAGCCAAAGCAGACACCTGCTGCTGAGTCCTGGCAGAACACCGGATAACAGAAAACGTGAGTTACGTGCCGTGCTCTGCACTCACCCCCTTATAACCTGGATAGGAGGAGCGATGGGGGCAGCTGCATATAGAACAATCATTCTCTCCATCTTCCTCCTGCAGTATCAGAATGCCTGTGAGAGGTAGAGGAGAAGCAGGAGATTGCAGGAGGAAGATGGAGAGAATGATTGTTCTATATGCAGCCGACCCCACCCCTCCTCCTTTCCTGCTTATTACTGCTGCCCCCCCCCCCGGCTCTCTACACCACTCATACTCTTTGCCTTCTCGTGCTCTCTGCCACCCCCCAGTGCAATCCACCTCAACAATGCCCTCTGCCACCCCCCCAGTGCAATCCACCTCACACATGCCCTCTGCCACCCCCCCAGTGCGCTCCACCACCCCCATGCCCTCTGCCACCACCCCAGTGCGCTCCACCTCCCCCATGCTCTCTGCCACCCCCAGTGCAATCCACTTCACCCATGCCCTCTGCCACCCCCCCAGTGCGATCCACCTCCCCCATGCCCTCTGCCGCCCCCCAGTGCGCTCCACCAACCCCATGCTCTCTGCCACCCCCCCAGTGCAATCCACCTCACCCATGCCCTCTGCCATCCCCCCGCGCAATCCACCTCACCCATGCCCTCTGCCACCCCCCCAGTGCGCTCCACCTCCCCCATGCTCTCTGCCACCCCCCCAGTGCAATCCACCTCACCCATGCCCTATGCCACCCCCGTGCAATCCACCTCACCCATGCCCTCTGCCACCCCCCCAGTGTGCTCCACCCTCCCATGCCCTCTGCCACCCCCCCAGTGCAATCCACCTCACCCATGCCCTCTGCCACCCCCCCAGTGTGCTCCACCTCCCCATGCCCTCTGCCACCCGCCCAGCGCAATCCACCTCCCCCATGCCCTCTGCCACCCCCCCAGTTTGCTCCACCTCCCCCATGCTCTCTGCCACCCCCCCTGTGCAATCCACCTCAACCATGCCCTCTGCCACCCTCCCAGGGCGATCCACCTCCCCCATGCCCTCTGCCACCCCCCCCAGTGCGCTCCACCTCCCCATGCTCTCCACCGCCCCCTCCCTGTGTTCTCCACCACCCTCCCTGTGCTCTCCACCTACCCAATGCTCTCTGCCTCCCTCCCTGTGCTCGCCACATCCCCCCATGCTCTCCACCATCCTCCCTGTGCCCTCCATCTCCCCCTATGCTCTTTGCTGCCTCCCTGCACTCTCCACCTCCCCCATGCTCTCCACTGCCCCCCCTGTGCTCTCCACCACCCTTGCTGTGCTCTCCACCTCCCCCCATGCTCTCTGCTTCCCCCTGTCTTCTCCACCTCCCCCCATGCTCTCCGCTGCCCCTTGTGCTCTTCTCTTCCTCCCTGTGCTCTTGCCCCAACCCATGTTCTCAAGGTTCTTCCCTGTGCTCTCCATACCCCCATGCTCTTTCCTGGTCCCACCTCACCCCCCCCCCCCCCACACCTTTGCTGGGTTCCCCCCTCCCCTCTCCCAGGGGATTTGTCAGAGTGGAGAGTGGGGAAGGGGCCAGTTACCATGTCATGGGCTGCTCAATCCAAAATGCCCGGGCCTATTTTTTGTCCCAGTCCGGGCCTGGTCGCAGCCATAGATACATGGGTCTCAGCTGTGGAGCAGGCACAGGGAGTGTTATCTCACAGGGTGCAAGAAGTCCAGGCCGCACAAACAGATATCAGTGATCAATATTTCCAACTACAATTGCTTATTGATGATCTGGAAAATCGTAGTCGCAGACAGAATATTCGCCTGCGAGGAATCCCAGAGTCTGTGTCAGGAATCCGTCCGTTCCGTGCGATCGGCTCTCCGTTCGCGCACGCGCGTTCGTGCCGCGGGTCGTCGTGGGCACAAGCGTCTTCCGACGCGCGCGGGTGCACGTCGTTCGCGTGTGCGCGCGGTACACGCACGCACGGGCGAGCGTTAGTTCGTTTGGCGCCAGTGGCCCTTTTTAAAGGCACAGTTGCAGGGGTTCTGTGCTGTCTCGTCTGCAGCTTGTGCCTGAAGTTACCTGCTTACCTGCCTGCTACCTATCTGATACCTGACCCGGCTCTGTCTGACCTCGTTGACCTCCCCTGTCCGACCCCGGCTTGCTTGACCCTTCTTGGACTGTCTTCCTGTTGCCGAACCTCTGCTTGTACCTGATACCTCTGCTGTCTCCTGCTTACTTCTGTGCCTGCTACCTTCGCATCCAGAGGATCCATCCATCCTGATCCCACAGTCTGCGGCCTTCTCCCAGCTGCTGTCCTGCTACAGAGAGTTCCTGATCCAGAGGATTCTTACCTACCCTGCACCTGCTGCTGCACCTGGCTGGACTCTCCTACCCCGCTGCGCTCCGGTCTCCCTGTTCCCATTCCAGTGAGACCAGAACCAGAGCCGTAAGAGAGGTCCCCTTCCACTAAGTCAGACTCTTTACCTGAAGTCCTTAACAGTACGAGCGTGTCCAGCATCTCTCTACCCCGGGGTCACCAGACACCGCACCTCAGCCTCCTCCTGCTCAGCCAGCTGCTCATTCAGCAATCATGATGCTCCCACCTGAGCCTAGGGTTCCCATTCCAGAAAGATTTTCAGGGGACCGCTCCAAGTTCCGGGCTTTTCGCAACGCCTGCCAGCTTTACTTTGCCCTCCAGCCCAGGACTTTCTCCCTGGAGGCAACCAAGGTGGGGTTTGTCATCTCTCTCCTGCAAGAAGAACCTCAGTCCTGGGCCCACCACCTCTTGGAGAACGACAGTCCCCTTACACAGACTCTCTCTACCTTCTTTGAGGGGATGGCACAACTTTATGACGATCCCCAACGGGCTGCCACCGCAGAATCTGCATTAACTGCGCTCCAGCAAGGCCGTAGGACGGCTGAGGACTATGTCTCGGACTTTAGACGCTGGAGCGCAGATACCCAATGGGCCTGTCTGAGGGCCTCAAGGACGAGTTAGCTCGTGTTGGCACTCCTGACGCCTTGGAGGACTTAATTGCTCTGGCCATTCAGATAGACCGTAGACTTTGCGAGCGTAGGGCCGAACGCTCTTCCCAACCACTGAGACCTGCCTGGATGACAGCCAGGACCCCGTCTTCCACACCTTTCTTCTCTCCTCCCCCTCAAAGAGGACCTGCCAGTGTGTCTCCTGCTCCTGAGGAACCAATGCAGCTTGGACTACTCCGACCTTCCCTGTCCCCTGAAGAACGAGCCCGCCGCCGTCTAATGAACTCGTGCCTATACTGTGGCGGCTCCGGACATTATGTGGCCAACTGTCCTGTGAAGTCACGTAAGTGCCTCTCTTCAGTGTCTCGCAGTTCCTTTAACCCGCCTTCCAACTCTCTCCATGTTGCCCTTCTGCTCTCGTTTCAGCTTTCGGGAAGAACGATCCACGTCAACGCCATCCTTGATTCCGGAGCCTGCGGCTGCTTCATTGACGCGGCCTTCACCGACCTGCATTCCATTCCACTCCAGAAGAAACCTCATGGACTCGCTATCTTTTTGGCCGATGGTTCCCAGATTAAGTCCGGTCGAGTCACCCAGGAGACCCTTCCACTACCCACCTCCACCTCCTGCCAACATACGGAATTGTTAATTCTTGATGTCATTTCATCCCCACTCTTTCCTGTGATTCTGGGCATCCCATGGCTGCAGGCCCACAACCCCTCCATTGACTGGACTTCAGGGGAGGTGAGGTTCCTCTCCCCTTACTGCCAGGACCACTGTCTTCCTGGGGCCTCTGTACAATCCGGAACTCTTCTCTGCCTAGACCCAGACCTGGACTTATGTCAATCTGTCCCCGAGACTTACCATGAGTTTCTGGACGTTTTCAGTAAACGGGGGGCTGATTCCTTACCCCCGCATCGCCCCTATGACTGTCCCATTGAGCTCCTTCCTGGGGCAGAGATCCCGTTTGGTCGTGTCTACCCTTTATCTGAGAAGGAACAAGAGGCTCTGAAGGCATACATCTCAGAGAACCTCAAGAAGGGGTTTATCCGTCACTCCACATCTCCCGCCGGGGCTGGAATATTTTTTGTTACGAAAAAGGACCAGACCCTCCGACCCTGTGTGGACTACCGGGAACTGAACAGAGTCACGATTAAAAACCGCTACCCCTTACCCCTGATTCCAGAACTCTTCCAAAAACTGAGGTCGGCTACTATTTTCACTAAGTTAGACTTGAGGGGAGCCTATAACTTGGTCCGCATACGAGCAGGTGACGAGTGGAAAACTGCGTTCCGAACTCGTTTTGGGCACTACGAGTACCTGGTGATGCCTTTCGGGTTTTGTAACGCCCCAGCCACCTTCCAGCACTTAATTAATGACGTCTTCCGGGACTTCTTGGATATCTTCGTCATCGTATACCTTGATGACATCCTGATCTTCTCCAGGTCCCTGGAGCAGCACCGGGGACACGTCGGCAGAGTACTGCTTCGACTCCGGCAACATGGACTCTATGCTAAAGCCGAGAAGTGTAAATTCGAGCAACAGGAGATCCAATTCCTCGGCCTTGAAATCTCTCCAGCAGGCATCAGGATGGACCCGCAAAAGGTCGCCGCTGTCCTTGGATGGCCAGCCCCCACTGACAAGAAGGGCATCCAACGCTTTGTGGGCTTCGCCAACTTTTATAGAAAGTTCATTAAAGGATTCTCTGCCATCATCTCTCCCATCACCCAGCTCACCAAGCAAAATACGCGCTTCCTTTGGGGTCCTGAAGCCCAGGCCGCCTTCAAGAGACTCAAGGACTTGTTCACCTCTGCTCCTATCCTCAGTCACCCGGATCCATCTAGACCTTATATTCTGGAGGTAGATGCCTCTGAGATTGCAGTAGGGGCGGTGGTCTCCCAGCGCTTAGGTAAAGACGACCTGATGCACCCCGTGGGGTTCTTTTCCCGAAAACTCTCTCCGGCGGAGAGGAATTATGATGTGGGCGACCGGGAATTACTTGCCATTAAGTCTGCTTTGGAGGAGTGGAGATACTTACTCGAGGGGGCGGTACACCCCGTGCTCATCTACACGGATCACAAAAACCTCGAGTACCTCCGTACCGCTAAACGCCTGAAACCTCAGCAGGCTCGCTGGGCCCTCTTTTTCTCCCGGTTCTGTTTTCACATAACCTATCGCCCTGGATCAAGAAACGTTAAGCCTGATGCACTCTCCCGCATGTTTGACAGCCCCAAGGACACCGCACCCCCGGATACCATCCTACCTGCTAACACCTTTTTGCTCATCCAGCCAGACCTGGTGTCTCTGCTTAAGAGTGTCTCCTCCATATCTTTCTGTCCCCTGGGAATCTCACTAGTATCCAGGGAAGGCCTGCTTTGGAAGGACAACCTGATCTTCGTCCCTGAAGATGTGAGAATTAAGGTCTTGGGTCTCCTCCATGACCATCCGCTCGCCGGGCACTTTGGTGTCCGCAAGACTTTGGAACTGGTACAGCGCTCCTTCTGGTGGCCAGGCATGAGGGAGTTCTGTAAGCAGTATGTTAATTCCTGCCCCGTATGTAATCGGAATAAGGTCCACAGAAATCGGGCTTGGGGGCTGCTTAAACCTCTTCCCGCACCCGACCGCCCTTGGTGGATGATTACTATGGACTTCATTGTGGAACTCCCCCCTTCTGAGAACTGCACTGCTATCTTTGTAGTTTGTGACCGTCTGACCAAGATGGCCCATTTCCTACCCTTAAGGGGAACCCCTTCCGCAACCGAGACTGCCCATATTTTTATCAGAGAAATAATCAGGCTCCACGGGGTACCCACCAATATTGTTTCTGATAGAGGGGTTCAGTTCACCTCCCGTTTCTGGCGAGCCCTGTGTGAATCGTTAAAGATTGAGTTGGCCCTGTCCTCTGCCTACCACCCACAGACCAATGGGCAAACGGAGCGCACCAACCAGACCCTCGAGCAATATATTAGGTGTTTTTCTTCTTTTGTCCAAGACGATTGGGTCTCCCTGTTACCACTGGCGGAATTCGCCTACAACAATGCCAGCCATGCTACCACTGGGCAGTCCCCATTTTTCGCCAATTACGGTTTTAACTTGTCTTTTCTTCCCGATATCCTTACAGAATCTCATGTCCCAGCAGTACAGGATACGGTATCCTTTCTCCAGCAGAATAACCGGACCCTGCAGGAGGTCATAACCAAGGCTCAGGCTGACAGCAAGAGGAGCTTTGATCGAGGAAGAAGGGGAGAATTGATCCTTCAAGTCGGGGACCAGGTATGGCTGTCTTCTTCTAATTTAAAATTAGCATGTCCCTCCAGGAAATTGGCACCCAAGTTTCTGGGCCCGTTTCCTGTTAAGAGGAAAATTAACGAGGTGTCTTATGCCCGATTCCATGAGGATACATCCAGTCTTTCATGTAGCTCTACTTAAGCCTGCTGTTCCTGATCCCTTCCCTGGTAGAGAAACTAGGCCACCAGACCCTGTGCTGATTGATGGCAGTGAGGAATTTGAAGTGGAGGCCATTCTGGATTTCAGAAGACGACGGGGACAAGGTCAGTTTCTAATTAAATGGAAGGGCTATGGCCCGGAGAATAATTCTTGGGAACCTGCTTCTAATGTACATGCTGATAGACTGATCCAGGCCTTCTTTGCTGCACACCCGGAGAAAAGAGTCTCTAGGGGCACCCGGAGGTTGCCCCTTGTGGGGGGGCAATGTCAGGAATCCGTCCGTTCCGTGCGATCGGCTCTCCGTTCGCGCACGCGCGTTCGTGCCGCGGGTCGTCGTGGGCACAAGCGTCTTCCGACGCGCGCGGGTGCACGTCGTTCGCGTGTGCGCGCGGTACACGCACGCACGGGCGAGCGTTAGTTCGTTTGGCGCCAGTGGCCCTTTTTAAAGGCACAGTTGCAGGGGTTCTGTGCTGTCTCGTCTGCAGCTTGTGCCTGAAGTTACCTGCTTACCTGCCTGCTACCTATCTGATACCTGACTCGGCTCCGTCTGACCTCGTTGACCTCTCCTGCTCCGACCCCGGCTTGTTTGACCCTTCTTGGACTGTCTTCCTGTTGCCGAACCTCTGCTTGTACCTGATACCTCTGCTGTCTCCTGCTTACTTCTGTGCCTGCTACCTTCGCATCCAGAGGATCCATCCATCCTGATCCCACAGTCTGCGGCCTTCTCCCAGCTGCTGTCCTGCTACAGAGAGTTCCTGATCCAGAGGATTCTTACCTACCCTGCACCTGCTGCTGCACCTGGCTGGACTCTCCTACCCCGCTGCGCTCCGGTCTCCCTGTTCCCATTCCAGTGAGACCAGAACCAGAGCCGTAAGAGAGGTCCCCTTCCACTAAGTCAGACTCTTTACCTGAAGTCCTTAACAGTCTGTCCCGCAGTCTGACCTCCGCTCGACGGTGACCTCTGTTTTTAATCGGTACTTGGATCGTCCACAAGACACAGCTATCACCTTGGACCACGTTCACAGGACTCTTGGTCCTAACCCTAACCTGCCAAATGACCCCTTTTTTGAAGGTAGACATTCCAAGGTATTTACTAAGATGCATGGTGAGGTTTTTGATGTTGTCATCTTTTTCCCACAATTCTTTGCAAAATGAAGATTTTTTTTTATTTTTTTTTCTCACAAAATTTTCAATGTAATAGGTTATTTCTCTCACATTGCATGTGTATACCACAAATGACACCCCAAAATACGTTCTGCTACTCCTTCTGAGTATTACGATACCAAATGTGTGAGACTTTTGCACAGCCTGGCCACATACAGAGGCCCAATATTGAAATAGCACCATCAGGCGTTCTAGGAGCATAAATTACACATTTCATTTCTCAACCACCTATTACAGTTTTGAAGGCCCTGGAGCACCAGGACAATGGAAATGCCCACAAAGTGACCCCATTTTGGAAAGCCAACACCCCAACGTATAATCTATGAGGCATATTGAGTCGTTTGAATGGTTCATTTTTTTTCCAGAAGTTTGGGGAAAATGTGGAAAAAAAATGAAAACACATTTTTTTTACGCAAAGTTGTCCATTTATAAGATATTTCCAACACATAGCATGTACATAGCAAAAATGACACCCCAAAATATGTTCTACTACTCCTCCTGAGTATAACGATACCAAATGTGTGAGACTTTTACACAGCCTGGCCACATACAGAGGCCCAATATTGAAATAGCACCATCAGGCGTTCTAGGAGCATAAATTACACATCTTATTTCTCAACCACCTATTACAGTTTTGAAGGCCCTGGAGCACCAGGACAATGGAAATGCCCACAAAGTGACCCCATTTTGGAAAGCTAACACCCCAACGTATAATCTATGAGGCATATTGAGTCGTTTGAATGGTTCATTTTTTTTCCAGAAGTTTTGGGAAAATGTGGAAAAAAAATGAAAACGCATTTTTTTTACGCAAAGTTGTCCATTTATAAGATATTTCCAACACATAGCATGTACATAGCAAAAATGACACCCCAAAATATGTTCTACTACTCCTCCTGAGTATAACGATACCAAATGTGTGAGACTTTTACACAGCCTGGCCACATACAGAGGCCCAATATTGAAATAGCACCATTAGGCGTTCTAGGGGCATAATTTTACACATCTCATTTCTCAACCACCTATTACATTTTTGAAGGCCCTGGAGCACCAGGACAATGGAAATGCCCACAAAGTGACCCCATTTTGGAAAGCTAACACCCCAATGTATAATCTATGAGGCATATTGAGTCTTTTGAATGGTTTATTTTTTTTCCAGAAGTTTCGGGAAAATGTGGAAAAAAATTAAAACGCATTTTTCCTGGTGCCTCCATGGCAGCATACCTGTGACAAGCTCCGCCTTGGCTCCTCCCTCAGGACTAGTGAATATTATAAAAGAAATCGTTAGCACAGCCCCAGCATTCTCCTTTTTTTCCTCATACCTCATGGCAGTGAATCCTGGTCGGCGTCCTTACCTTCTGCATTCGGCAGCTTCCGTCCGGGTTCAAGCCTCTCCCGGACGCAGTTCCTTCTCTTGGGCAGCTAAACGCGCTTATAAGGTTGGAAGTCCCTTCTGTAGGATCTTTTGGGACAAGCAGTTTGTCTCTTAAGTAAGAGCTTTATCTGCAAGTTGATCAGGCACCAGCTCGTTCATGGTAACAGAGGCAGCAGCTATTTCTACATTTCTTTTTTTCCCTCCTTCTTTCCTTCCCCTTTTAGGTTTTACATCTTTGTCTTTTTCTCTCTCTCCCCTTCGTCCTTTCTCTTTCTTCTTCCCTCTCTGTCTTCCCCTCCTCAACTTTCCATTTCTGTTTTTCTTTTGACCCCTCATTTTTCTTTTATTTCTGGTTGCTTCTTTTAGAGGAAAAACCCCTCTCCTAGCCCCTGCCATTGTTAGCTCCGTAGGAGCCGCGCGCGCTCAGCCCCGGCACTTTATTCGCCCCCTCGGCGTTCCCCGCGGTGCTCTGCGCATGCGCCGGCGGTGCGAGGCTTCCGGGTTTCCGTTCCGCCGGTCGGCGCATGCGCAGTAGTTCCCGGGGGCCGCCGCGGCCATTTTGGATAAGGGCATGGTGACAACTATGCCATTAAAACATTAAGGACAGGATAGAGGCATGCCCTGCCTCTCCTGTTCCACTATTTATCTCCCTGTCGGCCTCAGTGGGACGCCTGTGGCTGCAGGGAGAACTGCGTCTGAGAGCTCCAGGAAGCAAATACCTATTCCTTTTAGGTAAAGGAAATAAATAAATAAATGTAAAAAAAAAAAAAAAAAAAGGGGGAGAGATTAATTAAATAATTTAAAATAAATATATTAAATTATTATATAAATAAAATTAATAAAAATTATTTAAATAGATGTTCATCTGGGTTAATAAAAAAAAAAAAAAAAGACAAAAGTAGTAGGACCCATTATTTATAGAGGTAATTTCACTTTTACCAAGTCAAGACATGGTGGGTTGATCTTTCTTCTCTAAAACTCTTTTCTTAGCTGCTGCTTCTGCTAATCCGTCTAGTATGAGCCATTTGCCGCCCGCACAAGATCCTACTCTACACCTGAGGTAAGGACCTACGTCCAGGTAAGCTAATACACTTTTTAAAAAAATGGATAAAAGAGTGCACTGTGGCTGGTACTTTTATGTATTTCAGTCCTGTATGCCAGAAGACGTCTAAGAAGACCTCAAGGCAACATGGAGACGATGATGACTCTTGTCACAGCAGGTCATCCAGGGGAAAGCATCGGCCCAAAAGCGCCGTCATTCATGCTCCCCGAGACCTAGATCTCCAAGATGTCAGGCCTGTGGGGCTACCCCACTTCCAGACAAACTGATCTGTCGAAATTGCATCAGGGACTATGCAGCGGACAGAGAATATGAAAGTCTCCAAGTGGCGGACCTACTTAAGAAAGCAGTAAATGATTACCTTGCGGAATTGGTAGCTACAATGCCGACGCAGCAGCCAGCATCTCCTCCTCAGGAGCAAACGGCTGAGGCTCCCATTCCCGGGCCGTCCACAAGTGGAATTTCTTGTCTGACCCTTGCATCTTCCTCTAAAAACATCAGGAAGAGAATGCCATCTCAGTGGAATCATCTGATGACCTAGATGCCTCTGGCTTTGCTTTCGCCATGGTACAGCTTTCTGTACAGGCAGTTAAACAAGAGATTGGCTGGGAAGAGACCAACACAGAGGTTAAAAGTCTAAGTCGTACTTCCCCTTTCTCAAATGCCAGATATCCTTTTTCCCTCTCATGGACGAGATCAGGGATGTGATTGAGGAAGAGTGGAAAAAGTCAGAGAAAAGATTCCCCATTAATCAGTTGGGAACGTTATACCCTCTCTGAGGCTAGTTCAGCAATGCTGGAGGGTTCTCCAGTGGTCGATGCAGCAGTGGTAAGGTCGGCAAATAATGTCACGTTGCCCCGGGAAGACTCATCTTCTTTAAGGTCCCACTGGACAGGAGGATGGATCTCGATCCAAAAAGGCTTACCAGATGGCAGGCAACGCCTGTAAATCTGTGATAGCTCTGGCATCAGTGTCAAATGCACTACGTGTCTGGATTAATAATATAGATTCGGCAGGCCAACAGGAAATCCCAAAGGAGGATGTAATCAAGGCCTTGGATGAGCTGAAGCTCTCAGCAGATTTTATTGGTCAAGCCGCCATTGATTCAATTCGTTGCTCCGCAAGGGCAATGCTCTTGGAAAAGCACACAGTCTACGTTCCTCATGATCTGAAGGCAGAGACCAGTGCCTACCCCACAGGATTCCACTAAATCCTTTTGACACCAGGCCAGCCCAAGCTATGGGGGCCAGGTTAAAACACTTCTCAAAGATCTGGGAACAAAAGTGCAGGGATCCTTGGGTAGTCTCCACAGTCAAATACAGCCATTTCTGGTTGTCCCTAGACAAATCTCCCAAGGACTTCTCCCCGAAAAGGGTGTCAAGGCTCCCTCCAAAAAAAAAAAAAAAAAGAGCGGAGGCGCTACAGTGATTTCTTCTCTCCTTGCAGGAACAGCAAGCAGTAGTCCCAGTGCCTCCATCAGAGAGTTTTTCGGGTTGTTACTCCACCCTGTTTCTAGTCTCCAAGAGAAATGGGGGGGAGACCTGTGATAGGCCTAAAAGACTAAACCCCTATATCTTCCTAGAAAATTCAAATGGAGTCACTACAGATGATTATTCATGTAGTCCAACCAGGGGATATTGTCAATAGGCTTGCAGGACGCTTACCTGCGTATACCCATACCCCCGTTCCAGAAGTATCTGAGATCCATTTGGCCTCTGCACGTCGCCAACAGTCTTCACAAAGACCCTGATTGCAATCATAACCCCTCTGAGGGAATTGGGGCTTCAGGTATGCCACTACTTGGACGACACTCTACTCCTGGCGAAGGATCCAGCCCAGTTAGGGGAACACAGGAACATTCTTTTGACAACTCTAGCAGAATTCGGATGGAAGATAAACCAGGAGAGAAGTCACCTTTTCTCCAACCTAGGAGATGGTTTATTTGGGCGCTCTGTTCAATAAAAGGAACGGAACAGTGGCCCTCCCACCTCAGAAGGTGACATCCATTATTCAACAAATGAAGAAAGTGAGTACGAGATCCTACCTGACAGCCTCAAACTGTTTGGGCCTGATAGGCCAGATGTCGTCATGTATCCCTATGGTCCCCTAGGCCCATTGGCATTTGAGACATTTCCAGCTTGAGTTCTTGAGACTGTGGAACAGACGGTATCTATCCCAAACCATACACTTGACGACCTTGATGCTCAGGAGTCTACGTTGGTGGATGAAGAAACAGACACTTCTGAAACCGTGCCCATGAGGGCATGTCGACTGGATCACATTTACTACCGATGCCAGTGCAGCAGGTTGGGGAGCACACTGCAACCAGATTTCAGTGCAGGGAAGATGGTCCTTCCATACAGCAGGCGTGGTGTCAAATGTCCTGGAGGTCAAGAATGGCCTACCTCGCATTTCTATCCCTAGAGTTCAAGATTACAGGGAAACCAGTTCTCCTCCAAATGAACAACGGGGCTGCAGTATCTTATGTACACCGGCAAGGGGGGACACACAGCAGGTCCCTCCTGAAGGAGGTGGAACCCATAATCCTCTGTGCAGAAAGGAATCTAAAGGACCTGAGGGCAGTCTATTTGCCCGGTCATCTCAACTCGAGGGCCAACAGCCTTTTCCACAGGTTCATTGATGCCAACGAATGGTCTCTACACCCGGAGATTTTGACTGGATAGTGAACTAGTGGGGTCCCCTCGAGCTAGGCCTATTTGCAACAGCGTTCAATACCAAACTCCCAAGGTTCATCTCAAGGTTTCCTCACCCCCAGGCGGAGGCAATAGATGCCCTCTCAGCCCCCCTGGGCATGCAACCGGGCCTATGCCTTCCCTCCACGGCCTCTCATTCCAAGATCCTTGTCAAGACTTATGACGGAAACCACGACGGTGATAGCGGTCATACCGTACCGGCCAATTCCCCACAGCAATGTATCTGAGTATAGTGAATATATATAGAGACTTCCGCGCTCTATGGAAAAGATAGGAGAGGGCGAGAATAGCAAATGAAAAAAAGCAGCAATCACTAAATGAGTTGTCTCTCACTGGTAAAGGTAATTGAATAAAGATGTGATGCGCTAATTACAAAACATTCAAATAGCCACAACAAAACTAAAAATGTGCAATTATAGAGCTATATAAAGTGCAACCGTGCATAAATCAATCAGAGAATATCCCTATACATATATATCAATGAGTTAAAAAACCATGCCGGTGATTGATAAGTGCAAAAAAACACAAAAAAAACCCATAAATATTTAACGTAAAAAATAAGATATAAGATATATGCACGTGTTCAGCGTGTAATATATATATACAAAGAAAAATAAATAAATATTAAATCGTGATTTGTATAAAATGTCCCATACACAATCAAATCAAAACGTGCAATTCGGTAAGCACACTCAATTAAACGTGCAATGTGCTGGGTAATGAGTCCATTCGTGGTGATCCGTGCAGGTGGTGTAAATGCTATATAATTACCTCACTGCTGTGGGTAACGCAGCGAAAATAGTAATGGACACAAATTTTAAACGTGCAATTCAGTAGGCACACAAGATTAAACGTGCAACGTGCTAGGTGATAAATCCATCCGTGATGGCCCGTGCAGATAGTGTTAATACTATGCAATTACCTCACTGCTGTGAGTAACACAGCAAAAGATAGTAATGGGCACCAAGGTGATTGCAGGGATGGCTGTATAAACGAATTTTCTTTAGGAGACTTCTTATGGCTTCCTCATGGATGGTAGGTAAACTCAGAGGAATGAATCAGAGAAAACCGCCATAGTGTAGTTGTTTTTTAAAATATAGCAATTTATTTAAATGATTTAAAACTACTCACAAGTGAAGCAGGAAAATAGACACATACGACAAACAGCAAATAAAACCGGATACGAACGTCACTTCCGGGCGTCCTACGCGTTACGTCGTCAAGACTTCAACTGGGATATTTTGTCAGGGTGCAGGAAGTGATTTATAGGTGTACTGGGCGGACCTACACCGCCCATTTGATTGACATACCATTGCACCGCTGTGTGCAGCACAACGATGTTTGTGGGAGTCTACCAGTACACAAAAGACATGCTGAATGCCCTCCCTTCTGGGAGTGGATAACATCTATGGACAACAGCACAGACAAGGGGAACGCATAAAGCGAACGGATAAAGGAACGAGGGGACGGAACGAATATTATCCTTATTCAGCATACTGAAGGATGACTGTATATAAAGTAGAAGCAGCTACACATAGCGTCGCACTGGAATTTAGAGCGTACTGAGCTCTACTATATAGAGCACTAGAGCACGCCCGACGGCCATTTTGTTGGAGTTAGTTTCAAATTATGCAAGTGGCCATATTTCTGGTGGTCAAAAAGCATCTGAGGAGACAGTTTCATGTCAGCAGTAGCTGAGAACGAAGTTTTAAGGGAGAGAAATGTGAGCCACAGTAAACAAAAAACTGCACATAAAAAACTATTTTAACCTAATAGGTCAAGGAGGATGATAACCAATGAATAAGAAAATATCAAAATTATAGAAATTTTTTTTTTTTTTAAATATCCAGCTCCTATCCAAAGGTAAAAATACAAAAAGGTGTGCATGAACAACTATATTGGAAAACCAAATAGTAATTTAATCACTAGTTTTTTCAAAAGACTAATTTAAATAGAACATATAGTTAACTGGGCAATAATGAATGTGCATGGAAACACGGAAATGACGTACATATTCCAGATGACATCAAAACATAGCAATTATTTTAAAATCACATAAATGCATATGTGTAATAGAAATATAAATATCTAAAAGGATAAAATGCATAAAAATCGCAAAAGGAATTCAACCATATAACTCAAAAACCTGTCTTAAAAATCGCATGAGGTTTAGTAAAATTATATAAATAAATCCCTTTAAAGATAAATAAATGATAAAAAAGGGAAATATCAACACAGAACCTAAAAGATCAATGGCGCCCACACAGATAATATTAGGGGGCTAAAAATCGCTAATGAAACAGTTTAAATCGAATTCTATATTCAAACCCCTGGGGGCAAAGGTATCGAGGGTATATATCTATTTGGACTCTATCTGACTCAAGGTCCTCACCTTGTGACCTCCCCTCCAATGTTTGACATAGGGGACAATGCCCCAAAATTTTAGATGCTTGGGGTCTCTGTTGTGATGATTAGCGAAATGTTTCGAAACATTATGTTTATCATACCCCTTCTGTATATTTTGTATGTGCTCTTTGAGTCTAGTTTTTAAAGGCCTTTTTGTGCGGCCTACGTATTGTAAGCTGCAACTACACTCTAAAACGTAAACAGCGCCTACTGTATTGCAGCAGATAAAATCTTTAACCTTATGTGTGTTGCCGGTACTTGTGGCTAGAAATTCGAAGACTTTATTTGGTTTACTCGCTCTCGTGCACGCCAAACACCTTTTGCATGGGAAGAAACCTTTCCCTGTAAAGAACGTAAAATTATTCACCGGAGGATCAGGTATGTTTCTGACTAGCATGTCTCTGAGACTGGGGGCACGTCTGTAGATGAACTTCGGTTTAGGGGGTAGGACTTTGTGTAAATCTTTATCATTCAGGAGGATGTGCCAGTGTTTTTTGATTATTTTTTCTACATTTTTATATTGATTATTATAATCCAGAATTATTGCTCCTTCTACTCCTTTTTTATCTTTAGTTGTGTTTTCATATCTTTAAGGAGGTGATTACGATCCATCTTTTCCACTTCTGATATTTTTTCCTGAATTGTACTCTTACCATATCCTTTTTCTTGAAATCTCTGTCCCATGAACTCGGCTTGTTCGAGAAACACTTCTTTTTTGCTGCAATTTCTCCTTAAGCGCATAAATTGCCCTTTAGGGATATTAAAAAGCCAATTTTGATGGTGGCAGCTTGTTATTGGAAGATAACTATTTTTATCTACGCTTTTGAAGTGTGTCTTGGTTTCTATTCTCCCTTCCTTTTGTGAAATTAATAAATCGAGGAAGACAATTTCTTTCTCATCCGAGTTCCAGGTCAGCTTTATATTCAAATTGTTCTCATTCAATTTTTGTTGGAACGAATTCAGGCTGTCACTACTCCCTTTCCAAAGTATTAAAATGTCGTCGATATAGCGCCTGTATAGCGCTAGTTCTTCAGGTGGGTTTAAAAATACTGCGTGCTCTTCCCATCTAGCCATAAATAAACCGGCAACGCTCGGGGCAAATTTAGCCCCCATAGCGACACCTGTGGTTTGGTGATAAAACGTACGGTTAAACCAAAAATAATTGTTTTTTAGACAGAAGTCGAGGCATTTAACTAAATACTTTCTTTGAGAGCAAATAAGGTCAGAGTGATTTCTCAAACCCCACTTAGCGGCCTCGCATGCCTCATGGTGGGGAATTATGGTATAGAGGGAAGTCACGTCTGCCGTAACCATAATGAAAGGTCCATCATGTGCAAGCTCCTCAAGAATCTGCAAGACGTGCTTGGTATCATGAAGATAAGCCTTTGTCTTCTGTACTATGGGCTGCAAATAATTATCTATATAAGATCCCATCCTTGAGGTAAGGGAATCTATGCCGTTTACGATAGGCCTAGGTGGAGGGTTGATCTTGTCCTTGTGGATTTTAGGTAAATAATAAATGATTGGTGTTCTTGCTGCTTCTGGCATAAGGTATTGAGCTTCTTTTTTGCTCAGAATTGCTTTTTTCAGGCCAAGATGCACTACAAGTTCAAGCTCCTTTCTTCCTCTGAAGATAGGGTTTTTCGGTAAAGTAGTGTAGGTCTTAGTATCGCTCAACAATTTTGCCATATTTTCATTATATTGCGTTTTGGACAGGACTACAATACCTCCACCTTTATCGGCTGGACGGATCACTATATCTTTCCGCTCGCTGAGACGTTTCATTCCACATCTCATATAGTTAGGTTCTGTGTATTTCTTAGTGTCAAGGTTTTTTAAATCTTCTGCGACAATTTTCTTAAAAACGTCAACAAATTTATTATTGCCGATTTGAGGGTTAAAAACAGATTTGTTCTTAAAAGTACTATGTTTAATATCATCGGGTAAAGGGGCGTGGATATTTCTAGGATTGTTCAAGAAGTATTTTTTCATATTTAGGCCCCTTATATACTTCTGAATATTTACATAGGTCTCAAATTTGTTCATGTTCTTTCTAGGTGCAAACTTAAGGCCTTTATCGAGTACTGCCAATTCTTCCGTTGTTAACGAAATACCACTCAGGTTGAATACTCCTTCTCCCTTTATTCTCTTTTTCGCTTGAGTTCTCGCTCCTGCTCTTCTACCTCTCTTCTTTTTGGACTTGATTCTCTGTCTCCCTGCATGTCCCTCGCCCTCGGAGGATGATGATCCGGGCCTCTCCGGATGTATCTGAGTACCTGGCCTCCAGTCAAGGTTACAATAATACCTCTTCTCCTGTCGCAAGGATGTCACTCCCATCCAGGCCCCCGCAGGCTGGACCTTCACATCTGGCAGCTGAAAGAGAAAGGTTCCAATCCCTAGGGTGTTCCAATAAAGTGATCGCAACCTTGCTCAAGGCAAGAAAACCACCCACAAACGGCATATACGATAAAGTGTGGAACAAGTTCAGGGCCTTCATGCTTGGCAGAAGCTGTGATCCAGGTTCCCCATCATCCTCTCAAATTCCTGAGTTTTTGCAGGCAGGCCTAGACCTAGGCTTTGCAAGAGGTACACTAAAGGTACAGGTATCAGCGATTTCAGCAGCAACCAGTAGAAGATGGGCCGAGGATCCTTTAATAATCCAGTTCTTCAAAGCTGTGAAAAAGATCCGACCGCCAACAAAACAATCTTTCCCACTTGGGACCTCGCTATCATCCTTATCGTCCTTAGCCAATCCACCTTTTTGCCCCTTCGGAGTCAGCATCGCTTTAGAGTCTAACCTTGGAGCTAGCCTTCCTGATAGCTATAACCTCTGGCAGACGGGTTTCAAAGCCCCAAGCTTTAGGAACAGATCATATTCACATGATATTCTATCCAGTCAGAGTAGAACTCAGAACAGTGCGAGGATTTATTCCCAAGGTTGCATCATCCTTGAACATGTCGGAACCTTGGGCACTCCCAACATTTTCTGAACAGGACTCTGGCTCTCTTCATGAGCTAGACATCGCCTCCACTTTGAGATGCTATCTGCAGGCCACAGCATCATTCAGGGGATCCATCAGGCTGTTTATAATTCCCTGGGATATAAAAAACAACAAAAAAACAAAGGCAAGGAGGCATCAGCAAGAACAATTGACTCATGGATCGTTAAACTCATCCACAAGGGGTACAAGACAAATGGGATGGAACCCCCTTCGGCGGTCAGGGCGCACTCCACCAGAGCGGTTTCTGCCTCTTGGGTGGTAAGAGCGAATGTGTCAATTGAAACTATTTGTAGGGCAGCGACTTGGTCGTCCCAACATACGTTTCCGAAACATTACAGGGTGGACCCAGGGGCTCTCTCATCAGTGGAGTTTGGCAGATAGGCAGTCACATCAGCTTTTGCTTCTTATAAATAATAATTTCTTTAAAATAAACTTCTAAGCATCATCCCACCCATCTTTAGCTAGTTATTTGTCACAGGTATGCTGCCATGGAGGCACCAGGAAAACAGAAAATTGTACCATACTTACCGTAATTTTCTTTTCCTGGTGCCTATCCATGGCAGCATACAATCCCACCCTCGGTATTCTATATTACGGAGAATGCTGGGGCTGTGCTAACGATTTCTTTTATAATATTCACTAGTCCTGAGGGAGGAGCCAAGGCGGAGCTTGTCACAGGTATGCTGCCATGGATAGGCACCAGGAAAAGAAAATTACGGTAAGTATGGTACAATTTTCTGTTTTTTTTACGCAAAGTTGTCCATTTATAAGATATTTCCAACACATAGCATGTACATAGCAAAAATGACACCCCAAAATATGTTCTGCTACTCCTTCTGAGTATGGCAATACCAAATATGTGAGACTTTTACACAGCTTGGCCACATACAGAGGCCCAACATGCAAGGAACACCATCAGGTGTTCCAGGGACACATAGCATGCACATACCAAGAATTACACCCCAAAATACTTTCTGCTGAGAAAAGAGTAAACAAAAGATTACCTGTGGTTTTAGCAGCGCAGTTGTCCACAGGATGATAGCACTGGTCCAGGCAGCAGGCAGGGACTTGGTCAGCAAAAGTGAACACAATTTTCCAGGCAACAGGCAGGTATACTGTCCATAGTCAATATTGGCAGCAGGCAGGGATACTGTCTATATACAGTCCAAGGTCAGTGCAGGCAGAGATCGTCAGCATTGCCAAAATATTGGTCCTGGTAGTAGGCAGGAACATGGTCCATCCATGTGGTGTGGTCAGTTCATGCGACAGGCAGAGGCATGATGGTATAGGTCCTACAGGCAGCAGGCAGAAGTAGGGCCTTGTTCAGGATAGAATGGGGATAGGGGTAGAGGCTTCTCCCACCCAAATCTCTTTGAAGCCTCCGAGTCTCCAGACCCTAATCTAGGAATGAGAAAACAAAGAAAATTGTCTTCTTCATCCAAAAAAACTATTCTGGAGCCCCTCACATATGTGAGACCCCTGTTATGAATCCCACTAGTCCACAGAGGGTACAAGATCAGTCCAAGAGGCAGGCAAAAGGCATGGTCAAACATTCCAGGGTCAGTTCCAGATCAGGCAGAGGTATGTACAGAATCAGTAGGCAGAAGCGTGGTCGAATAACAGTCCAGGGTCAGTTCCAGATCAGGCAGAGGCATAAACAGAATCAGTAGGCAGAAGCGTGGTCGAATAACAAGCCAGGGTCAGTTACAGAGCAAGCAGAGGCATAAGGGGTTTGAAGGTAAATGGCAGGAAGTGAGGGTTATGGTTACTATACTTCACTAATAATTCACTGAAGTATGGTAACGGCGGAAACAGTCACCTATGCAGAGGCCTGGTTGGGAAGGGCATTGGGCACAATGATAAGTGGTGTCTCTTCTCACTCCTCGTTTGCTGCACACCCGACATTTTTTCTGATGTCTTCGGCCTGTTGGTCTGGGAGGGATTTTATCAGGAAAGTGGCGTTCAGAGAGTCTGCTAATTACATCGGATCAAATGTTTTGTGGTGGGCCGTTGGGGTATATAAGGGCAGTGGTGATTTCCTTCTGGTAGCCAAGGAAGGGTATGGGTCTTTCTGTGGATTTACAATAAATTACATATGTGTTATATATGGCCAAATTAAAGAAATAAATAGAATTTTTTTTATACCACTTGTATGTTCTTCTCTTGGCAAGATAGGGTTCGAGCATCTGGTCGTTCAAGTCGACACCCCCCATGAACATGTTGTACTCATGGATACAAGTGGGTTTTTGTATTGGGCCATCCCTCCTGTTGATCTCAACAAAAGTGTTGTTGTGGATCGAAGAAAGCATGTAGACATCCCTTCTGTCCCTCCACTTCACAGCCAAAATTTCCTCGTTCCGTAAACTCGCCGCTTCGCCTTTTCTTAGCCTTTTGTTGACGAGGCTTTGAGGAAAGCCCTTCCGGTTTGTTCTTACGGTGCCACATGCTGGAGTTTGCTTTCTATGGAGGTTGCGGAACAGGGGTAAACTGGTATAAAAATTGTCCACATACAGATGGTAGCCTTTCTCCAGGAGTGGGTTTATGAGTTCCCAAACAACTTTCCCACTCGATCCGATGTATTCGGGGCAATTAGGGGGATGTAGCTGGGTGTCCTTCACTTCGTATACCATGAAGGAATATGTATACCCTGTGGCTCGATCACACAATTTATACATTTTCACCCCATAGCGGGCCCTTTTGGAGGGAATAAATTGCTTTAGGCCCAGCCTGCCAGAAAATTTGATCAGGGACTCATCCACACATATGTGTTGGTCTGGGGTAAACAACTGGGGGAAAATCGGAGAAAAATAATTTATTAGCGGCCGAATTTTGTAAAGTTTATCAAAATTTGGGTCATTCCGGGGAAGGCACTGGGTATTGTCGTTAAAGTGTAGGAATCTCATTATCATTAGATATCTGGTCCGGGACATTATTGAGGAAAAGATGGGCATGTGATAGATGGGGCGGGATGACCAATATGCACATATTTAATTTTTATTGTTTAGTCCCATACAAAATGTGAGGCCCAAAAAAATTTTAAACTCCTCCACTGTTAGGGCTCTCCACTTGTAGGGACGGGCATAAGAGGACGTTGGGTTGCTTTCAATTGTTGGGCATATAGGTTGGACTGGACCACAATGGATTCAAGCATGTCCTCTGTAAAAATTAGGTGGAAAAAGTCCATCAGGGAAAAATTGTGTGTGTCCACCTGGACTCCTGGGTTGGCAGTGAAAGGGGGAACGTTAGCTTCTCCTGAGTTAGGAGGAAGCCACAAGGGGTTCTGGAGGGAATAGGGAAGGCTGGCATGGGACCTAACCCTTTGGGGTCGAGTTGACACCCCACTTGTACGTGGCCTTTGCCAAGGTACTGTGGTGCCGGTGGATGGCACTTCGTTGCAGGTGGATGGCTCTGCGGTGCTGGTGGATGGTACCGCCTCCTCACCAGTGCGCCTTCGTCTGACGGGCGGACTATCATCTTCCTCCTCTGAGGCTGTCATGGTACCGCTGCTGAGGACAGGCTCGTAGTCCACGTCAGAGTCACAATCTGAATATGAGGAGGAATCCGAAGCGGAAACCTCCCCGTTGCTCTCGTCGGCTGCAAGAATATCATATGCCTCCTCAGCTGAATACAATCTTTGTGACATTTTTATTGATCAAAAATGGCACTGACAGGTGACGCTGATCTGGCAGATGACACTGACAGGTGACGCTGATTTGGCAGATGACACTGACAGGTGACGCTGATGTGGCAGGTGACACTGACAGGTGACGCTGATCACAGGTGACACTGACGTGGCAGGTGGCACTGACAACACGTGGCACTGACGACACGTGGCACTGACAAATGGCACTGGAGGCAGATGGCACTGGAGGCAGATGGGGCTGACAGATAGGGCTGACAGATGTCGCTGGCAGATGTCGCTGACAGATGGCACTGGGGCTGGCACTGGCAGATGGCACTGGCAGATGGTGCTGGCTATTTGCTCTGGCTAATTGCTCTGGCAAATGGGGCTGGCAGATGGCACTGTGGCTGGCAGATGGCGTGGGCAGGTGGCACTGGCGTTGGCAGGTGGCACTGGCGCTGGCAGGTGGCACTGGCACTGGCGGCACTGGCACTGGCGGCACTGGCGCTGACGGCACTGGGGCTGACGGCACTGGGGCTGACGGATGGCACTGGCGCTGGCAGGTGGCACTGGCAGGTGGCACTGGCGCTGGCAGGTGGCACTGGCGCTGGCAGGTGGCACTGGCGGCACTGGCACTACTGGCAGATGGCACTGGGCTGACAGATGGCACTGGCACTGGGTCTGACAGATGGCACTGGGGCTGACAGATGGCACTGTGTCTCACAGATGGCACTGGGGCTGACAGTTGTATCAACTCACAGATCCTCTCAGATCCACTCATACAATGTATCAACTCACAGTTCCTCTCTCTCCTCACACGCTGTCTCTGTGTGAGGAGGGAGAGACACGGCAATGGGAGATGATCTCATATGTTTACATTTGAGATCATCTCCCATTGGCAGCTGCGATCGCGCTGTGAACGGCCGCTTTGATTGGCTGTTCACGGCGATCTGTATTTGCCTGTCTCCGGGAGACACGGCGAATACAAAACTTCCGCGATGCGCGCCCCCGGCGGCGTGTATTGCGGAAGTAAACACAAGGCCGTCCAGGGACGGCCAGGCAAAGGAACCCGCCTGCTCTACGGCCGTCATTCGGCTATAGGGCGGGCGGGAAGTGGTTAATCTTAAGGAAGAAATCCTGAGACAGGCATGGCGGGGGGAGTTCTGGAGTTTGATGGCGCTGCCATACACCTGCTTCCGGATATCTCCCAGCGAACCCTACTGATGAGGCGGGCGCTAAAACCTATTTTAGACGGCATCAGCGAGAAAGGTCTCACATACAAGTGGGGTCACCCATTCCACCTGATTGTACGCAAGGGGTCAGAGACCTTCGCTCTACGTCATCCCTCAGAGTTACCGCACCTGTTTACCTTTGCTGCAATGGACCCAGTCGCTGTCCCCAATTGGCTCCTGATGAACGCTCCATTAAACGCGCAGCATCGCCCCCCTGCTGGAGGACAACGGGGAGCTAGGGCCGGACGTCGCATCCAGAGAGGTCTATCACGAGATCCACGGGGACCGGCCCCTTGATTCTCTGGAACCAGGTATTCGGATGTCCCCCCTTCGCTGAAAGGCCAGCAGTTTTTTTTTGTTTTTGTTTTTTTTACGGTCAGTTTTTGTTGTGGCTAGCTAGTCACCCTCAGTGATCGGGTCCACTTTGAAGCAAGCCTGTTTTCCCAAAAGAAAAGCTCACCTAGCCTCCCGGAACGAATATGACACCACCTCCCTCGGTGCTTGGGGGGGGGGACCCTGGGAGAGATGGTTATTACCTTCCTTCCCCCCTCCTTATGAGTTCCCCCCTCCCTTTTTTTTATTTTTTTTTATTTTTTTTTATTTTTTTTATGTACTTTTGTTGTTTTTGACAGCTGTCGGACTGGTAATGCAGTGTCGATAGGAAACTGTGGACTCCACTAATAATACGCATAGAGGGGGAAGTACTTATCTACATGGTTTTTACATGAAGGCACACTTACCATTGTCATGCTGTTTATTGGGGAAAGAGCTTTTGACCTCTGTGTTATATTTTACCTATGCTACATTCCCTTCCCCCTTCTCCTTCACCCCCCCTTTTTTTTTCTTCCTCTCCCCTCTCTCCCCCCCCCCTGCCTTCTCAGGAATACCGGAGTTGCCTGTACGCCTTTCGGGGGGCCTTCGGGTCTCCCCAGGGAGCGAAACCCACACCCGGATTTGCCACGTACAAGGGACCCCGCTGGAGTGCTGGAGTTTTCTCCTGGGGGGGCAGGACAGGGGAAAGAGGGCCCCAGATAGAGCATAAAAGCTGGGTTTTGGAGGTCGGTTATCGGGAGGTCCGGGGGGGTGTTTATTGGGGGGAGTGGGATGGCTCCCCTTACATTTTTCATCACATTCCCCATGGGACTTTAGACTTGTTAGACCCGACACTGGGGCCTTCAATAGCCGTTGCTGGGTATGGGTCCTGTTATCATTTTCCTAATTCCCACATGCTGTATTTGGTTTCCCTATATGGGATTTCAGTTAAACGTACTACTTGCCACGTTGGTGCTGTTATTTTGTCATATGGTTATATTGTTTTATTGTTCATTTTCTGCTGTTGCTGCGGGGGTCCCAATGGTTGGGGCTCTGCGTTTTACTGTGCCTTACCACCTCCCACTTTAGGAACACTCTGCCCTGGTGGCAGTAGCTCTCCTTACTGGTGTTAGGTGTGACTACAGCAAGTCACCTACTCATCAAGTTATGTTACCGTTTCCCAATTATTATTAGAGTTCTTATCTAAGCAAAGAGACACGGAAAGAGGTTCTCAGTATTTCTGCTCAGAAGGCTGCACCCAACTCTCTGAGTCTCTTTATTAACACAGCTCTTATATACACAAAAGACAGGCTTCAGGAATGTTGAAACACAACAACAAGTTTCCATAAAAGGCAATTCTCTAGGCGTCTTCTGCTTTTAGAGCTGATGTGGCAGATGGTCTTTAAGATAAGGTTTCTTCTTATGTGTACGTGACTTAAGGATGAGGTGTCTTTAAGATACTAAGAATGAAACAGACAAGATAAACATTTAGTGAAACATACTGTCAACCATCTTGGTTTTCTTATACCTTGATCCTCACAATTTCCCCCTTTGACATCACCCTTCCCTCTTACCCTGGGTCCACCTGAACAAGTTCTAGTCGGCCTATGTCCAAAGTACTCTCCCTGACCGCGAGTTGTCAGAGGGGTATACACCCATCCCCCTGGATAGTACCAACATCTAAAATTCAGGAAGAGTGGCCTTTCTGAAAGATGGGTGATGTCAAGAAACTAAATCCACCTATCTCATCCAACTTATCAACTTACAAAAGTTCCATCTTTTCTACAGCATTTACCTTGGCTTTCTTGCAAAAACACATAAACAACTTAAAACACAAATAAATGAGAAATATGAATATAAGCACTACTATAATCATCATTGCTGCCTTCTTGAACCAAGAAAATAACCCTGAGAAACTAAAAGTTCCACCAAAAGGATCCCAGTCACGGCCAATATTACGGGCCTTCTCCTGTAGATCCTTTACTTCCGTGCGGTGTTGTGCAATGATGTCATAATAATCAGGTACTTCGATGCTGGTGTTATGTATCCAAGTACAACATTCATAGTCTTCTGTGGTCTCACAGAGTCCTGTTAATGCTGCACTCATACTTTCAATCGCTAACTCATGTAATTCTATTTGTTTTGTGATGGCTCTGGTCTCTAGATTTAACTTAGTAATGTCATCAGAGTTTTTCTCCAAAATATCATTAATTATTCCAGTATAGTTATTTAGTCGCTTCATTAAGTCTATACCCCATCCTGTCCAGGACGGGAACCAAGCCCATGCCATGTCCTGCTCTAAAAATATTTCTCTTTTGCTACGATATCTGAGGGGATATCTGGGGTGCATACTAGCTTCTAGTAGGTGATCACCTCGTTCATCACCCACTACTCCCATTACTGGTACCAAACTTGCGAGGTAGCACCATCCCTGAGCCCTTCTAGGTATCCAGGTATAACACTTATCCCCACAACAGATGTATATATTGTTTCCTAAGGCTACTGGACTTGAACTGATATTACGTCTATAACGAGAGGTGTATCCATAGAGGGAAAGGTTGGACACTAACCACCTAACCTTATTATCCACAATGTTAGTGAGGAAGTCAGATAATGTCTGGTGTGTACTGGTATTACTGGGGTAGAAGCTTCCATTTAATACGACAATGGACAAGTTAAACTTGCTGTCTTGGCATTCTCTATTTCCTCCCGTTGTGTTCCCTAGGTTGAAACACCAATCAGGGGGAAAGGCGAGGCCATTTGATTTAAACATTACTGTCTTGCTGGTATTTGTTCCAATTATGTTAATGCTACTGTTAGCAAGATCAGTATAATTTATAGGAACTGCCATCAGTGGTATTTTAGCCGTGCTGGGGTGTAATTTACTGCAAACCCAACATTTCTCATATCCTGACTTCCGAGCATAAGCATATTTAAACTTCAGTAATAACATTTTTTTTAGAAAATCCTTCATCCTTGTGAATTTCATTCTGTGAGGTAACCAAACTATTGGTCAGGATTACTGAAACAAAAAGAATAAAAAGATACATGTTGTCATTTGCCAACTGGCTCCTTTTTACAGTGTGAAGCGTGGATCCAGGTAGGTTTCCCTTCCAATTTCACTGAGGTTGCTGTAGTCAATAGCACCTGGAAAGGACCCTCGAACCTTGGTTCCAGTGTCTTCCTGGTATGTTTCTTTACATACACATAGTCTCCCGGTTGTAAGTCGTGAGTACCTGTGACAGAATTAGGGTCTGGAAGAGAAGAATACACACTCTTGTGGATTTTAGTTAGACGCTGTTGCAATTGTATCACATATGTAGTTAAACTATCACATTGCAATTGCATACTTTGAGGAAAATATAAACCTAATCTGGGTACACTCCCAAAAAGTATTTCATATGGGGATAACCCGGTTTTTCCTGTTGGAGTGTACCTAATAGAGAACAAAGCTAAGGGTAGACACTCAGGCCATGGTTTATTTAACTCTTGCATGGCTTTTTGTATTTTTAGCTTTATTGTCCCATTTACTCTTTCTACTGATCCTGAACTCTGTGGGTGGTAAGGGGTGTGAAAACTTTGTTGAACCCCTAACATTGCCATCACATTTTGCATTATTTCTCCCGTGAAATGTGTCCCCCTATCCGATTCTATTGTTTCTGGGAGACCAAACCTAGGTATCAGTTCAGTAATCAGTTTCTTGGCGGTGGCTTTTGCCGTAGCTGATTTCACAGGATAACTTTCTGGCCAGCCTGAAAATAGGCAGATGCACACGAGAACAAATTCAAAGGGGCCGCTCTTAGGCATTTGTATGTAGTCAATTTGCAGTCTCTGAAAGGGATATTGGGCCCGGACCTGATGTTTACGTGGGGTTTTCACTCTCTGTCCTGGGTTATTTAACAGACAGATTTGGCACGCAGCACAGTAGTTCCTTGCAGTACTACTGAATCCAGGGGCTAGCCATCCTTGGCTTACAATCCTATACATAGAATTGGAGCTGACATGAGTGGGCAAGTGGACAGCTGCTGCCATTGCGGGGTATAGAGAGGCGGGTAGACATATTTTTCCTCCCTCTCTCCATACATTGTCAAGGCCTGGTGCAGCTCCCTCCTTAACCCAACGGTCCTTCTCAGTAGTCCCTGCTTGTTCCTGTAGTTCGATCAGCTGCTGCCATGTGGTTTCGGGCATACTCACCTGTACCGTGGCTAAGGTCTCAGGGCTTACTTCCCCTAGAGCTGCCTTCTTTGCAGCTAAATCTGCAAATGCGTTTCCTTTTGCCTCAGTTGTTTTTGCGCTCGTGTGTGCCGCTATCTTCATAATGGCTACTCTTCTAACTTTTTGAAGATTGTTCAGGACTCTTTTGATTCCTTCACCATGTTTAACAGGTGTGCCTGCTGCTGTAAGGTAACCTCTAGCTTTCCATATGTGGCCATAATCATGTGCCACACCGTAGGCGTATGCAGAATCAGTGTAAACGTTCCCTTCTTGTCCCTCTAAGTGTTCTAAGGCTTTTTCTAAAGCTGTTAGCTCCGCTTCTTGTGCAGACATGTGTGCTGGTAGTGACTTTGCCTCAATTACCTGTGTGTCCGTTACCACAGCATAACCTGTGTGATATTTACCTTTGTCATCGGCAAATCTACTACCATCTATGTACAGTGTGTGTTCTGCATTTGCAATGGGTGTGTCTGTGACATGTGGGAACCCCGTGGTCTCTTGTTCCATAAGTTGAAAACAATCGTGTTCATCAGATGTTATGTCATGAAATGAAAGTGTGTCAGAATCCTGAGTTTCTTGTGCTGTGCCTTCACCATTACTCCCCCCTGTCAAATCTGTCTGTAAGGGTAAAAGTTGTGCTAAGTTAAAAGAAGTGCATCGCTGGAAGGTAACATTGGGAGGTAGGAGCAAGGTGCATTGCAGACGCAGCTGCCTCGCCATTGATATGTGTTTTGGCTGAACCTGTGACAAGATGGCGTGTATGTCATGTGTGGTATGTACCACTACAGGATTGTCTAAGACAATTTCTGAGGATTTGTCAATGATAATTGACACTGCTGCGACTGCCCGTACACAGGACGGTGATCCTCTAGAGACAGGATCGAGAGCCGCTGAGAAGTATGCTACCGGCCTTTGTTTGATGTGTTGTTGTGTCAACACCCCTGTTGCGTGTCCCGTGATTTCAGCAATGTACAAATGAAATGTTTTGGTATAGTCAGGAATCCCGATCGCAGGTGCCGAAATTAGTAACTTTTTTAAGGTGCTAAAAGATTTATGACCTGCTTCTGTGAGTACATAGGGTACTATTTTCAAGCAATCATATAATGGCTGCATCAGAGAACTGGCATGTGGTATCCATTGTCTACAATATGACACTATTCCCAGAAACATTTCATTTGTAGAGTAACCGGGGGTATCAAAAACGCACAGCAAAAAGGCACTGCAGAAATAGATCAAAAGCAAATTGCATAGGCCTGCACCAAGCTCCATGCTGGCCACACATATAAACTCTCAGGCGAGAAAACATTGACGAAAAATCCATGTACATTCGCTGAATGTTTGAAATGTAACTTGTTTTTAACATAAAATCAACGTAATTTCTGAATGAAAACCACACACACCGCCAAAAAATTCCTTTAAACAAACACAATTTAGTAAATGCACCTTTTCAGTTCATTAGTACAAGTCTTGGCTCAGGTCATTTGCTGGTCAATACAGTTTGCTTTACATTCTCACTGACCTGGTCAGAAAGAAGGGGGGTCATTTGAATGGGCTGTCAGCAGCTGTGAACAAACTTCACAGGACACATCAGTATTGCATACTCCACACCCCCCACACTCACAAAATTAGGTCAAAGATGACCTCTAGATATGACACCTACTAACATGTTTTCTATCAGAACCTGTACTTCTTGTTAAACCCATAACGTCTGTTTGGTAAGTTTGAAATTCTTTCCGAGCATTTATAATGTTTACAGGTCTAATTACAAAGCTTACCATCCACAGTTAGCAGTTCACAAAAAGACAGATTCATACTAGGGCTGAAACAACTAATCGACAATCAATCGGCCATGAAATCAATTGACTACTACCTTCACAAATCGATCAATCGGCCAGTAACATACTTTAATGGAGAGGCTGCAGAAAAACATGCAATGCGCCCCTGCAGCAAGCCGTGTGCTAAAAGAAAATGCAAATCGCAGCAAAATCGCATGCATGAAAAAAATTCTGTAACAGTCTGACCTGGGGCCTGTTTTATGGGCGCTGTCGAACCCCTTTCCTGCTGTTTCCCTTGGCAAAATTCTCGTAACTGATTAATAAACAGGGGTCTAGAGTCTATATGACGGGGGTGTATTCCTGGTGGATCTGCTGCTGGATCCCCTTGTGGTCTATGTGGAGCAATTTCATTCATAAATTGATTAAACATCGTCAGTGTCATTTTATGTCTACACAAATCTTCCCCATCTTGCCAAGCTGCTTCATGTGTGTCTAGTAATTGTGTCACGAATCTACAGAATGCGGCAGGTTTTGCTACGGGATCAGGAGCATTCTGTATTAATGCCATAAGAGTGTCAGCCGACCAAGGTGCCCATGTCCTCAGAACGACTTGTCGAGTCACTGTAGGTGGCTGTCCTGCTTGACCCGCATTTGGATTATTTACTTGTATTACCCTAGTCCGACTGTGGACTGGAGCTACGGGCTCTGGTCTTTGAGCTCCGCAATGTACACATTCCTGTGCCCAGTCTGTATTTTGGGTACCGCATACTCGGCATACCCATCCTCTTCCTTTTAAGGAAGGATAAAGTTTTGGTCTTTCGTTACCCGGTTTGGTAGTGCTATAAGGAGGTGGAGTACCTTCCGTTTCTACTCCATCCTCGGGAGCTGAAGGGAGACTCTTGCGTCGGACCTTCATATCCCATCCACCCTGTTCATGACAATACTTCCATCCCTCCTCTTTAGCCCTGTTGGAAACCTTAATTAAACATTGTATTTGTGATACCCATCTGTTCTGCAGGACCTCTCCCTGTCTGTCTCTCTTTATATTCTCCCAACCTTCTACACTTAGCCCATTTTCTCCATCCATCCCAAATTTCTTGAGAACTCTATTCGTGCCCTGTGCCTTGTCCTTCCCATACAACATTGTAATTATGTCTTTAACAGCATAACATTTCTGAGATTCCTCCTGGGGTATACCATGTGTCTGGCCCATTTTGACAGTCTTGCCTAGGTGACGTTTGGATCACTTACTAAGTGTCTCGTTGCCTTCTCCTCCTAGGGTGCCAAAATACTAAAAACCTCTCCTAGATGAGATTTCTGAAATCGAATTACTTTATATGCTAGCCAACTGACAAATATTATGACCAGACTGACGGCTACAACATATACAAGCATTCCTTTTGGTGGCCAAACACATATAACTAGATCTCCGGACTTTGTGGAGACCTTATTCCCTTCCCATTACCATGGAATCTCTCAGCATTCGTTTCTTATTCCTGCTTTATCGAGGCAGTCAGGACTTATACTTTCAACCCGTTTTTAGGCTCATGAATCAAAAAGCGTATATCAAACTTAAGTGTCGGGCCCCCAAAGTACTCTTACGAGTTAAAGGCGCATTCCGTTACTCATTGGGATGATATATGTTTCAATTCACACCATACAAACAGGGCTTATCTCAGTCACAACAGACAGATGACAAGGAGACAGACAAGAAACAACGGTAACATAAGTCAAATATTAAATTCAAGACTCGCTTACTACAGAGGTTGGTTTTACCTGAAGAACAATTCAGACAGATCAGGTGGGCACAAATCTAAGAAGCACAGAGTTTATAAGAAAATAAAGATTTTCTTACCTGCGCAGGTTTTGTCTGTGGTTCCTGATGTGCCCGACCTCTTCGTTCCGTCCTTATGTTCGTTCGCCTCTTGTAGTTTCTTCAGCGAGTCCCTGTTCGGGCGCCAAAATGTTAGGTGTGACTACAGCAAGTCACCTACTCATCAAGTTATGTTACCGTTTCCCAATTATTATTAGAGTTCTTATCTAAGCAAAGAGACACGGAAAGAGGTTCTCAGTATTTCTGCTCAGAAGGCTGCACCCAACTCTCTGAGTCTCTTTATTAACACAGCTCTTATATACACAAAAGACAGGCTTCAGGAATGTTGAAACACAACAACAAGTTTCCATAAAAGGCAATTCTCTAGGCGTCTTCTGCTTTTAGAGCTGATGTGGCAGATGGTCTTTAAGATAAGGTTTCTTCTTATGTGTACGTGACTTAAGGATGAGGTGTCTTTAAGATACTAAGAATGAAACAGACAAGATAAACATTTAGTGAAACATACTGTCAACCATCTTGGTTTTCTTATACCTTGATCCTCACACTGGAGATACACCCCTTGATAGTTCTTCTTCTCTCTTTTAACCCCTCTATCCCCCTTTCCCCCAGCTCTTACTTGCCACCTAATTTCACCCTTGTTCTTCCCCCTCATTCACTCCTACATAGTCATCAACTGGTGGATATTTGGAGAATTTTCCATCCACGAGAACGGGATTTTTCCTTTTACTCTCCCACTCACGGATCCTATTCCAGGATTGATTTTTTCCTAATTCAACACTCCACCATTCCCTTTGCTTCTAAAGCAGCGAACGGCCAGATAACGCTTTCCGATCATGCCCCGGTTCTTCTGGAACTCACGATTCCACACTCACACCAGAGGACACCACTCTGGCGCCTGAACGAGACGCTCCTTAAAGACTCAGATTGGGCAGAGGAGATCAGCACAGAACTACGTGCCTACTTTGCAAATAATACAGGTTCCGTGTCTAACCCTCTCTCTGTCTGGGCAGCTCATTAATGCTACATCAGGGGGATCTTTATTAAACTTGGACATACGGCCAAGCAACGCCGTGCCAAAACTCTGACAGACCTACTAACGAAACTCCACAAGATGGAGCAGAGGCATAAAATGAGATCTGATCCCACACTAGAAGCAGAGATGCTCCAGAATAGAGAGGCAATTAGAAACCATTCTCTCTATCAGGCCAAACATGTCCTATTCAAGGCGCGCCACTCGTTCTATGAGTATGGTGACAAGTGTGGTCGCTTACTGGCCAATGCACTTAGAGAGAAACGAGCACAATCGTACATTCCTTCTTTATTAACCCCGGCGGGGTCCAAGATACATGCCTCCCCAGACCTTGCAGCGGCTTTCCGAGATTTTTATTCAAAGCTCTACAATTTAGATCAGTCTCAGGCAGCTACCACTCCCGTCCCCACCATCTCCAATATTCAGAAATATCTTCGAGAGGCCAAAATCCCAGTGTTCTCGGAGACTGACCAAGAACTACTATCCCAACCTCTCCACATTGAAGAACCGACTGCAGCCATAGCGGACACACAGCTGGGGAAGGCCCCATGGCCTGATGGCTTTACGCTTATGTATTACAAAACCTTTCAGACGCTTTTAGCCCCCCAATTCATTAAAGCCTTTAACACCATTCTGGAGGGGCATGGCATTCCTCCAGACATGCTACCGGCCAACACCAAGGACATTTTTTCCCTGAATTTTCAGCCTCTCTTGATGGCGCTCACCGCGGACCTTAAAAGATGGGACCCCCTAGCCCTGTCATGGTTCGGACGCTGTAATGTGTTGAAGATGAACACAATGCCATGACTTCTGTATCTACTACAAGCCTTACCTATCAAGATACCCCAGACTTTCTTTCATGCGGTTCGCTCAACCTTTATTAAGTTCCTCTGGCGTGGCAAACATCCACGTATTGGTAGGGCAATGCTATTACGACCAAAATTGCGGGGAGGTATTGGCTTCCCGGACCCTGCTCTATATCACACAGCGACGCACATGGCACGGGTGGTTGACTGGTGCCGGCATGGGGAACTGAAGCTATGGGTCACACTGGAGCAGGAGATGGCGCGGGTTCCACTGGCTGGTCTGCCCTGGGCGGGGAGGCCATTGGAGCCCTGAGTGACTACTCACCCGTTAATTGGCCCTTCGCTCGCTGAGATGGATCGTTTTTTCCACCTTTCCCACTTGACTAACTTCCCTTCTCCTATGACCCCAATTATTGGACATCCTAAGTTCCCTCCGGGCCTGTCTGACCAGGCCTTTAACAGGCAAGCCCCGAAAGGGCTTATGAGAGCAGCCCTATTTCTTAGACCCACGGGCTGGATCCCCACGGGGACCATACTGCTAGAGCAAGTACCTGTTGCGTTAGATAGCTGGAGAGCTAGACAGCTCATCCATTTTCTCGGATCACTACCTAACCATTCGTTCTTCTCTAGACAACTCCACCCCTTCGAGGAACTTTGCTTGGACGTTGGCCCAATTCGTGGTTCCCTCTCCAGGTCCTACCAAATCCTGACAGACACACAATCCTCCACGGATCCACCCTTCCTAGCCAAATGGGAAAGAGACTTACAAACTACATTCTCCAAACCACAGAAGGACAGAATACTCTTTTTCGCCCATAAGTCGTCACTCTGCAGTAAATATCAGGAGATCTCATATAAGCTGATCACACGCTGGTATCGTACACCGGCGGTATTGGCCAAAATATTCCCCGGTCAATCTGACCACTTCTGGCGCTGTGAGCATCAGGCTGGCACCATTCTCCACATTTTTTGGGAATGCCCTAAACTACAAACATTCTGGCAGCCTGTCCTGCGACTCATCCACAAGTTCACAGACATATCCTTGGCCAATGATCCTGCAGCAGTTCTTCTCAATCTCACTCCCATGTCGTTGCTTAAACATCTCCTCAATGCAGCTAGGGCCTGCATCCCAAGTCAGTGGAAACAGCAATCTGCTCCTACAGTGGCCCAGTGGTTCGCAAGGGTAAATGACATTGAACGAAAGGAAGACCTGACTGCCACAATAAGGGATAAAATGGAGGAACATGGGAACAGATTGTTCTACTGGACCCAGTTTCGCTTTTCGGAAGAATACCTTCGCAAGACATAGCAAGCTCATGGTGATCACCAGAGGTCACTGTTTCAAACCTTGGCCAGCCGATGAGCTGGTGAGCCGGAAGGGGGGTCTCTTGCTCCCTGGGAGGGGGCCCCACCCGTCTTGCTCCCTGGGAGGGGGCCCCACCCTATCCACTTTACCCACAACCCCCCCTTACCTCTTCTCTTCCTTTTCTGCCATTCCCTTCTCCAATCTTCTCTTTTCCCTTCTCCCTCCTTTTAGTTCCCCTATCTCCCATCTTAACTCTAAAAACTGGTATGTTCCGACCCCATTTGACTACTACACAATAATCTTCCCCTATCTATGGATACCTAAACTCTTCAAGGGTAGCAGGGCTAGTATCAATAATATTTTAAGTGGTAGGGGATCCCAACGAGGTGGAGCTTTAATCTTATCTTGACATGACCACAAAACTGTACACGTGCTATTCTCCTCGGACTTCTTACCACTAGCTCTGATACCCATGCAATATGATCGTTTGTTTGTAAATATTTGTATCACACATTCTGTGAAGCTGCCTTTGCATTGTATGTCGCATACTACTAAATAAAGAAAAAAAAGAGACATTCTTCCCACTGATCACCAATGTAAGGAACATTCTTCCCACTGATCACCAATGTAAGGAACATTCTTCTCACTGATCATCAATGTAAGGGGCATTCTTTACACTGATCACCAATGTAAGGGGTATTCTTACCACTGATCACCAATGTAAGGTGCATTCTTCCCACCGATCACCAATGTAAGGAGCATTCTTTACACTGATCACCAATGTAAGGGGCATTTTTCCCACCGATCACCAATATAAGGAGCATTCTTCCCACTGGTCACCAATGTAAGGGGCATTCTTCCCACCGATCACCAATGTAAGGAGCATTCTTTACACTGATCACCAATGTAAGGGACATTCTTCCACTGATCACCAATGTAAGGAGCATTCTTTACACTGATCACCAATATAAGGGGCATTCTTCCCACTGACAACCAATTCAAGGAACATTCTTCCCACTGATGCTTTAGTTTTCTTTAAATAAATCCCTGGTGATCCAGCCCTGAGGAGCTTTGTTCAGGCACTTCAGGTTTTGAGATGCCCTAGAAGTGTGTTAGTGGCAGGATCGCCAGGGACAAATTTTTTTTTTTTTAAAGTCTGAAAAATGAAAACGAATACAGTCATTACATCTAAGGAACTGGTAAACTGCAATGAATTAAAAGAGAGATGTAATTAGCCACTTGGCGACCAGCCACAGTACATATACTGCAGTAGGTCAGCTCTATTGTGCAAAACTACGTACCTGTGCGCCACCTGCGATCGCTCCACAGAGCGGCAGAATGGAGATCTGCCTACGTAAACAGGGCAGATCCCCGTTCTGACAGGGAGGGACACAGAGATCTTCTGTTCCTGCTAAGCAGGAACATGGATCTCTGTGTTCATCCAGTGAATCCATCCCCAACAGAGTTAGCAAGCACTCCCTAGGTACACACTTAACCCTTTGATTGCCCCTGGTGTTAACCCCTTCCCTGCCAGTGTCTTTAGTACAGTAACAGTGCATATTTTTTAGTTAGGTGTCCGATTTGTCCTCCGCAATGCCGCAGTCCTGCTAAAAATCCCTGTTTGCTGCCATTACTAGTAAATAAAATAAATAAATAAAAATTCCATAAAAATATCCCATAGTTTGTAGACGCAATAACTTTTGCGCTAACAAATCAATATACACTTATTGGGATTTTTTTTACCAAAAAACATGTAGCAGAATATATATTGGCCTAAACTGATGAAGTAATTCGATTTTTTATATTTTTTTTATTGGTTATTTTTTATAGCAGAAAGTAAAACACATTGTTTTTTTTTTCAAAATTGTCGTTTTTTTTGTTTATAGCGCAAAAAATAAAAACCGCAGAAGGGATCAAATACCACCAAAAGAAAGCTCTATTTGCGGGGAAAAAAAAGGGCATCAATTTTATTTGGGTACAGCATTGCGCGACCGCGCAATTGTCAGTTGAACTTACGTAGTGCTTTATCGCACTGTATTAGCAACTGAGCAGGTATTTTTTTTGTTCTCTACGTATTTTAAGTGGTTAGCACCATCTGGTGTTCATTCACTATAATTACTCTTCTTAGCTAAGTAACCATTCATCTGTGAGACATTGGGGTTGATTTAGGACCCTTTCGCAAAGTCATGTGATTTTACCGCAATTTTGTGGCCGCAATTTTTCTGCGATTTCAGGGAATGCCTGTGGAAACCTGCGGTCTATGAACCTCAACTCATATCAAAGTTGGACCAAAGTAGTACAGCGACTTGAAGTCACACAGGTATGAATGGTTATCAATGGGACTCATTGGGTATGACTTGTTATTCGACTCTGATGTCCAAAGTCGCAGGAAAAGTCACACAAGTGTGAAAGGGGCCTTATGGACCTCAACTTGCATCAAAGTCGGACCGAGCTAGTACAGGGACTACTTTGAAGTTGCACAGATATCAATGGTACTCATTGGAAATCATGGGGTAAGACTTTTCATGCGACTTTGCAGTCCCAAGTCGCAGAAGAAGTCGCACAAGTGTGAAAGGGGCCTTACTAAAACTGGATATAGCAATGGTGCAGCTCTGCATAGAGGTGGTGGAGGTGTGAACCCAGCCTGAACGAGCTGAATTTAGAAGCTGATTGGCTACCATGGACAGCTGCATCACATTTTCCACTCTCCAGTTTTAGTAAATCAACTCCATTGCTTTTATCTTTTACTTTTATGTACAGTGGGGTGACGGAAAGTATTCAGACTCCCTTAAATTTTTCACTCTGTTATATTGCAGCCATTTGCTAAAATCATTTAAGTTCATTTTTTTCCTCATTAATGTACACACAGCACCCCATATTGACAGAAAAACACAGAATTGTTGAAATTTTTTGCAGATTTATTAAAAAAGAAAAACTGAAATATCACATGGACAACTGAATAGGCGGTGCCAGCGGAAACCATAGGTAGATTCATGCAATGCATGAATCTATCTATGGCGAGAGAGAGGTGACAGGAGAGAGAGAGCTGTGCTCCTGCGCCCTTTATGGACACACCGCCACTGTCTGTCCACCTAATGAGCGCTCACAGCTCCTGAAGCCTCCATTGGCATTGAGGTGATATCAAGATAAGTGTCATACTTACCTGCTATGTGCAGTGGTTTTGCACAGAGGAGCCCCGATCCTCCTCTTGCACCTTGCTATGGTGCGCACTTGAAAAGGTCCTAGCATCAGTGGGAAAAATAAAAACAAATAACAAAAAAAAAAAAAAAAAAAAAAAAATTTTTAAATTAAATTAAATAAAAATAAAAATAAATAATTAAAATAAAATAAATAATAAAAAGAAATATATATCAAATAAATATTTGATTTTAATTGTATTTTAATTTAAAAAAAAATATTTTAATTTTATTTTTTTATTCTTATTTCAAATTTTAGTAGACAATAGTCTAGGTTGGCCACAACAAGTTCATTTCCTATCTAAGGCTGTGGCAAAGGGTTGTGAGATCAACTCCTCAACTATAACTATAAAGAGAGATTATGTGTAGTGAAAGATCTTGAAAAAAATGGCATCAGTTGGGATGATGTCCTATGATACAAAGCAGTGGCGGCTGGTGTTCAAAATTTTTTGGGGGGCGCAAACAAACCAAAAAAAAAAAAAAAAAATCAATTGCAGCCTCATTGTACCATCAATTGAAGCCACTGTGCTGATCAATTTCCGCCACAGTACCATCAAATGCAACCACTGTGTCCATCAATTGCCGCCACTGTGCCATCAAACACAGCTTCTGGACCATCAAACATAGACACTGTGCCATCAAACACTGCCACTGTGCCATCAAATGCAGCCATTGTGCCCATCAATGGCAGCCACTGTGTCCATCAATTGCCACCACTGTGCCATCAAATGCAGCCACTGTGCCCATCAATTGCTGCCACTGCGCCATCAAACGCAGCCACTGTGGCCATCAATTGTTGCCACTGTGCCATCAAACACAGCCACTGTGCCCATCAAAACCAGCCACTGTGGTTGCCCCATCAAATGCTCCCACTGTACCATATCAAATGCTGCCACTGTATCCATATCAAATGCTGCCAGTGTGCCCCCTGCCTGCCATCTGCACTTACCCTGTCTCAGTGGCACAGCTTCTTGATGTCTTCTCCCATCCTTTCTTCCCATCCTCTGCTATGATTGGATGCCTGGTAGGCGTCCAATCACAGTGCCTGTTGTTTTAGACAATCAGGTGATGGGCTAACAGATCTGAGCACCTGATTGGCAGAGAAGATGTTTAGCGTTAGGAAAGCGAATATTAATTTGCCTTTTTAACACAGCTGAGTGACCTGCGAGAGCCCAGCATGGCACTCACAGGTCACCTTTTTTGATGCTTATTAGAGCCTATGGCGTTATCGGTATTATTTCAATAACCACTTGCTTCGCACTCTTTGGTTCATAGCTTTATTCAGGGGGTATTCAGCTTAATCCTCCGGTATGGTCAACCCTGAACCCTTGGGACTTGAATTTAGTCCTGTCGGCATTACAGAAACAGCCTTTTGAGCCGATACAACATATTCCCTTGATCCTTTTGACAAGGAAATTCATTTTTCTGGTAGCCATATCTTCTGCAAGAAAAGAGTCAGAATTGGCTGCTCTTTCTTGCAAAGAGCAATATTTAGTAATTCACAAGGATAAGGTTGTATTGCGTCCTCATCCTAATTTTCTACCGAAGGTAGTGTCAGGTTTTCATTTAAACCAAGATACTGTTCTACCTAAATTTTTCCCAGAACCCTGTTCTGTGGAAAAGAAAGGTCACTACATTCTCTTGATGTGGTGAAAGCAGCCAAAATCTACTTGAAAGCAACTGCTCTGATTAGAAAAACTGATGTTTTGTTTGTGTTGCTGAAGTCTCTTGGTGCCCTACTTTTGTTTTGTTTCACTTCCTTCAGTTGGCATTGCTATGGGACATCCCACACAGTAACTACTATGGCTCTGTGTCCCGTGATGTACGATAAGAAAATAGGATTTTTATAACAGCTTACCTGTAAAATCCTTTTCTTTGAAGTACATCACGGGACACAGAGGCCCCTCCCTTCTTTCTGGTATACATGTGTATTGCTTTGCTGCAAAAACTGAGGTACCCCCAGTAGTGGGAGGGGTTATATAGGGAGTGGACTTCCTGTCTTAGGGTGTGTCAGTGTACATCGCCTGAAGTTGGCCTATAACCCACATAGTAACTACTATGGCTCTGTGTCCCATGATGTACTTCAAAGAAAAGGATTTTACAGCTAAATCCTATTTTAGTAGGTTACGTGAGAGACTAGTCAAGTTTGGCCACAACAAGCTCATCTTCACTCTAGGGCTGTGGCATTGAGTGTATGCCAGTGTTATCAAATGCAAAGGTTTGTGAGTTTGAATCCTCAGATAACCACCTTTTCAGACTTCTTTACTGAAGATTTAGTCAAGTTGAGACTGTTCCCTGTGGTTCAATAGAATGAACTGCTAAAACAACATTTTTACCAAGTTAGTAAACTAGGTCAGTGTCATAGACTGTTGATGGAGTAGAGATTGTATTATGTGTAGTGAAAGATCTTGAGATGATGTCCTATGGTTCGAGGGAATTGACTTTTGAAAGAAGAGTTTTACAAGGTGCAAAGATCTTTTAATAGGCCAAGTGAGAGACTAGTTTAGTTTGATCACGAGAAGCTTACCTACTGTCTGAGGACATGGCGTTGAGAGTATGCTGGTCGTGGCTTTGAATTCTCAGATAACCACCTTTTCAGAATTCTTTATTGAAAAATTAGGCAACAGTGGAGATTGTGCCCTGTGGTTCAAGAGAATGGCCTGGTAAAACTAAATTTTTACCAGATTAGAAGATCCCTTAGTAAACTAAGTAGGAGTTTAAGACAACAAATGTTGGATGTGAGCTGGTTGGTGGAAAGTGCGACCGTGTGTATGCTCCATCAAACATATGTCGGCGGACTTTCCACCAACAAATGTTTTCTAGCAGGTTCTCAAATTTTCCGCCAACAAATGTTTGTTGTCGGACTTTTCAATTGTGTGTATACAAGTCCATCTGACAAAAGTCCACGCATGCTCGGAATTAAGTACGAGCCAGAAGCACTCGGTCTTGTAAAACTAGCGTTCGTAATGGAGATATCACGTACGTCTTTTATGTCACTAAGTTCGTAATTGTTGGCCAACATTTGTGTGACCGTGTGTATACAAGACAAGTTGGAGCCAACATCCTTCGAAAAAAAAACACGGTTTTGTTGTTTGAATATCCGATCATGTGTGCGGGGCATAAGTCTTTGGATAGCAATTCAGTAAAATTTTTAGAAGCCATGAATATGATAATATTGATATTGATATTGATATTACAACTACTGGTTTAAACCCTCTCATCACCTTTGCTGGTGGCATTGTGTGTACGGTAGTGGGTCCATAAATGCAACTGCCTGTCAGTTGGAATCCTGAGATGATCACTTGCTTGCTTTTATTTATTAAAGTTGCAGAAATGCATACCAATCAATTGGCTTTCAGACTAGGCCTTTGGTTGCTGGGGGTTACTGCACTTTGTTTGTAGGCAGCAGTTGAGATGGTGTCCTGTGGTTCGAGGCAATGGAGTCTTGAGAGTGCACTTAGGAAGAGGTGAAGTGGGAGACTAGTCTAGGTATGATGGTAGCAATTTAGTAAAATGTTTGACTATTAATGCATTAGGTATACGATATTCCATGACATTGAGGCTCTAGTTCCAAGAAGCACTTGCCATCAGAGAAAATGCCTTTGTATGTATGCAACTGAGCTAGCCAATAAAAGGTGCAGATTCAAATCCTCTGGTGGGTACCTTTTTAGAATTATTTATTAAAGTTGCAGAAACCTTATGCCACCAATCAAGTTCCAGTTTTGAGACATACCCACTAACTGAGGCAGTGGCCTTGTATGTAAGTCACTGGGCTAGCAAGCAAAATTATGTTACGTTATGAATGGCCAGGCAATCTTCTGGCCATCTTCAATGTGTCCCAGAAGATTACAGGGAGGGAGGATTCACCTAGGCAACACGGGCGGAAGTGTTAGCTGGGTACCTGCCCCCCCCCCCCCCCCCCAAAAAAAATGACATCCCAAATGTGGCATGCCAGGGGGTCCGGAGGCCTGAAAGTGGAAGTTCCACTTTTGGGTGGAACTCCGTCCTTAAGGTAAAAAAAATATTCAGTCATTGAATGTCAATAGAGGTAGAAGGGGGAAGGAGGAGAGTAATGTCATCAATGGAGGAAAGCACCCACCAAATTAATTTTTCTATAGAAAAACCAGGTTCAGCATCCTGTAGTTTGCAAACGATATACTGTATTTATTGGCATTTAACACGCACCTTTTCACCCTGGGGGAAAACAGTGTGTGCATGTTATACACCGATACTGGGATTTGGTATGCCTAGGAGGGAACAGGGAGGGGGGTGGGACTAGAGCCGTCAGATTACATACAGCAAGAATCTCCTGTTTACTCAGCAGCCTCTGTAATAGGAAGTCCCATCTCCTGGGCCAGCATTGGACCAGTGTTCTGTCTACCATAGAACTTTGTACTAAAGAGGCCACTGAGTAAACAGGAGATTGCTGTATGTAATCTGATGGCGCTTGTGCCACTCCCCTCCCTGTTCCCTCCGAGGCAGCAGTAATCTGAGGTGAGGCTGCAGAATGGGCACTAATCAGGCTGCATTCATGGCAGTGGTGAGGCTGCATATGGGCATTGATCAACCTGTATTGATTGACATTGATCAAGTTGCATTGATGGGCAATTGTGAGGCTGCAGATGAGCATTGATCAAGCTACATTGATGGGCAATTGTGAGGCTGCAGATGGGCATTGATCAAGCTGCATTGATGGACAATTGTGAGGCTGCAGATGGGCACTGATCAAGCTGCATTGATGGGCAATTGTGAAGCTGCATATGGCATTGATCAGGCTGCATTGATGGGCAATTGTGAGGCTGCAGATGGGCATTGATCAAGCTGCATTGATGGGAAATTGTGAAGCTGCATATGGCATTGATCAGGCTGTATTGATTGGCAATTGTGAGGCTGCAGATGGGCATTGATCAGACTGCAGTGATGGGCATTGATCAAGCTGCATTGATGGGCAATTGTGAGGCTGCAGATGGCCATTGATCAGGTTGCATTGATGGGACATTGTGAGGCTGTAGATGGGCATTGATCAAGCTGCATTGATGGGCAATTGTGAGGCTGCAGATGAGCATTGATCAAGCTACGTTGATGGGCAATTGTGAGGCTGCAGATGGGCATTGATCAAGCTGCATTGATGGACAATTGTGAGGCTGCAGATGGGCACTGATCAAGCTGCATTGATGGGCAATTGTGAAGCTGCATATGGCATTGATCAGGCTGTATTGATTGGCAATTGTGAGGCTGCAGATGGGCATTGATCAGACTGCAGTGATGGGCATTGATCAAGCTGCATTGATGGGCAATTGTGAGGCTGCAGATGGCCATTGATCAGGCTGCATTGATGGGACATTGTGAGGCTGTAGATGGGCATTGATCAAGCTGCATTGATGGGCAATTGTATGGCTGCATTGATGGGCACTGACCCTTATTTTTCTTCAAAGTTCTTTATTTAAAATTTAAGTTTTTTTCCTGAAACTTTCCTCCTAAAATGAAGGTGCGTGTTATATGCCTGTGCATGTTATATGCTGATAAATAAGGGTAAATATAAATCATTATGCATGCTCATCCACTAACTCCTAATATTAGCATTAGAAACAGAGCACCTAAAAACGGAGCCAGGACAGAGCAAAAAACGATTATTCCACGCTGAAAAATAAGTGAAACATTGTAGCAGCAAACAGAGCATAACATCTTTGGGATTATTTTTTTATATTGTGTGTTGTGCTCTGGTTGCTGCTAATATATTTCAAGTCAAATAGTTACATAGGTACATAGGTTGAAAAAAGACACAAGTCCATCTAGTTCAACCAATTCAAAAAATAATAATAATAATTATATATATATATATATATATATATATATATATATATATATATATATATATATATATTAGGGCTATGGAAATTAAAGATTAATTCCTCGATGAATTTTTCTGATCGATCAAAATTATTTTGATCGGTACTCACCTCTCTGCCGGCTTCCGGGTCTTCAGGGAGTTACGTCGGAGATCCGGTGTCATCACAGACATCGACGTCACTGGACTCCTCCCCCTTCCCCAAGTGCCTCTGTCTGCTAACGAAGGGAAGGGGGGAGGAGTCCGGTGACGTCAAAGTTCTGATTGAACATAACGTGTATGGGGGAGGAGCTACGCATGATCTCACCCGCTGCTGCCCTATGGAACTAACATGATTGTTGGCTTTACATGCTGTGTTTTTATCATCTTTATGTGTTTGAACACAAAAATGTAATCTTATACTTAAGCGGTGAGCACTTAGATCTTTTCTTTCTACCCATGACCTGGCGTCCTTGCTGAGATCTAAGGAGACGTGAGAGAAGTTTATGGTCAGTGTTAACCCTTTTGATACCGGCTTGCATGACCACCTGTTTGCACAGGGGTCCATACCATAAGGTGAGAGTGATTAGTTAAACCGGAGGTGGAGGAATTGTCACGCTACTGTGGAAAAAAAAAAAGACTTATGTCAGTACTACAGTTTGAATTTAAAACGTATTTGTATGAACTGTGAAGTTAAGTCACGGATTGTGGAAACTACCGTATATACTCGAGTATAGGCCGACCCGAGTATAAGCCGAGGCCCCCAATTTACCCCCAAAAAACTGGGAAACCTATTGACTCGTGTATAAGCCGAGGGTGAGATATGCCTGTCCATCCCTGTGTGTGTCCGTCCATCCCTGTGTGTCCGTCCATCCCTGTGTGTCCGTCCATCCCTGTGTGTGTGTCCATCCATCCATCCCTGTGTGTGTGTCCATCCATCCATCCCTGTGTGTGTGTCCATCCATCCATCCCTGTGTGTGTGTGTGTGCGTCCATCCATCCATCCATCCCTGTGTGTGTGTGTGTGTGTGTGTGTGTCCATCCATCCATCCCTGTGTGTGTGTGTGTGTGTGTCCATCCATCCATCCATCCCTGTGTGTGTGTGTGTGTGTCCATCCATCCATCCCTCCCTGTGTGTGTGTGTGTGTGTGTGTCCATCCATCCATCCGTGTGTGTGTGTGTGTGTGTGTGTGTGTGTGTGTGTGTGTGTGTGTGTGTCCGTGCAGCCTTGTGTGTCCAGCCTACCTGTGTCCCAAGCCTCCGTCCGGTCCCGTCCCGAGCCTCCGTGTCGTCCCGTCCCGAGCCTCCGTGTCGTCCCGTCCCGAGCCTCCGTGTCGTCCCATGCCAGGATCGCCGCTCTTCGTCGGCGCCCTGGCGGCCATTCCCCTGTTCAAAAGCCGCGCCTCCGCCTCCGCCTGTGATAGGCGGAACACTCAATTTCCCAGCAGTCTGTGTTCCGCCTATCACGGACATCGTCTCATCCTCGTCCGTAGTACGAGGATGAGCCGATGTCCGTGATAGGCGGAACACTGACTGCTGGGAAATTGAGTGTTCCGCCTATCACAGGCGGAGGCGGAGGCGGAGGCGCGGCTTTTGAAAGGTAGAATGGCCGCTGTCTGTCTGCTCGACACGCTGTTCGGGCAGTCAGACAGCGGTGACTCGAGTATAAGCCGAGGGGGGCACTTTCAGCCTCAAAAAAGAGGCTGAAAATCTCGGCTTATACTCGAGTATATACGGTAACTAGTGTCGGGTGATTGTTAATAGGGTAAACCACATTTACCACTGACTAATGCAGAGTTGCAATGCAAGGAGATCAGCTAAAAGTAGTTGAATCTGTATGTGCGTTATAATTAATCAAAATTAGTCGATTAATCGAATTAAAAAAAATCGATTAATCGAACACAAAAATTTTCATCAGTAACAGTCCTAATATATATATCATGTAATCCCATATACACAACCCTATACCCACAATTGATTCAGAGGAAGGTGAATAAACCCCAGCAAAGCATGATCCAATTTGCTCCAGCAGGGGAAAAAAATTCTTCCTGATCCCCCGAGAGGCAATCAGATATTCCCTGGATCAACTTTACCTATAAATGTCAGTACCCAATTATATTATGTACATTTAGGAAGGAATCCAGGCCTTTTTTTAAAGCAATCTACTGAGCTGGCCAGAACCACCTCTGGAGGGAGTCTATTCCACATTCTCACAGCTCTTACTGTGAAGAAACCTTTCTGTATTTGGAGATTAAATCTCTTTTCCTCTAGATGTAAAGAGTGCCCCCTTGTCCTCTGTGATGACCTTAAAGTGAGTAACTCAACACCAAGTTCACTATATGGACCCCTTATATATTTGTACATGGTGATCATATCCCTCTTAATCTCCTCTTCTCAAGAGTGAAAAAAATGTAGTTCCTCTAATCTTTCCTCAAAGCTGAGCTCCTCCATGCCTCTAATCAGTATCAGTCTTATCTTATCAGTTTTGTTGCCCTTCTCTGCACTTTCTCACATTCCGCGATATCCTTTTTTTGAACTGGTGCCCAAAACTGAACTGCATAATCCAGATGAGGTCTTACTAAATATTTGTACAGGGGCAAAATTATATCTCTCTCTCTGGAGTCCATACTTCTCTTAATACAAGAAAGGACAATTTTGGAAACCGCAGCTTGGCAATGCATGCTATTATTGAGCTTATGATCTACCAAAACCCCCAGATCCTTCTCCACTATGGATTCCCCCAGTTGTACTTCCCCTAGTATGTATGATGCATGCATATTCTTAGCCCCCAATTGCGTAACTTTACATTTATCAACTTTAAACCTCAATTAAACAGTGCATTGAGGTTGGCTTGTAAGTTGGAGACATCCTGTAAGCTTGGTGTCATCTAAAAAGACTGAAATGGTACTTTTAATCCCAAAAAGCTGCCATTTTTTAAAAATTTCCTGCGCTAATTTAATGTGACTTAGAGTCCCATAGACTTTAATGTTGCATGAAAGTTGCAAGCAAATTGCACAACAATGGAGTCTCAGTCATGTGAACCGAGGCTTAAGGTGATCTGTTTCTAAAGCAAATTAGTTTTCCTCTCTAAGATGGTTTGGTCCACCAGTGGGTGAGTTGCTGTTTGTGTTCCAGTAAATGCCAAACTCACCCAAAACATTAATTTTTATTCAGTCCTGAAAAGCTAGAAATTAACATCTGGGATGTTTGAGACAACTGAATTTGGTGCAAAAAATGTTCTTCAAATCTGCACAACATGCATAATTATATGCACACAACTTTTTATACACCAGTACAGGGCTGGTTTATAACTGGGCAATGACATAGAAAGCCTACAGCTTGTGCTTGTAGCCTGTGGGGGTTATGTAGTCGTAATTAATTTTTTTTTTAAATGGTGTGAATTTTCCCTTAATATTCCTACCAGACCACTAAGGATGGCCAGGAAAGTTCAGCTAGCTTGCAGCCCCCTTTCCTGTAGTGTGGATCCCCTTCCCATAGCGTACAGCCCACTTCCTGTAGCATGCATCCCCCTTCCTGTACCATGCAGCCCCCCTTCCTGTAGTGTGCACCGCCTTCCTGTAGTGTGCAGATCCCTTCCTGTAGCGTGCGACCCCCCCCTTCCTGTAGCATACAGCCCCATTTCTGTAGTGTGCAGCCCCGTATCCTGTAATGTGCACCCCTCTTTCCTGCACCGTACAACCCTCCTTCCTGTCTTGTGCATCCCCCCTTCCTGTAGCATACGGTCCCCTTCTTATTGTGTGCAGCCTCCTTTCCTGTAAAGTGCACCCATCCTACCTGCACCAAAAAGCACTCCTTCCTTTACCGTGCATCCTCCCTTCCTGTAGCCTGCAGCCCCCTTCCTGTACCATGCACCCCCCACCTGTAATGTGCACTCCTCCTTCCTGTAGCATGCAGCCCCTTTTCCTGTACAGAGCAGCTCCCCATTCTGTAGTGTGCACACTCTTCTGTAGCCTGTAGCCCCTCTTCCTAAATTATGCAGCCCCTCCTTCCTGTATGTAAAAATATTTTGAATATGTATATATATCTCTTATATATATATATCTGGTGAGACCGATTGAGATTGTAAGACGAATTTCCTTAATTAGTTCTGAGTCAGCGTAAATCAAAAAGTGTGATTTATTGTACACACTTAAATGGAAAAGAATACTTACAAAAATAGTACAATGATAAAAAAGTAAGCTTCAAGCTTGACCATGTGTTCTAAAATGGCGGAATAACCCTTTGTATGCTTAAAAGTCTGTGTGCTGACATGTATGTTTGCTGAGAGTCTGTTTAGTTGCGAGAGTAGGATCCAACCGGAGGCCTTGCCACCTAACTTTTGCTTATATAAAACAGACTTCTAATTTCGTGCCAAAAGAATAAACCCTCCTTCACAAGGGTGTTGGCTAAAGAGTGGTTACTATAGTAAAGCTACCATATGTTAATACTCATAAATTGAACATACTAATGAGATGGGTGAAGTAAAACTAAACAACATATCAGTTACATTTACCTCTAAAAGCATATATAAGATATACAATATTCATCAAAATCCTGACAGGTTTTAAATGTTTACTTTTTCAATTATCGCACGTCATAACATAGGATTAACCGATTCAAAGTTTTTCTTTCACACAATGGAGAATTTATATTCTAAATAAAGTATAATAAAGCCAATTAAAATTTAGATATTAATAATATAACATTCCCCTCTGAAATATGAATACTAATCATATTTTTCAGATTTAAATCCATTCACAAACATACATATCTCATTCAAACAAACTTTGACTCAATAACTCCAAATGTTCTGTCATGTGCAACTGAATTCATAACTCCAAAACCCATTTTCCTTTTAAGCTTATTTTGCAGCAAATCATCTCCTTTCTTAATTTCACTTCTAATTCGATAATATAATTTTTTCATTCTAAACATCAAACATAACTGGAATATAAGAAATAACATAATAATAATAAAAATAATTACAATATGATGTGATAAAATATTTCCTGCTGCTGAAGTTATCGAAGTTTTTCCCCAAATGGATACACTATTACTAAATTTTTTCCACCAATTGCTTCCTGAAAATTCTGACCATTGATACGATATTTCTTGCAAATTACCTTGTTCATGTTTAAACAATACTTCTGCATTTTGCAATTCCTTAGCCAAAGCTATTAATAAACCTTGATCCTTTTGAATTATATTTGCAAATTTTTCCCATGGAAATTCATCTATTTGGGAAATATTATACTGTGTAGGAAGAGCGCTAATATTTTTCATAAACCTATTTGTTAAATTTGTTCTCAACCCATTAATACTTATTGCAACAATGTCTCCTTCTGTACAATACAACCCTTGATTTAGGTTTTCTGTATTTGTACAAGAAGAGAAAAAAGTTTTAACCCTTTCTGTATCTGACATAATCTGAAAACAAACCTTCTTTTTATCTACACGAGTAATTAATTCAGAAATTATTTCAACGTTTTCTATTCTTGCTGAACATAATGTGTGATTATGATAACAAGAATGAAATATACTTTTATCTTGATTAGGTAAACAGATAACTTTAGACTGGAATTGTAAACATGATGACAGATCTAATTGTTCTAATTCAGAATTTTCATTGTTAAATACAAAATCTGTATACTGTAATTTATAGTATAATAATTGTGTATTGCTGACAGATAATCCCAAAACAGTGATTGGAACCAAAATTTGTTATTTTCCGGCTATTGGAATCATAGAAGAACTATAACATATGTCCTGCTTGCATCCTATCCATTTACCCATAAATCTGTATGATTTATCGCATATAAATATTCTTTGGGCAAATACTGTAAAATGCCAAGAGGAGTTATTCCACTCTGAAATGCGTGCGCAATTATTTTAAAATTAGTGGAATATTCAGTTTGTATCTCTCTAAGCATGCTCTGACTATATGAGAATGTTGTTCACTTATCATCAAATCAAGAGTAATATTTTGAAGATGTAAAATAGATGGACCCATAATATTAGCAGTTTTAATTACCATATTTTCTAAAATCTGATTTAAATGTCTTTGTATTTTAATACCATTACTTCCCATTAAACCAGCGGTTTCTAGATCAGACTTTAAAGTATTAATATCCATACTATTTGTTATACTCCCGATTGTGCCAATCCCTCCTAAAATACCTTCAACAATACCACGCTTATTTCTGTTATAATTTCTATTATTAATTCCAAACCATCTCTCAATACCCAATTCCATATTAACCAAATGCCTTTGACATTGTGGAAACCTTGTAGAAATTTTCCATTCTGAAACATTAAAGTTCCACAAAATAATTCCACAAAAGAGTTCTGGATTGGAAATGGTTAATCTGAAAAGGACTTGCAGAGAAACTTTTCTTATTGACACATGGAGTTTTCCTTGGAGACATAACAATAACACTTGCTTTAGCACATTTCACCGGATAATTTCCTATTGATATGCAACATTCATATATACCAGTATCATTCAAAGATACTCTCATTTGTTGATAAACAAATGTATCATTAATCCAATTCACACTGCCAACAATTCCTTTATGAATTATGATAGTAGAACTGTAAAGAAAACTACCCAAAAACTCATCATTCCTTTTCCAAGTTAACAATGAATTTTGAGGTAAAGATATTTTTGTATCACATATAAAATGCAAATTATCTTTATCTTCCATAATTTTCAAAGATTGTGGGAAAATATTAATTTCTGGAACAATCCTATCAACTATAGAAATATCAATTTTGACCCTTATTTGAGTAAATTTTCTTATTACTTTAAAATTCCATGTTCTTACAACGTCTCCTTTTTCATCTCCAATGATGTTTAAATGTTTTGGATTTAATATCTTTACAAAACTTTGAAAAAGATAATAAAATTAATCAAAGGGATAAAGTATTTTCCCAAATCTTGACATAGTATTAGTAACATCTCCAGACCACATTGTTGACTCATTACCTTTTAAATATATAGACCAGAAACTCCTCAACAATATGTTACATTCAAAAGTTCCGGTTTTGTTATTTAGTCTATAAGATCCCTGCATTTTAACAAAAATTTTTTTGGATTCTATTTTAACTTTGATTTCAATATTATTGCTGTGAATGAAATACAATTGTAAACAGAAATCATATCCCTGTCCTACACATACAAATCGATACAAATCTTCTGCTGTATTAATATCAACATCTCTAAAATTATGATTTTTGTCATATGAATTAATATCAATAACTCTATCATTTTTGTCCTTTGTAATGATATCAATATTCTTATTTTTTAGTTCATCTGCATTGATATCAATGTCTACATCTCTCTTATTTCTGAATAACATGTGATCTTTGTTGTGTAATTCTTCAATCCTGATGATCTCTGCATAGCTTGAACAGTTCGTAATATAGATATATTGTATCACAGATAAAATTGTCACTAGGGAAAAGATGCATCCTGTGATGATGATACATTTTCTCTCTTTAAAACTTTTCTTTTGTTGAGCTGACATCTTTTCATCTTTTTGAGATCCATGATTCCTCCAGATTAGATTTTTATAATTCATTCCTGAAAAAAGGAATGCAGCATCATTATCTCGGCATATACAATTTGTTATACCCACATTTTTTTTTCTACATACATGTTTCACTGAACTAAGAGGTCTTTGTACCTGTACCATTACCCCTTGAACATCCAGGATGTCAATGGACCTTCCCAATTACTTTTCCATGTTCCAACTCCTGAAACTCTAGCTCTGCCTGTGACGTGCATCTCACCATCTCTGGGGGTGACCTCACATGTGACAATTCTTTAATCATCTTTATCCTTTCTGTCTTAGACTTGTGCTAAAAATATCTAATTTTATTTTAAATAAACCTTTCTGTTCCTGGTCAACTTGATAGAACGCTTATCTTGTACAAAAGATAATTTTGGTTTAATAACAAAATGTTACAAAAACCATATCAATTGGAGAATATCAAAAAATTGATTATTCTTACAATGAATATTAAATCCGATATGTGTGTGGATTTAATAACAATTCTTCATGCTATATATGTGTCTTGTGTGTATTAAAGTGACAAGCTCTCTAGAATGTGTGTCATGTTACAAGATATACTCCTAAAACACCAGCCCCCACCTTTTTCCTTTCTAAGGTTCATCTGGGCAAGACAGTGCCACAAAATGAGCAATTTCCCTCCCACCTTTCTAAAACAATGGGCGTTACTCATTCTAAATTTCTAAGGGTAGGCAACGAATCTGATATGTATAAAAACATTTTGTAGTACTTTTTAAGGACATTTTCCCGCACAATATTTATTAAGTAATTTTTAACGAAGATATTTTTAAGATACAGAATCAATCTATATGACACAGTCTATACATGTGAAACTTATTCACGGAGACGAGTGATCATACAAAATAGTTACATTTATTGGTTGACAAAAGACAAATATTTACATGAAATATTAAAATACAGATTTCATTACTTGATCATTTTGACAATTAATGGAAACACCCTCAAACTGGGCGTAGTAGTACCTTGGACACAATTATCACCATTATCACTTCTCTGTAGAATCAATAACCTTTTGATAATTGACAATTAAACAGAATGTCTGTATTTCACATGTCCAACCGTTACTATAATGCAGGTAAGTAAGTGGTTAACAATGTGAAATAAATTAGACATTAGTTTGTCAATAAAATTGGCATCTATGCAAAAAGAAATTTATAATGAAAAATAAAATTTAGAGAAAAATCTAAAAGGCGGTTATTGATTCGGGAGAAATATTTTCAATAATAGAATATAAAAAAAAAATTAATAGAACATAGAATAGATGATAAACATATACTTATCAATATGGTATATTTACCCATTCCGATTGGCTACTAGTGTGGATTGTTGGTTACCAGGAATTTTAAGATGGCTGCCGTGGCTTTCAACCTAGATTCTCTTACAGAGGAATTACTTTGTGTGACCTCCGAGTTCCAAGGAGCAGGGATCTTCATGAATGTAAAAATGTGTATTCATGCATGGTGCATGAGTGTCAGTTGTCTGGGAGTCTTCCAGTGTCCCTTCTCAGGGGGGGGTCCCTAAGCTTCCCCCTGACTCTCTCCCCCCAGCTCCCCTCATGGCCATCTTTCTAGTTTCTTAAAAATCCTCTTAAACAAAAAGATCATAAAATTATACTAAGTTCTGCCCAGAGGGTATGTGTCCCTTTCCTATTGGCAGGCAGACTTAATGATCACCTTTCCCAGTAGTCTCCTGATTTTAAGGTAATAGCACCTTCAACCACCAGGTGTCTCACATGTGTTTGGTGTTTTATCTCTTTAAGGTAATATTTTTATTTCTATAATATGCGTTCGTTGTTTATATATGTTCCAACGAATATATCTCGAGTGTTCAGGAATGATAGTATAATATAAAATACGCTTAACATAATTTTGAATAATCACTTGCATAAAATGGTGATATATATGCATATCAATGTATATCTGTTAATCTTTAATCCATTTATAAAGGACACAGGTTAGATATACAGTGCCTTGCGAAAGTATTCGGCCCCCTTGAACTTTCAACCTTTTGCCACATTTCAGGCTTCAAACATAAATATATAAAATTTTATTTTTTTGTGAAGAATCACCAACAAGTGGGACACAATTGTGAAGTGGAACGAAATCTATTGGATAATTTAAACTTTTTTGGCAAATAAAAAACTGAAAAGTGGTGCGTGCAAAATTATTCGGCCCCTTTACTTTCAGTGCAGCAAACTCACTCCAGAAGTTCAGCGAGGATCTCTGAATGATCCAGTGTTGTCCTAAATGACTGAAGGTGATAAATAGAATCCACCTGTGTGTAATCAAGTCTCTGTATAAATGCATCTGCTCTGTGATAGTCTCAGGGTTCTGTTGAAAGAGCAGAGAGCATAATGAAGACCAAGGAACACACCAGGCAGGTCCGTAATACTGTTGTGGAGAAGTTTAAAGCCAGATTTGGATACAAAAAGATTTCCCAAGCTTTAAACATCCCAAGGAGCACTGTGCAAGCGATCATTTTGAAATGGAAGGAGTATCAGACCACTGCAAATCTACCAAGACCTGGCCGTCCCTCTAAACTTTCAGCTCAGACAAGGAGAAGACTGATCAGAGATGCAGCCAAGAGGCCCATGATCACTCTGGATGAACAGCAGAGAACTACAGCTGAGGTGGGAGAGTCTGTCCATAGGACAACAAACAGTCGTACAATGCACAAATCTGGCCTTTATGAAAGAGTGGCAAGAAGAAAGCCATTTCTCAAAGATATCCATAAAAAGTCTTGTCTAAAGTTTGCCACAAGCCACCTGGGAGACACACCAAACATGTGGAAGAAGGTGCTCTGGTCAGATGAAACCAAAATCAAACTTTTTGCCCACAATGCAAAACGATATGTTTGGCGTAAAAGCAACACAGCTCATCACCCTCAACACACCATCCCCACTGTTAAACATGGTGGTGGTAGCATAATGGTTTGGGCCTGCTTTTCTTCAGCAGGGACAGGGAAGATGGTTAAAATTGAGGGGAAGATGGATTCAGCCAAATACAGGACCATTCTGGATGAAAACCTGTTGGAGTCTGCAAAAGACCTGAAACTGGGACGGAGATTTATCTTCCAACAAGACAATGATCCCAAACATACAGCAAAATCTACAAAGGAATGGTTCACAAATAAACGTATCCAGGTGTTAGAATGGCCAAGTCAAAGTCCAGACCTGAATCCAATCGAGAATCTGTGGAAAGAGTTGAAAACTGCTGTTCACAAACGCTCTCCATCCAACCTCACTGAGCTCGAGCTGTTTTGCAAGGAAGAATGGGCAAGAATTTCAGTCTCTCGATGTGCAAAACTGATAGAGACATACCCCAAGCGACTTGCAGCTGTAATCGCAGCAAAAGGTGGCTCTACAAAGTATTAACGCAAGGGGGCCGAATAATTTTGCACGCCCCACTTGTCTTTTTTTTATTAGTTAAAAAAGTTCAAAAAATCCAATAGATTTCGTTCCACTTCACAATTGTGTCCCACTTGTTGGTGATTCTTCACAAAAAATAAATATTTTATATCTTTATGTTTGAAGCCTGAAATGTGGCAAAAGGTTGAAAAGTTCAAGGGGGCGGAATACTTTCGCAAGGCACTGAAGGCACTCAAACAATATCACATACAATTATTATCTATATGGATACATGTATAATTCGGGTATCCAATCAATATTTGTTTATCTAAACATAGGATAAATTCTTATACAGTTATAATCACGATTATATGTTTTTTATCATGCTAATTCGTTGCTAAAACACTTCTATTTACAATCACACTTTCATATATAATTTCTTTATGACAAAGTTCTTTAGATCATTAGATACTAAAATTATAATATCTCTGTTGTGACCTATATATAATTTGAATGGCTTAGAAAAATATGGATTATACTGGTATATGAATCTTACAGCATGTTTTGAGATGAACTCTGAGCTTCCAACAAATGATTAAATGGCTTAGTTGTGTCCTACAATAGGTTTTGTTGGACAAGGTGTCAGCTATTTGCATGGTTGTATATTGTCCAAACAGTCTTTTACTTACGCACAATGGGGTTTTCTAGTTAAGGGTTATTTCCATGTGATAAATACTTATGCAAGTTTGGTCTTCTCACTCTAACCAACAAAATAAGTAAACAGCTTTTTGTTTGGTGACAGAAAATACCATTGTTCCAGTCTCTTGTTTCAACACAGGTTTTGTAAAATTTTAAAAAGAACTAATCCTTTTAACATTTGGAAAAACCTGTGAGATCTTGTACTTTGCTTTAAAGTTCTCCAAGAGGTCACAGTTCAATAATATCAACACTATAGTTCATCCACCTTTTTTTTAGGCCTACTGAAATCTCTCATCTCTGCCAGCGAATATTAAATGTATTTCTTCATGAATTCACAACAATTTTAAACATACACAATCCTTTTTACCTTAAAACAAATACTACATATCAGTATATATACAAATTATTTCTTAATAATCTCCTAATCAAGAAACATTGTAATATAAAAGACTTATATTTTTAGTTAACACAATGACACTTTTTATCATGAATTAACTTCCTTTCTCAACTGAAAATGTGTAGAGAAACCATTTTTTTTTAATAACATCTGCAACCAATTTGAGTCTCTCTTTGAGGTGACAACAAAAAATTCACGAGGTAACACAAACGTAATTTTCCTTTCTCAAAAGGAGAATACTTTCTTATACCCATAAAATTAAATGGAACAACATCAACCCAAGTATTTCCTCTGTCCAACAACATTTTTCAATCCTAGATTTAATTGTCCGATTCATCCTTTCAACAATACCTGCAGACTGTGGATGATATGATACATGAAATCTCTGTTCTACTCCCAAGATTTTACACATCCTCTGTCACTACTGAGGTGTGCTGGTATACCCCAAATTAGAAAAACACGATTAATCAACATCTAAACAATAGTTAAAGCATCATCATTAGTGAATCCCACCTGTAGGTGTTGTGATATATGAAACACAAAAACCCTTTTTAGTCATGACACAAACTTATGGTCTAATGACCCAAAATAATAATTTTGTGACACCCGATGAAGAAGAAAAAAGCGACATGTCCTTTTTGTTCCTCTGAAATTGAAGGAATCTGTGTGTCTATTTTCTTCACAACATAAATTGAGACCATTTCAGGTTGAACTACTAATTCTCCGTACAAATCTGTTTTCTTAGCTAATTTAATGTGTCTGTAGTCCTACTTGCCTACAGATAACTCTCTGTTGTTGAATACCAAGCTGAAAATGTATTCAGTTACTAATTAAGTACCATGCTGAAAATGTATTCAGTTACTGAATACAAAGCTATTATTTTACCCTTCTTTTCAAGTGAACTAAACCTTTCAATGTTCAACCTGAACAAAACAAAAATAAAAACATAATAATCATAACAATGAAACATTGATAAAAAATAATAATCCAATAGATTATCCTTGAAAATATTAAAAATATATCAAAATCCTCAATAATGTTCCAAACGTCAAAACCAAATCTCTTAAGCTCAATTCAATAACCTTATTCATAGCAAGTAAACATCAACCAGAAAATTCTTACCATCTAAGCCATATTTAACCACTTGGGATCCGCGCTATTGCAAAATGACGGCAACAGCGCGGACCCACATTTACGGGACTACGTCTATTGATGTGGTCCCGGTTACGAGCGGCCTGCACGCCCCCTGAGGGGCGCGCGCGGCGCGCTCTGTGATCGGCGAGTCCGTGAGACTCGCCTGATCACCGATCCGTGTAAGGGGTCGATCCCGACCCCTTATCACGTGATCAGCTGTCAGCCAATGACAGCTGATCATGTGATAAAACGGAGCCGGTAATCGGCTAGTATTCCTCCTCGCGCTGACAGCGCGAGGAGAAAAAAAAAAAGCCGATCGCCGGCGGCCGTGTTCGGGACATCAGTCCCGATCACGGCCAGCAATTTAAACGGACACCTGCCCCCTGCCAGTGCCCACCTGCCACCCGCAGTGCCATCCTGAAATAAAGTAAGTGCCCCCCTGTCAGTGCCACCCAGCAGTGCCCATAGTGCCCACAGTGCCACCCAGCAGTGCCCACAGTGCCACCCAGCAGTGCCCACAGTGCCACCCACAGTGCCACCCAGCAGTGCCACCCACAGTGCCACCCAAAATCTGCCTCAAAGGTGCTGCACCCCAGTGCCGCCCATCAGTGCCCAGCAGTGCCGCCCATCAGTGCCCAGCAGTGCCGCCCATCAGTGCCCAGCAGTGCCACCTATCAGAGCCACCTATCAGTGCCACCTATCAGTGCCCATCAGTCCCATCTATCTGTGGTACCTATCAGTGCCCATCCGTGCCACCCATCCGTGCCCTTTATCCGTGCCACCCATCCGTGCCATCTTATCTGTGCCCATCTTTGCCCATCAGTGCCGCCTTATCTGTGCCCATCGGTGCCGCCTTATCTGTGCCTATTAGTGCCGCCTTAACTATGCCTATCAGTGCCCACCAGTGCAGCCTATCAGTGCCCACCAATGCAGCCCATCAGTGCCCACCAATGCAGCCCATCAGTGCCCACCAATGCAGCCTATCAGTGCCGCCTAATCAGCGCACTTCAATGAAGGAGAAAAATGACCCGTTTGCAAAATTTTATAACAAACTATTAAAACATGATTTTTTTTTTTTTTTTTTTTGCATCTTTTTTTGTTTGTTTAGCAAAAAATAAAACTCCGAGCTGTAACTAAATACCACCAAAAGAAAGCTCTATTTGTGGGAAAAAAATGATAAAAATTTCATTTGGGTACAGTGTTGTATGACCGCGTAATTGTCACTCAAAGTGCATCAGCGCTGAAAGCTGAAAATTGGTCTGGGACTGAGGGGGGTTTAAGTGCCCAGTAAGCAAGTGGTTAAAGACCACTAACATTTTTCACAATGTTATATGCTACATAATGAAACCTTTCCTGTCTTAATGGACTATTTTCAGTTTGCAATCTTTGCCTTTGGGTCTTAGAAGGGAAATAAGTTTGATTATTATGACCTCTATACTTCAAATTACTACACCAGCGTACAGAGTAAACCTCATGATGCCTTGGCATGGTTTTCGGATAATACAACCTCTTTTGTATATCATTATTATTATTATTAGCCAACAAACAAACCCTAGATATGTGACCCTCTCATTTAAGAGTTGCTCTTTTTGTATAAACTTTCCTCTGAGCATATGGCGATGAAAATTTACATTTCTGCTTAATATCAGTATTATTGAAGTCAACTGACTTCCCACTTTCATTGTCTGAGGAAATATTAACAAATGATTCATCACACTTTGTCACATGTTGAAGATCCTCCATTTTTAAGCACTGAGCATGTGCAGTCTTTTCCTGAGTCAAAAAAGCAATTTGACTTTCTTTTTCTTTAAACGATTGCAATAATGCATTCATTTTATGTTCCAATTCAACTTTTTCAGTCAATAATTGTTCAGTATATTTCTTCTCATGCGTTGCTGCAATTTCTATTGCATTCTCTAAATGCTCAATATACATACAAAAAGTTTCACAACCTGAACAACTAGGTTCAAAAAATAAATTTTCATGTGTAAACCAGGAAGAAAGAGAACCCAGGCCGGGCAAAAAATGATCAAGGCACCTCATCCCAAAATAGTCAAATGAAAAAAGTAAAGAAGAACAGAGCGGGACTATTGCGGTGCTGAACAGTCAATTTAAAGAGAAAACCCCCTCAATAAGAGGTGCAGAGACACAAATACTATATAGTATAAAAATAGAAAAAGATTTTATTATACATAATCATTAAAATACAAATCAAATTTCAAAGTTACAAATAAACCAATGGAATAGTTAAGGGTAAAGTGTCCACACTTGGTCAATTAGTTCAAATGGAATTGTACTTGGCTGTTCTGATGGAGTCCCAACATGTTTCGCCTAAACAAAGGCTTCTTCAGGGGAGCCAGTAATTGACATAAAATGGTTACAAGGAAAAACTCACTGTGAATAAAACACAACAAAAGCTGTGAATTAGATCTCAAAGAATGAGCGCAGCCCAAACCCTTCATGCTCGCACAATTTAAAAAAAAAAAACATCAATGAATTTAGAGAGGCTTGTGTCTGGGATATAAATATATACCTACCTAACTCCAACCAAGAGCCCTGCCAATACGATTGAGTAGAGACGCCTTTAGGACATGGAGAGCGGACCAATAGGAAGATCCCCAAATGGTGGCTGCAGAAGATAAATGGAACAGACAGATACCCACTATAGTTAGAATCTATAGGGCCCAATTGGCTCCCATTAATAGATTGCCATACTAAAAGAGTTTACCATGTGGTTTTTATTGAAGATTTGTGGGAGCCTACCTGAATGGATTGATCTTTGGTGTGTCTCATATATGGGATAAATGCCCACGGATAAATGGCTCCCTATTAGCGATAGGGTGAAAATATAAAAACCTAAAATATAATTAATGGGAGAATTTCCCCTTAATAAACAGATATACAAATAACAAATAAGCTTATAGGTGGCAGATAAGAAAGGAATTATATTTATGTTGTAGTTTAAATATGGCATTATGCTCAATTTGCTTGGATAAAAATCAAGGAAAAGGGCTTACCCAGTGCTAACAGAAAGAAAGGGTTGCAAATGCTCCACTACGTTCCAGGCTAGGACACACTATAGTTAGAGAGTCTAACGATAGATTAAATGCATGACCGAGTCAGGCAACCAGCAAAGATCGATCCTAATAATGTGAATATAGATGAATAGAATTAGAAACTAGTATGACCGAATAGTAGGAAAAGAGAAATGGACGGTGTGGACAGTCCAAACTCAAATCATCAAACTGACCTTAAACTCGCGGTATCCAGACTGTGGTGTCCTGCAGAGCCAACACAGGCCTGCATCGTGGGTGTGCCTTTTATCTCCCAATCACTCGGCGTCACGTCACGTACGCCGAGTGAAAGCGGACAGAGAAGCAGAGCTGCGCATGCGTCCCGGGTGGTGGAGCCTACAATTCCCATGGTGCCCCGTGGTGGTGGCTCCGTCTCCAGGGTAACCTCTACGCCGCTACGGGCATCCACGGGGACTGCAGAGATAGCAGCATAGGAGGTTTGCTGTAAAACAGCAAACTGCTGCAAATAGCCAACCCGCCGGGACATGTAGATGGTACAGAGCAGCCTGCATATTAGCGGGTTGGGCTTCCACACAGCCCGACCCGTGCGTCCATACAGGCACCGATCATGAGGAAAAAAGAGGTCTGCTCCCAAAGGGGTCCCCGTCGAGAAGATGGGCACAGGGGGGAAAAGCTATGTAGCTAATAGAGCTAATACGGATATAAAAAGAATGATGTTGACACAAATAAATAAATTTAATCAATTAAGCCAGCGAACAGGTAATGGGCTGCACTCATTAGCCAAGATCCACACAGTTACAAGAACAGAAAATAAAATAAAAAAGGGTTAATAGTATGATCACGATGTGAAGATGTACAGGTTAAGTACAATTTTATATATATAAATAATACAATTAATTAAACAATATGTATCTTTGTACAATCAGGTGCAAAAAACAAACAACGATGTAACACAGATATAATCCCCACGTCAGCATGATCGTGAAAAACAAGAATGAGACGCATACAAAATCTTAAAGTGGTGTTCCGGCCAAAATTTGACTTTTTAAATAAAAATAACCTATCATACACAAGCTTAATGCATTCTAGTAAAGTTAGTCTGTAAACAAAGGTCCGTTTTGTTAGGTTATTACAGCATTTTGTAACTTTATAAACTTGCAGCAGACCGTGGCCATCTTAGGTTTGGGCATCTGAAGCCAGACTGTATTTCTTCCTGGATCTCAGCCTTGCAAATCTCGCACATGCTCAGTGCTACACAAGCAGTGAAATAGGTTTCAGGTCAGGTTTCCATAGCAACGGCTGTGCCAGAGGAAGTTGCCGCCCCTTAGCTATGCAAACCTCTCCTCCCCTCCTCCCCCCAGAAACCAGGAAATATACTGCATTTATAACAACAACAAAAAACAAGGAACCAAAGGAAGGAGGCTTATAAATATACTAATTGTAAATTAAATCATTTTCTTCTGTGCAGATATATCTAGAGAACAAGAGATATATAGCTTGTTATATATGTATCTTGTTATGCGTGTATGTATATATCTATATAGATATATCTATATCTCTTGTTATATATGCATCGTGTGTGTGTGTCCGTGTGTCCAGCGGCTACTTTTTTCTGTACAGCTTTTCAATTTAAAAAAAAAAATAATAATAATAATCTCAGCAACAAAATTCATTTACTTGTACTGCTGACGGATAATACTGACTGGTACTTGTACTGCTGGCTGTAACACCCCTTTCACACCAGAGCGTTTTGCAGGCGCTATAGCGTTAGAAATAGCGCCTGCAATCCGCCCTAAAGAAGCTGCATCATTGTGTGTAGTGTGAAAGCCCCGAGGGCTTTCAAACTACAGCGTTGCGCTGGCAGGACGTCAGAAAAAAGTCCTTCCAGCAGCTTCTTTGGAGTGGTGTGTTTGTCTATTGCGGCGTATTGCTGACCGTTTTAACCCTTTCGCAGCCGCTAGCGGGGGTAAAAGCGCCCCGCTAGCAGCCGAAATCTGGCGGTAAACGGCGCTAAAAATAGCGGTGTTTTACCGCCGACGCAAAGGGTGGTGTGGTGTGAAAGGGGTCTTACTGGTGGCAGTTACTGCTGGTTGGCTCTGGTACTGGCGTCCAAATCGCGGGTTCCCATGCATTAGTGTGGCAGAAAACAGAAGCATGCGGCTGCTGTAGAGAGCAGAGCGGGTGCTTCCTGTCACATTTGGTATCACTCCGCCTGTGAAGGAGCTGGTGCTATACAGGAAGCATCGGCTCTGCTTCCTCTAGCAACAGCTCCGTTCTTTACTCTGATGCTCGGAGATGGCGGGTCGGGAACCCGCAATCTGGGCATGCTGACCCGCCATCTCAGAGCAAGACATGGCGGGCCACATCAGAGGGCCAGCAGTTGGGCACCCCTCGATTAGGTCATTGAGCATATGTGTAAAAAAAAAAAAAAAAAATATATATCTATATATATCTCACTTCAGCCCCAGACCATTTTGCTGGTCAAAGACCAGACGACTTTTTGTGATTCGGCACTGCGACGCTTTAACTGACAATTGTGCGGTCGTGCGATGTGGCTCCCAAACAAAATTGACATCTTTTTTTCCCCACAAATAGAGCTTTTTGGTGGTATTTGATCACCCATGCGTTTTTTTTGCGTCAAACAAAAATAGAGCGACAAATTTTTTTAAAAATGCATTTTTTTTGTTATAATAAATATCCCTCAAAATATATATAAAAAAATGTTTTTTTTTCGCTCAGTTTAGGCTTATACGTATTCTTCTACATTATTATTTTTTCTTCATTATGAGGGGCTCCCACCATCCCTGTGCTATGCTCATTATGAGGGGCTCCCACCATCCCTGTGCTATGCTGACTTCCTCCTGGGGCTGTACCCCTGCTGTGCTCAGCATGTCAGTACAGCACAGGAATGGTGGAAACCCCTCATAATGAGCACAGCAGAGGTACAGCCCCAGGAGGAAGTCAGCACAGGGATGGTGGGAGCCCCTCATAATAAGCAGCCCCAGGAGGAAGTCAGCACAGCACAGGGATGGTGGGAGCCCCTCATAATGTGTACAGCAGAGGTACAGGCCCAGGAGGAAGTCAACATAGCACAGGGATGATGGGAGCCCCTCATAAGCATCCCCAGGAGGAGCAGGCGAAAACTGGACCAGCGGTGCATGGCAGACAATCCGCTTCTCTCTCTCTCATCTAATGAAAATTCATATTTCGGATAGTAAATTCTTCAACGGAATATCGTATTTTGTATAAAAACCAAACTTCCATCAGCATCGACTGTCATATTGAGGTATATTTTTACCTTTAAATTCACCGTAACGAACGTTCGTACAAGTTAACGAACCTAACGACAATTGGTATTTCATACGAAACGGAATTTCGGACACGAAATGCGAACCGTAACGGAACGGCGCCCATGTCTATTAATTATTCATCAGTTGTTACCACACACTTCTGCGACAAATAGTGTGACCAGGTGCACAAAGACTAATGAATTTACACCAAAAAAATATATATATCTCCACTCTCGAGAGATTTTTGTTTGCTTTCTCGTGTGATATAGAAATAATAAATGTATATATTCTTATAGTAGCATGAGTGTGAGATACAGACCTTAGATATAATCTGACCTATAACCATATCTTAACCACTTGCCGACCGCCGCACGACGATGTACGTTGACAGAATGGCACGGGCAGGCATATGGGCGTACCTGTACGTCCCTGCCTTCCCGCGGGTGGGGGGCCCGATCGGGCCCCCCCCGGTGCCTGCGGCGGTCGGTATTCGTTCGGGAGCGATCCGGGATGAGGAGATGGCCATTCATTCATGGCCACCCCCTCGCGATCGCTCCCGACGAATGGAAATGCTCCGTGACATCACTTCCTCGCCTGTAATGTAAACACAGGAGAGGAAGTGATGTAATCTCTCCTCCGTGTCGGTATTTTTCGTTCCGGCACCGAGGAGAGAGGATCGGTAAGTTGCACCAACACGACACTTCACAGTAGAACATGCCAGGCACACTCACACCCCCCCTTCACC